>NC_133376.1:32362882-32460382 GCF_049309525.1 Garra rufa
GCTGATGATACTCTTGTGATCAGCCTCTGTTTTTCGTCAATGTTTGTTGTGGGGATAGTAGACTGCAGCGAGGGTGTTGGGAGAAGACCAGAGCCACCTCTGCTTGGGGCGTCGTATACCCTGCTTAAAGCATTGCTGGAGGTCGGCTTATCCTGATGTCCAAATCCCAGTCCCCGCCGTCCGCTATCCCAGGCTCCAGACCGTCCACCATCTCCGTATTCATCAGCTCGGCCTGCCTGGGGAAATGAGTCAGATTGTCTGGCAGAATGTGCTTCGTATCTAGCGGTGTACTCCTGTTGCACCTTGCCCATGAAGTTCGGAATGCAGCCTGATCTGCTGCCATAGCCAAGCCCACTTGTGCCGCCCGAGACCACGTCCTTACTTCTGTGCTCAGGCCGAGAATCATAACTGTAACTCTCCATTTGAAGAGAGCCTGAGGACAAAAAGGAGCCATTGCCATGATTACCATTATACGGCTGATGATCTGGTTCCCTTTGTCTTACGTCATTCATCTCATCTCTCCTGCGCTCCGTCTCGTTTTCTTTTTCGTCAGTTTCTCCGATTCCACTACCACCGCTTCCACCACTTACAAAGTGTACTGGTTCGAATCGAGGTCTGGATGTGAATTTTGACACAGGCATTTTCCTCATGGGCACTTCACCTATAATATGGAATAATACATGATTAAAATATCCATTTACATGCAAATATGATTACTCAATGTTTTGTTAAAAAAATGCTTAAATGTATTTATTTGATGTAAAACACCTAGAAAATGAAGACGCCGTTTTAGTGCCATGGTACCAAAAAAAAAAAAGTAAAACATTTGAAGATTATGAGATTAATGTAATATTACAAGAATTAAGTTAAAATTACACGAATAAAGTAAATGTTTTGAGAATTAAGTCGAAACGTTTCGAGAATAACCTTTAAATTACAAGAATTAAATCATAGCAATAAAGTTTTAATATTTTGAGATTATAACCTGAGCATGCAAATGGCCCAGATTGAGAGCACCGGGAGAAGGTGCCAGGCCACTGGAATTTATTTGAACATATCATTATTGACAGAAATCATACCATGTGTTTTACTCGCAGGGACAGTATGCTTGGAAATAATATTTCACATCTTCGACTGCATTCATTATGCTTATTTGTAGTGCACCAGCCACCAATAATAGCAATTAGCTTTGTTCTTTTGGTACTTTCAATATGAAACAAAGTCTCAGCTTTCAAAATCTGTTAGTTTTACAGTAAAATACAAACAATGTGTCTTGCAATAATTGCAAACTTGCAATGTTTTTCACACTATTTAATGTGGCGGGATTGCTGTATTCACGTAAATAAATCGTCTTTTTGATTACAACGAGACAACAAATTTTCATTAAATTATACTGTTTTCTTTGTGAAAGTATTTAATTTAATGAAACAAATGTAATCTGTAATTGGAAAATTTGACTGATTCACATGCAGATTAAACTGAGGTGATCTGTCAGGCTATTTTAAAGAGTAAAAAACATTATGCAAGACACATTGTTTTTATTAAAAGTACCAAAAGCACCAAGTTTATTGCTATTTTTGGGTGGCTGGCGCACTACAAATTATACATTACACAAAAAACACATTATTGTAATAGGCATAATGGTTGTATTTCGCTATAAAACTGACAGACTTTAAAAGCTGAGACTTTGGGATATCTCCCGGTTCTTCCAATCGGGGCCATTTGCATGCGCAAAAAGCTAGAATATACTCTCAAAATATTATAACTTCAATCTCCTAATTGCTACAAATTAAATTAATAAACTTGACTTTATTCTCAAAACACAAAACACTACTGGCTGTACTAATCAGTCGGACTGGGAAAAACCATTTAGATGACGATTATACTTCTATAGAGTCATAACAAATCAAGTAGACAAGTGCAAAAAACTGTCTGAGCAACAAAAGGTGTTTGTGGTTGACCAGGATTTCCAGGGCAAGAATCTTGACAACATCCGTGTTTGTTCTTATAATGTCCGGTCAGGTGGGTGAAATATTAGACTAACATCTTAATTTATACTTCTTGTACTTATCTTTATCACCTATTAACTTTAGTTTGTAAATATTGGGCCCTTTCCTGCTTACTAATTCCTTCTCTATATGATTTAGCAGCTTCCATACATTTCTTCCGTGGTTTAGACAGCATAAATTAGCAAAACAATGTATTCAATAGTACCTTAAACATGCAGTTTCCTATGTGGTCGAGCATTTAGGTAACTGACCAAATTGTGACTTTATAGGTAGATAGATAGAAAGACTTACTTCCATCAGATGAATGTGGCCTCTTTTTTACTTCAGCATTTGGAACTAGTTCATACGAAGGCATTTCGCCGACATCAATCCCTTCTGCCATCTCAAGCACCTTGTGCATTAGTTGGGAGCCATACCTGCCAAAAAAAAGATTGACATGTTTTGGTTGGAATTACTAATGTATAACTTTGCAGTTAATATGATCTGTATAAATATGACATTAAATATACTTGGGCAAGACTTTTGTGATACAGGCATTTACTCAAATAAATTAAACAGCTTAATTCTCACGTCCTGTTCAATGCATTCCGTACCTGCATCCCATGAAAACATGGTTAACCCACACCATCGACAGGGCCAGTAGCTTATCAAGAGCATTTTCCTCATAGTCTTCAATGTGTTTCGCAATGAACTGGCGTCTGGCGGACCACTGCTTGTCACTCTCGTGATACTGACGGTAATCATCGACATTATAGTTCCAGTGACGAAGACCAGCGGGTTTATTTGAAACACACGGGCCCGGTGCGTGAGGTCTGATCATCCCGGTATCTAAGGGTAGCCAGCAGCTAACCGGAAACAACGTAGAGCGTGCAGTGCATGCTGGGAAGTTCACACGGCCCAATAACATTACAATAGAGCATAACATGTAAGCTAGCTAACGCTTACAACTACGCAATAGCTATTTAAGTATAGAGTCGTATGCTGCGAGATGCTCAACATTCTCCGATCTGTATTTGCCCAGCATATTTTCTATGGCATTTGACAACATTATTACAGACCTCGCATCAGAATTACAGCAACTTCAGCAAAATTTCTCGGACATAATTGCACTGGATTTGAAGTTTAAATAGCACGGCCGCAACTCAGCGTTCGTCAAACATGCACTTCGGCATACGTTTGTTGTTTTCCCTTATGGACCTTAACCACTTGTTTCAACAGGATGAAACCGAAAGTAACGCAGTAGCGTCTTCATTCTCTCACAGTTGTTCACCGTTTTGTCATGATGTTTATAAGACCATGTAACGTTACACGAATCCATAGTGTAACTAAGTGAAGCTTACCTGTTTCGTACTGCGATTTAAGGTGAATTCAGACTCACAAGCGAATATGCAGCTTAAACTGACACTGCTAAAACTAATCCACTGGAAAACTAGTCCAACCAGGAAAAGAGTCATTCATTCAGAGACGGCGACTCGTTATCACCAGCGACACTCACTGCTTTAATCTATTAATGGGTGTTTATTATTCATAACACCCGTTTAACAATAGTTAAACTTCTGACTGGCGTCAGATCAAATCTTATACAAAAGTTTACATACACCTTGCAAAATCTGCAAAATGTTAATTATTTGACAAAATAAGACGTTTAAATATTGTCCACAACAGAAAATAATTGTTAAATTTATAAAAATTGCCCTGTTCTAAAGTTTACATACTCGGTTTTTAATACTGTGTTGTACCTGACTGATTTTCAGCTGTGTTTTTCTTAAGTGATGGTTGATAGTTGTTGATAGTTAAGTTTATTGTTTTTCAGCTGTGTTTCAGAAAAATCCTTTAGGTCCCACAAATTCTTTGGGCTTTCAGCATTTTTTGTGTATTTAAACTTTTTCCAACAATGACTGAATGATTTTGAAATAATTTTTTTCACACCAAGGACAACTGAGGGACTCATTTGTAACTATTGAAACAGAAGTTTCAAATGCTCACTGATGCTCCCGAATGAAAAACTATGCATTAAGACTTTTTGAATTTGAAGATCAGGGTAAATTTTACTTATTTTGTCCTCTGCACTGCAAAAAATGCTTTTCTTACTTAGATTTTATGTCTTGTTTCCAGCCAAAATATCTAAACATTCTTAAATCAAGAAGTATTTTCTAAACGAGTAAAAATACATTTCTTGTTTTCAGAAAAAAAAGTGAGTTTTATGGTTAGAACAAACAAAATAATCTGCCAGTGGGGTAAGCAAAAAAAAAAAAAAATGTTATTTCAAACAGAAAACAAGATTGTTTTTCTTACCCCATTGGCAGATTATTTTGCTTGTTTCAAGCAAAACACACTTAATTTTGACTTAATTTTTCTGAAAACAAGAAATTTTTTTGTACTTGTCTAGAAAATCCTTCTTGATTTAAGAATGATTACATATTTTGGCTGGAAACAAGACAAAAAAATCTAAGTACGAAAAGCATTTTTTTGCAGTGTGGGAAACATGTAAGTAGCTTCTGAAGGGCAGTACTAAATAAAGAATATATATATATTTTGGCAAAATAAGAAAAATGTACACATCTTCAGTTGTTCAAAAGTTTACACCGCTGGCTCTTAATGCATTGTGTTTCCTTGTGGAGCATCAGTGAGCATTTGAACCTTCTGTAATAGTTGCATATGAGTCCCTCAGTTGTCCTCAGTGTGAAAAGATGAATCTCAAAATCATACAGTCATTGTTTGAAAAAGGCTTAAAATACACAAAATGTTAAAAAATAAAATAAAATAATTTGTGGGACCTGAAGGATTTTTCTGAAGAACAGCGGGCAGTTTAACTCTTCAGGACAAACAAGGGACTCATGAACAACTATCACTAAACAAGTGTATGTAATCTTTTGAACGGAGTCATTTTTATATATTAAACTATTATTTTCTCTTATTGATTATATGTAAACGTCTTTTATGAATAAATACCTTATTCAGGTCAGTACTAAATAAAAAAATAACATGCATTTTGTTTGATCCTTCTTATTTTAGTAAAATAATTAACATTTTGCAGACTTTTAGGATAATAAATAATAATAATATTAAACTCTGTCACTGCTCCCTGAATCTGTATTAAGTCATGATGAAGGATGTAGAAAGACTTTGCTATTGCTCCAAATAACAGTCCAGTGTTTATTAATTTCCACCATCACCACAGACCACCACACAAAATACAACTTAATATAATCATAATAATACATTTAAAGTAAGTTGTTCATTACTCTTTGATATTTTACATTCACAATACAAAAATAAACTAAAACATTTTTAATCTGAGATCCCATGATAAAGGCAGAAGAAATAAACATGACATCAGCATCAGACCAACACTTGATTTCAATGTCATTGAGTTCACCTTAGTGTACAAGGCCTTTAGCCAAATGTTTCACAATATACAGCTAATTACTTTTACACAGATATTTGCAACAAGGAAGCATCTACAGTCTATGGCTCATGAAATGAGGTTGTTTGAAATTTGCATCTATTCCTGAGTGTCTCTCCTTTTCTGACTTGCTCCTCTCCATCACTGGTTGTAGAATCTATTCTACAAGGTTGATATCAGTCCTGGATTTCAAAAAATGGAAAAAAGTTACATTTTTATTAAAGCCTGAAAGTTAAACATTCTTTCTTTCTCATGGGAACATATGAAAGATGTTTACGTTGGTACTTACACTTCTGCTCAATTTGATAATGCACAAGGATGCGGTTAGAAGACAAGAAAAATTATTCTCTTTAGAATGTTTCAGCAGTGCCACTTTATAAATAAAGTATAATGTGTATTATTTGAAATGTAAAATAAGTTATACAGTGCCTTGCAAAAGTATTCATACCCCTTTTTTTCACATCAATCTACATCTCATACACCATAATTACAAAGCACAAAACAGGTTTGTAACAACTTTGCAAATTTATTAAAAATAAAAAACTGAAAAGATCCCGTTGCATAAGTATTCATTCATCCTTTTCTGGGACACTCGAAATTTAGCTCAGGAGCATTTATATTGCTTCTAGATGTTACTACACTTCGAGTGGAGTTAAACTGTGGCAAATTCATTTGAATGAGTATGATTTAGAAAGGCACACACCTCTCAGAAAAGGCTTAACAGCTGAAAATGCATATCAGAGCAAAAACCAAGTCCTGAGGTCAAGATAACTGTTTGTAGAGCTCAGTGACAGACTTGCATTAAGGCAATGATCTAGGGAAGAGTTCAGAAAAAATTGAAGGTTCACAGAAGCATGTAGCCTCCATTATCCATAATGGAAGTTGATTGGAACAACTAGGACTCTAGAAAATGTCTGCCAGCCCCCATCCAAGCTGACAGAGCTTGAGAGGTGAAAAGGTGAGGCAAAGAATGGCAGATAACTGCCAAATGTAGATGTGCATCATACCCAAAAAGACTTGAGGCTGTAAAGGTGCTTCAACTATGTACTGAGTTAAGGGTATGAATACTTATTTCAGTGTTTTATTTTTAATACATTTGTAAAATTTGCAAATCTGGTTTTTGCTTTGTCATTATTATGGTGTATCGAGTGTAAATTGATGTGGGGAAAACTAATTTAAAGCAGTTTAACATAATGCTGCAACAAAACAAAATGTGAAAAAAAATGAAGGGGTGTGAATACTTTTGCAAGGCACTGTAGTTACATATACAGAACTATCATTAGAACCTTACACACAAACACAAGGCCACTTCATTTTAGATTTAATAATAATAAAAAAAAACAACAGAAACCTCACCTGCTGGTTTGGGTGACATCAGAACCAGAGGGAGTTCAGCGGTAATATCACTGTACAGAAGATAAACATGTATTGAGTACTTTCACTGCTCACAATGGTAAACCACATCACACTGTGTGCTGCTGGATTTATTTTCATTGTTGTTTAATGACAAGGTAACAAAGCAAACCGTTCCTTGTTAGGTAGTTGTGTTTGGCCATTATCAGTAGAAAAATAATGAAAGAAAGAAGGAAGAAAAATGCTGTCCTCTATGACTCTTCACTGAGACAAGTTAATATAAAGATGCAAACCTTAATGTTAGGCTTCCCAAGAGTCCACCTCCCATCATGAGGGTAACCTTAATTTTGTAGGAAACAACGAGGCCTTGCATTTGTTTATCCATGTTGGGTAGCAGACTGCAGAAAGATAGAGAGATTCATATAAGTCACATTGTTTATCTGCCTGTAGTTTGATATTAGTGACCCTGGACTACAAAACCAGTCTTAAAGGAACCGTATGTAAGAAATTTATTTCAGTTAATCAAAATGTCCCTGACATGTCACTAGACATTAAGAAATCATGTTCATTTCAAATACTTATATCACTGACAACAGTGGTCCAGCCAGGATTTGGCATTTAAAAGTGAAAGTTGCAGCCCACGACTGATGTTATTGTTGTCATTTTGTGTTTTGGTCTGAGGCTCCACCCTCCAGCTATCTACCAATCACGAAGTCAGTAGAGTTTCGTCCTCCGGGTTGCCAGCTCTGCTAGTTACAGCTGCAGCTAAGAACGTGTCGGATAAAACATGTATAACGTTACGAAACCTAAAAGAAGAAGATGTATAAATCCCACTTTCAAAAAATTGACCCTTATGACTGATTTTGTGTTTCAGGGTCACATTTTTTATAATGTATAAAACTACAGAGATGTTATTTGGACTATGTTCATTAAAATCTGAAAACCTACTAGTTTCCAACTACATATTTAAGTATATATTCAATCAAGTAATAAAGATTAACTGACATTGTTGAAGAAGCCAAGTTGGTGTCTTCATCTTTCAGTCTGCCATCCAGTGAAAGCCCACGTTTCTCTTTGTTATTGGCAAGCAGAGGAGTGACTCTATATTCCTTCTCAAAGGTGGAGTTTGCATTAATTTGGTCCCTGTTACAAAAAAGGTGTTTGTTTACCTCTCAAGAACAATCGAAAATGTATGAAACAAACATTTGAAAAATTGTTGTATTATTTAACTGATCCGTTTAGCCTTATTTATTAAATTTGCTACAAAAATAATACAAGCATTTTCTGTCAATTTTTTGCACTCACCCAAATTCTTCACTCAGGACACATTTGTCGTATTTGTCCGATGAGTAAAGCAGTACATCTGTAATTTGGTGAACTGAAACACATAAACTAAAGTTTATTCTGGCTCATTCTGGGAAACGTACTTCTACGTAAAGACTGGATCATTCTTAAATCGTAAATATACGATTTTAACCACTAGATGTCACATGGGACCACCGTATCTCAAACCAAAACAAACACGTTTCCACCAAACTATCTGTCCACCACACACTCTTATTCAACATACCAAGAAAACTGGATATATAACGATACCGAGATACATTTGGTTTGGCTAAATAGTGTCAAGTCATGAGGTAAGTGTTGGGCTGCACTAATACAGAAACATGTTAGGCTACATAAAGTTTGCCTTAAGCAGAAATCAGATGGGCGCCATCATCTTGCTTCCAAAAGCAATAGAAACCATCACAGAATTTCTAATGGTTTCCACTACAAATGCCAACACAAACATTACAATCTATTTACTGTAAGCCATTAATTTACCACTTTAACTTTGGGCTGGTTTTGCTACATAGACCTGGCAATCCTGTCCAAAAGTATGTTTTGGACTATATTCCGTTAGGAATTAGTAGTCTTAACATGCCACCAGTAGAAGTAAGGTATCGAATTATCAATAGAGACCCAAGGAGACTATTAAAGTTTTAATAAAAGGGATAATTCACCCAAAAATGATAATTCCACGATTTACTCACCCTCAAGCCATCCTAGCTATATATGAGTTTCTTTAAGACGAAAACAATCTTGAGTTATATTAACCCTTGTGCGACCTTATGGACAATTTAGTTTTGTTTTTTGTTATAAGTGTTCCTATGTTAATGCCAACTGCATAAATGTTGCCTCATTTCCTTAAAAAAAAATCTATTTTACCCTCCATAAAAAAACAAAAAACCTCACACTCAGGACCTTAAGGACAAAAATGTTCACATTGAAACCCATTAAAACTGCAATTTTTTAACCCAGAGGCCATTTGACTATAAAATGATGCAATATTTGCTAATAGGCATTCATTCTATCGGTAAGGCTTTAAATTTGACCTTTTTACCATTTTTACTAGATTGTTTTTTTTTAATCTAACACTATATAAAAATTATAATTGCCTCAAAATTAATGTTGTTCTTCTTCACTGACACACCCAAGAATCTAATAAGCAAAGAAAAAAAAAATTCTGCTCAGCATTTAGTATATGGAAATTAACTACTATTTTTCATTTTTCATAAAAAAAAAAAACACCTGTGGCATTATGTAAACAAACCAGCATTTAAAGGGTTACAATTCTGAAAATTAATGAATGTTTGGTATCTATGGATAGAACAGATGCTGGTTAAAAATATCGACATCAGTGGAAGGTGGAAGAAAATATTAATAAACCATATTTTTATGACAGTTTTTGTACATGGACATTTTTGCCCATTTTGCACCTATGTGCAACTTTTTTTTTGACGCTCAAGGGTTAAAACATTTCCTGGCTCTTCCAAGCTTTATAATGACAGCGAATGGGTGCTGAGATTATTAAGTCCAAATAGTGCATCCATCTATCATAAAAAGTATTCCACATGGCTCCAGGGGATTAATAAAGGCCTTCTGAAAGCAAATTGATGAAAAATGGAAAAAATACCTATATTTAAAACCGTAATCTTTAGTTTCTGTTAAAGTGGAAAGTTTCCGCGGAAGAGATGAATGCGGAAGCGCAGAGGAGAGAGAAAAACAAAATACCAGTCATGAATTAGAAGTACAAAACAAGGATTTGTAAAGAAAAGTATTTGGGAATTCAATGTAAGACAAGAGGAAACTGGTTTTCCTTTGCTGTAAAAAAAAAACTTGGTTCTAACTCAATGTCATCCACTGAAACACCACTCTCCCTTGAAAGTGTGTTTAAAAGTTAGCGTTAGCTAGAGATTATAGTTTATAAAGTTTTAAATATGGATATTTTTCTTACACAAATGCATCGATTTACTTCAAAGACCTTTATTAACCCATTGGAGCCATGTGGAGCACTTTGTATGATAGATGGATGCACTTTATTGGACTTATTGGAAATCTCAACACCCATTCACTGCCATTACAAAGTTTAGAAGAGCCAGGACATTGTTTTTAAATCATTGTTTTCCAACTCCAATTGCATTAGAAAGTCATATTAACCTAGAATGGCTTAAGAGTGAGTAAATCAAGAGTATTTTTTCATTTTTGGGTGAACTTTCAATCCCTTTAAATCCAATACAACTCCCATTATAACCATTACAAATTCTATAAGCATTTCTATAGTATTTTTGGGGATAATAAAAATACTTACCACTGATTTTGATTTTCTTCACTACTTTATTGGTCTCATTATTCACTTTCACTTTGATAGGAATGGGATCTCCGTGATAGTAGAGCTGAAGGGTGAGAAATCAACAGTGAGTAAAGAAACACAGAACTGCATATGATGAAAACAATTAATAAATTATCTACAACAGGCATTTAAAACACTGTACCTCTTTCTCCATGGAGGCCTCCAGGTGAATTGGTTTGTCTGCAGTGATAAACTGTTTGTTGACATCAGTTTTGGGTCCGGCTGCTAGCTCATTTGGTGCATACTGGATTTTACGAATAATCAAACGGCACGTGTCCCTATTATTGTAGAAATATTGGAATCAAAATTAAAAAATGTATTCATTTGATCATAGAGAATCTTTAAGTTGAAATGGAGCAGTACATACTTCTTGTCAACTTTATCATCTACCTCGTCTTCTTCATTTGCAATATAGGCCTTGACTTCATAGTCAACCCCGCAAGGCTGTAAAAGTAAACATTGCATATTAGAGAAACACATATTGTTTGTGAGTGCATTTGCGTACATGCATGTATTTCTGCTACTGTACCTTCCCGGCATCCTCTGGTGCTGGTTGAAGGGACACTGAGCATGGGAGATGTATTGGGATCTGAAACAGAACAAACAGGTGGGACACAAATGAAGGACATCCTGCATTGTTTTCAACAACATTGTTTTTCAATGCTTAATGTGTAATTGTGAATTTACACCAAAAGTGAAGGCATGTCCTTGGTCTCCAGCTTTCTTCAAAAGCGCATCCTGCATTGGTGAGTTTGGGGGCTTGGTTCCTTGAACGGGATATATCTGCATGCGCTTTATCCAGATGTCTTTTCTGAAGGAAACTCCAATCACATCCAGATCCTCTCGTCCATAGCGGAAGGCACACGCAAGCTGTACCCACACTAAAAAAAATTAATCAATTTAGATGAAGTGTCTAAATTAATTAAATAAATTACAAATTTTCATAACGGCAATGTATTACATTAAATTATACCTTTTCTTCCATTAAGAGCTGAAGGATCAATCTTGAGCACCCCATCTGAGGAAAATTACAAGTCTTTTGAATTAGGAAAGTGTAGTGTGTATATATAGTTGAGTTTAAAAGTTTACATACACCTTGAAAAATCTGCAGAATTTTAACAACTTTACCAAAATAAAAGGGATTGTACAAAATGTGTGTAATTTTTTATTTAGTACTGACCTGAATAATATATTCTGCATAAAAGATGTTTACATATTGTCCACAAGAGATAATAATAGTTGAATTTATAAAAGTGACCCGGTTCAAAAGTTTTTTATACAATTTTTCCTAATACTGTGTTGTTACCTTAATGATCCACAGCTGTGTGTGTTTTTTTTTTTGTTTAGTGATAGTTGTTAGTGAGTCCCTTGATTGTCCTGAATAGTTAAACTACCTACTGTTCTTTGGTTTTTCAGCATTTTTTGTGTATTTGAACCCTTTCCATCAATGACTGTATGCTTTTGAGATCCATCTTTTCACACTGAGGACAACTGAGGGACTCATATGAAACTATTACAGAAGGTACAAACACTCACTGATGCTCCAGAAGGAAACACGAGCTAGGAGTGAAAACTTTTGAACAGAACGAAGAAGTGTACATATTTCTTATTTTGTATAAATATCTTTTTTTTTTTCATTTAGTACTGCCTTTACATTTTTCCGGATCTTCAAATTCAAAAAGTTTTCAGTCCCTGGCTCTTAATGCATAGTGTTTCCTCCTGGAGCATCAGTGTGAATTTGAACTTTCTGTAATATTTTGCATATGAGTCCCTCAGACTCAGTGTGAAAGGATGGATCTCAAAATCACACAGTCATTGTTGGAAAGGGTTTAAATACAAAAAAAAAAAAAAAAAAAAATGCTAAAAATACAAAATTTGTATGACCTGAAGGATTTTTTCTGAAGAACAGCAGGCAGTTTAACTGTTCAGGACAAACAAGGGACAACAACTATTCAGGAAAAAATTAAAAATAAATGTGGATGATTCAGATAACAACAGAGTATAAAGAATCAGGTGTATGTAAACTTTTGAACAGGGTCATTTTTTATAAATTACTCTTTTATTTATAAAAATAAAAGAGTTAATTACTCTTGTGGACTATATGTAAATGTCTTTTTATGTGAAATATCTCATTCAGTTCAGTCCTAAATAAAAAAAATAACATGTATTTTGTATTTTTGCAGATTCTGCAAGGTGTATGTAAACATTTGACCTCAACTGTATATACATTTAATTAAAAAAGTAAAAACTCCCTACAAACTTAAGGAATAATAATTATTTTAACATTAAGTAGCCTAGAACATACCAACTAGGTCAACATGTTCCACGTGGTCCACAAAGTCTCTTTTCCCCAAATAAAGGCATAACTGTAATAAAAGTTTACTAAGATGATTATCATGTATGCTTATGTCTTATAAATATGTTGAAAGCAGGGTTGCCAAATCTGCACTTTTCCCACAGAATGGGGCTACTTTAAAATTTTTAGGTACTGGAGTGGCATGTTTTGATGTTTGGGATAGGGTCAATGGGCTAGTTTTGGGTTAGTTTTGATACTCAGATCTGGCAATCCTGGTTGAGAGCATGTGCATATGAAGCAGATGACAAGTAATGGCAAGTGTAGGCTTACCGAACCATTGCCACTAGTCTTCTTGTAAACCCTGTAGAAACGACATGATGTCTTGATATTATAATCTTTAATAATCATTATGAGAGTTCAACATCTGTTGCTTTTAATATGTTAGTCTGTTTGGGGTGATTAGTCATCTGCATATGCTAAACTGTGCACTGTAACTTTAAAACTCTTGTGGTAATCCTGTCAATCCACTCTAAAAGGGATTTCTTATAATCTGGTAATCCACTAGGATTGAAGAACAAAAAGACTTCAGATTTAATGCTAGTAGTGAACAGGGTGTAGGCTGCTTAATCTAGAGAGGTGTCATAAAAATTAATAAAATATAGAATGGTGTGTAGGATACAGAGAAATGATGGCCGTAAACACTTTTTATGTTTAAATGCCTTTATGTCGCATATTTAAAGTGTTTATAAAATGTTGGAATAGTTGAACATGCACTTACTTTGCCATGGTTATGGAAAGTCAGCTGAAGCGTTCTGAAATGAAAAGTGAAAAGATTGTTTTGTAAAATGTGCCAGTAGAGGACAGTCGTTTGATTTAGCGACATTAAAAATACCAACATCTTTCCCTGAATTGCGAACAGTGTTTGGAAACCCATTCATGTTTATATGTTGTCCTGCTGAGATTTCAAGCCATTAGGGCTAATCAGGGAAGAGAAGATTAGCATAACGACAGACTGCTTCATAATCCTCCACAGAAGCCGCACTCAGGATTAGCTCTTATCTGTTTCTAATGTGTCTCTGTGGATGAGGCCAACTATTTCAAACCTTGGAAGAGCCAAAACAATGAGATTTTTAAGAAAATGCAATGTAATGAATATTGAAGTACTATGTTTGAAAAGTGTTAAGTCAACTTTGTCACATAGGTGGAAAATGAATGGGCAGAAATGAGTTTAACAGAAGTCAAGTTAAATTCCTTTAAAATATTTGGATATATTTCAACATAAAAATTCCAAATAATAATTAAATCTTTCAAAAGTCTAAGTAGGAGCATCCCAACAAATAAGATGAATTAATTACTATTTATGTGTAAATTAGTTGAAATAAATCACATGAAATATAATACTGACTTATTGTGTGTGTGTAGTTAAATGGATTTGCTTGTGTGGTTTAAAAGTAATAAAATAAAACAAATATTGATTTTGCTACAGAAATTATAACAAAACAATAATCACAATATTTTCTCAAGTGCATGTCATATTCAGATGACAATTGTTCTCATGATCGACTATGAATATTCTTGACGGCCTCATTCCTTCAGGTTACAGGGTTAAATCAGATAGCATCAAGGAATATGTGGAAAGCAAACACTGAATGTGCAAACAACTGATGCTCCTCTGTCTCTAGCATCTTGTTATCTTTGTATTTAAGTACATTCTCAGAAAAAGGTACAAAAGCTGTCACTGGTGCAGTGCACTTTCAAAAGGTACTAAATGTACCACTAATATGTGCATTTTAGGAACTAAATTGCATCCTTTAGGAGTAAATAACATACAGATGTGTACCTTTTGAAAGGGTAGGACCCTAGTGACAGCTTTTGTACCTTTTTTTCTTAGTGTGTACAAATACTATGACACATTTCTTACACAATAAAAAAGCGGTCAAAATTGTTTTGGGGTACAACAGCTTGTCACTGGAGCAGTACCCTTAAAAGGACATCTTTGTAACTTTTTTTTAGCCCTAATAGGTATATATTATTACATTAGAGTAGTAATGCATACTCTTACGGTATTAATATGCACCTATTAGGGGTAAAAAGGGTAAAAAGATGTCCTTTTAAGGGTACTGCTCTAGTAAGGTAGAAATTCTATGTGTATAACAGCCAGAAATGCAGAAATCTCATATCAACTGAATCAAAATCAACAGCTGTACCTCAAAGTCTAACTGTGTGTTTTCCAGTGTGATGATAGTCCAGATCTTACCTGGTGTCCTCTGCACTGTTGCACGTGAGCACCGTTCTGTAGCCGATGTTGTAAATTTCCTAGTGTGTTCCCCAGTTTGTCTTGTCCGCCTTTATAGTGCAAACTCTCCTCCCTCTCTTTGGCTTACACGGAATACGTTATAAAATGTTCATTTCGCTCCCAATCCTATTAGTTGATTAGTACCCGTCTTTTTCTGGCTACAATGTGTATAAAAATAGACACAGAATTGGACTTAGGGATTAGCTATTGTGGAGTACATGTATGAATGAGAGTGTCAGCCTCAGGGTCATTTGGTTGGACGACAGAACTGTGATAATACGCTTGTCTGTGTACGGAGCTCCTCCTCCAACATAGCATGTGTCCATTTCAGGCATGTCCTCACCGTGGCATCACTTTCCAAGTCATAAGGCCAGAATAACAATAAACACTGCTCCCAAAGCTTCATATGATACAGCATGTTCATCCTAACAGGACGAGCATGGACAGCCATCAAAACTCCTGCTCACATTTTTGCTGTTTGCTTAATAAATTCATTGGTCTTCTAGGGTTTCAAGGGAATGAGGTGAGTGTCAGACTATTTTAGAATCGGCTGCTTCAAAAGCAGTTAGAGGGACTTGTCATTGTACCCTCAGGGGGATTTGTGACCGTGACATACAGTACAAACAGCTGTTACTACAGTATTTGGACTAACCAGTACTCCACACTCAACATTTATTTCAAGGACGTCTGTCAATCACACTTACAAAGGTGGAGGTCAAAAAGGTCAAAATGCATCTGCACTAAGGCTGAATATCTGAACATAAACAATGCCACTGAACTGAACAGATCTCTGCTGCTAAAAAGGTCAGTTATTGTAATGTTTTGGGTTGTACTAATTGGTTGGACCGGGAAAAAACATTTGGAGTACTATAGACTACCAACAGTTATAACGAATCAAGGAGAAGAGTGCAAAAAACTGTTTTAGGAACAAAAGGCGTTTGTGGTTGGCCAAACTGAACCAGGATTTCCAGGGCAAAAATCTTGACAACATTCGTGTTTGTTCTTATTATTTTCAGTCAGGTAGGTGAAATGTTAGGTTAATATCTTAATAAATACTGCTTGTACGTATCTTTACCAGCTATTAACTTTAGTTTGTCAAATTATTGCACCTTTTCCTGCTTACTAAGTCCTTCTCTATATGATTTACATGATATACATTAACCTTGCAATCGATGCTGTTGTTTACATCTGAGAATCTCCAATTTGGCCGCTCATCTGAGTAACTAACCAAACAGTGACGTAAGTGCAAACCCTCTGTAAACACATCCTACAATTTTTTTAAATTTTTTTTATCAAATGTAAATTCATGTGCCCGTCACATTTTCTTGGTTAATTAAACATTACTTACACAATCAGAAAGAGAGAGAAATCAATTCTATTTTGTATTTTGACATTAATAATGTAATCAGTATTCTATTAATTAAAGTCAAGTATAAATCCCATCAATTCAGTGTCTATTTTTTAATTTTTCGGATCACCAGTCATCAAAGCTCTGTAAATATTGGTCACAGACAATGAGATTTTCCTTAAATTTCAACAAGCTGATTACTCACTAAAAACTCCCAGATCCTGTTTTCACGCCATTTCAAGTCTTATTTTAAGTGTGTGTTTAATTTAGTCTTCCATTTAACGCCATTATAAAATGCCGTTAGGCAGTGAAGCCACCGGAAGTGTTCGATCCGCCATCTTACTATTCCCTACCGGCAGAGTGCGCCATTGAATTCGCATGTAAACCACTGACCTAAAATCACCCGATTTGAAGCGTTTCATTCACACATCATTAGTTTTGAGGATATGTGTATGTAAATAAATTATACTTAAGATGTTATCTGGAATGTTTATGGTCTTTTCGGGCTGGATAAGCGATATATATTGAAATCGTTTAGGTGGGTGTGTCAGCCGCGCACTTGCAGACACAGGTGAGTTAACTGAACCAAAACGAAAATATATTTATGTACCCAATTATGCAGGAAATTATAAACAAAACCGTGTATATGGTATTAGTAGCCTACCTGAAATTGTTTCGATTGTACAATATTGCTCTTGTACTATAAATTAAAATCTTTGAAATAAAGCTTAATGTCTTTAAGTAGTCAGCGCGGTATGGTGCGTTTTTTTTTCATGAGCAGCATCTATTTCAGTCTCTTCAAATCACCAAATTCTGTAATGATTTACTAACATTACTGTTTCCATGTGAGTAAAATGCTGCGTATATATGTTGAATTAATTATTAATTTAACGAACAAATCATTACCTGCTTCAAAATTAATAATGTTATTAATGAATATATAATAATATAACATACAATAAACGAATTAATAACAAAAGTATTGTTGAAACATGCAGTTAGCCTACTGTACGAATAAATACAACAAAATGACATAAACAGTGATTATTCAGATTTATGAGCACATTTTCTTTTGTAAACATATGTTGAACGCCCGATGTTTATGCTTATCTGATGTACATGACTGTAATGTAGGCTTTATGAACGTACATTTTTAATAAGCAGAGGGAATTCCCGACAATAAACAAATAACCGTTTACATGCTTAGGACGTTTGCGTTGTAAAAATGCACAGTGAGACTTCAGATATAAAAACGCTGACTTGTTATGTGATGTTTTCTCAATGAAATCGTATGATCTCCTATTCATTCAATGGAATGTATGCGAATAGTAGGGAATACTAATATGGCGGCGCGGTGGCTTCACTTTTATGACGTCATGAGCAATCCAGTTCTCTATTATAGATCAGTGGCGCAAACACAAGAGGCGGAATTTATTGCATGAACCAATCACAGCTGATCATAACCAGTCTATCCAATCACATGCCACAAAGGAATTGCCTCCTCACAGCACCCTTTAGGTGTCTGTTAAAACTCAATGGGCTCAGGGGAAATGAGACACATGCTGCGTCCCAATTCGCATACTATCCGTCCTAAATAGTATTCGAAAATAGAATTAGTATGTCCCAAATCGTAGTATGTTTGAAAAAGTATTCCAAAGATTCCCGGATGGTCTACTACTTAACCTCAGAATTCGAAGTGCGGATCAATGCACACTCTAAAGGGGGTCGCACACCGAACGCGCAGCGCAGCGCCGCGTCGCGTCGCGCCACGTCTTTAAAATTCGAACACATATGCTGCGTCCCAATTCGCATACTATCCGTCCTAAATAGTATTCGAAAATAGAATTAGTATGTCCCAAATCGTAGTATGTTCAAAAAAGTATTCCAAAGATTCCCGGATGGTCTACTACTTGACTTCAGAATTCGAAGTGCGGATCAATGCACACTCTAACGGCTAATATTGCCCACAACACATTGCGCGGTGAACGGAGGATTCGATTAGAACTACAAACACACATAAAAAGTGTTAAAAAACTACAAACATGGAGGATATGCGCGACCAACGGACAGGTAGAGAAAGGAGTTTGAGTGATAAATAATCAGTGTGTAACCTGATAAAAAATATATATTTTTAAATGTTATCCTCGTTATATTTCATGTGCAGCAACATTGTGAACTTTTATAATGATATGTTTGGTCATTAACGTTTAAATGCATAATTATGCAAACACGAGCAGAGTTCTCGGCATGAAAGACTCCTGAAAGAACGTGCCTCTTCATTTCTCTCTAATACGGTAGGAAATTAAATTAAACGAAATGTAGATAATGTTAACTGTGATGATTGACAGGGCAGTTTAAACAGTGAGAGGATTCAGGTAACTAAGCAACAGAGCGTCCGTTAAAAAAGCAGTTATGACGAAGTAGTATGTCCCAAAGCTCGCCTACTATTCTGCTACATACTCAAAAGTATGTACTTTTTCTTCACAAAAAGAGTACATACTTTTAGGGCGTAGTATAAGTAGGCGAATTGGGACGCAGTGATAGTTTTCTATGAGCATACGCTCACCGGCGGCGCCATTCGGCGTCTGTCCGCGGCGCCCAGCTACGACTCAGGAAGCTGTTCAAATTTCTGCCGCGCCACAGAGCGCCATCTGCATAGTTTTATATTAAATAACATCATATTTGTCTCAAATCGTCCTATTAGATTAAAAAAACAAGATACCCGTGCTGCAAAATACTACTTACATTAGGTTTACAGCTTGAAAAAAATGTAAACCTATATAATTAATTCATATTTTATTTTCTCGAGACATTTTTACATAGGCTACGCAAAATCTAAAGTCCTATGTAACATTGCCTGTCATTATTACATTCACTGTCTTTGACTGCCATCTATTGGATTTACAAGGTCACAACCGTCATTCAGGTCATTTAAATAACGGTGTAGCGGAGCGCGATGGACGACGAAAAACTGATCAAGGAAGTAGGGAAATAGAAATAGGCAGAATTATTTGCAACAAATCATAGATTCAACATAAGGAATTCATCAGCTTGGAGGAAGATTGCCGATGTCATCGGTTTTTCAGGTAAGAATGTTCAATTTTGTTTACGTACGATCTGAGGTAAAATGTATAGTGAGCAACTGTATGTAATTGTACAGTACAATCATAAAATAATGTACAGTACAGGCATTGTCATTTCATGTCCTTAAAAATATCAATACTGTTGACCACAAAATGACAATTCTTTTATTTTAAATACAAACCCTCATGTTGAATTAAGACTCCAATAAACTGCCTCAACAACAATACGATTATAATTGAAGTTTAAAAAGAAATAAGTATACCTTACACAACAAAATAGCATGTAGTTTTTTATTGAGCAAACAAATCATATTACTAGCTACAGCATAAGAAATGTTGAAATTGCTTGTAATAATACAAAATGCTACTAATTGATGAATTGGAATCTAGCCTAATGAGCTGGCGCGTATAGAATGTGCGCGTCCGGTGTGCGATACCTCCAGCTGTCCTCGGCGCGACGCGACGCGACGCTGCGCTGCGCGTTCGGTGTGCGACCCCCTTAACGGCTAATATTGCCCACAACACACTGCGCCGTGAACGAGGATTCGATTAGAACTACAAACACGCATAAAAAGTGTTAAAAAACTACAAACATGGAGGATATGCGCGACCAACGGACAGATAGAGAAAGGGGTTTGATTGAGTGATAAATAATCAGTGTGTAACCTGATAAAAAATATATTTTTTAAATGTTACCCTCGTTATATTTCATGTGCAGCAACATTATGAACTTTTATAATGATAGGTTTGGTCATTAACGTTTAAATGCATAATTATGCAAACACGAGCAGAAGAGTTCTCGGCATGAAAGACTCCTGAAAGAACGTGCCTCTTCATTTCTCTCTAATACGGTAGGAAATTAAATTAAACGAAAAGTAGATAATGTTAACCAAATGTTAACTGTGATGATTGACAGGGCAGTTTAAACAGTGACAGGATTAAGCAACAGAGCGTCCGTTAAAAAAGCAGTTATGACGAAGTAGTATGTCCCAAAGCTCGCCTACTATTCTGCTACATACTCAAAAGTATGTACTTTTTCTTCACAAAAAGAGTACATACTTTTAGGGCGTAGTATAAGTAGGCGAATTGGGACGCAGCAACGGACTCCTGCTGTAACTTTTCACTGTTGGATAGTAGCTCTTTAGAAAAACAAGCGATTTATACACGTTTTATTGTCATATTTTGTAATATTTGCCTTGTTTTATTTTTGTACATTTTTGAGGAGGCACTGCTTCCCTTGCCTGCTCAGAGGAAACGCCCTTTATCAACGTGAGAAATCACCTTTTATTAGACACATTTTGCTTGTGGAATAAATGAACCATGACCGACAATAATGCATATCTGCAATGTCACTGGTAAGTGAACATCTTTTTAAATTACACTGCATCCTCACCACTAGGTGTCACTATTAGTTGTTTTTTATATGATGTACCTAAAAAAACAGCTGAAAAGATCTGTTTTTTGTCACTATGGTCTCTCTCAAACAACCTAAATGAGAAAAAAAGTATGCATGTATGTATATAATAATGTAAGCACCATTATTTATTCTATTTCCCTGATATGTGATAATGGACCACAAAACCAGTATTAAGTAGCATGGGTGTATTTGTAGCAATAGTCAAAAATACACTGTATGGTTCAAAATGATATATTTTTTCTTTTATGCCAAAAATCATTTGGATATTAAGTAAAGATCATGTACCATGAAGATTTTTTGTAAATTTCCTACCCTAAATATATCAAAACTTAATTTTTGATTAGTAATATGCATTATGAGAACTTCATTTGGACAACTTTAAAGGCAATTTTCTCAATATTTTGATTTTTTTGCACACTCAGATTCCAGATATTCAAATAGCTGTATCTCGACCAAATATTGTCCCAGCTTTCAGGTGATGTATAAATCTCAATTTTGAAAAATTGACCCTTATGACCCTTATTAATGGAAGTAGTAACTAATGTAATCCTGTTTCTGAGGATGAAAGAGAGAGGATCAGATTGGGACGTCTGGGATCTCATCACACCTCACATCTGCTGTAACAGATGGTCTAAGGTTATAGGGCTTGTGCACTCTACACAGATGGCATGTAAAGGTGTTTTGATCACTATTATGCTTTGTTAACTCTGACACCAACTGTTTAATTATGTGAAACCTATGAATACAGGTATCAATATATTTGCAGAAATGGACAATGTAAGGTTAGACCTACTGTCAGACCTTTTTAAGTTTCTGTAACTGCTGTGGTGTGCAGTAGTCTAGAAAAAAAGACACTGAAGGTGGTTTTATTGAGTAAACAACTACCAATATATCCACCTTTTTCTTCCCGTAAGAGAGGGCATGGCCATTTGTAAATTTTATGGGTCTTGCTTCCGGTCTCATCAGCATCCAGCTATTTTTAGCTGTATAAAACAGCTCATTTTGCTGCTTGATATTGCAAATTAGTGTGTCTCACCATGTATTATCTTCATTATGAACACACTGGTTTGTAGTGCAAACAGTTTTACCGTTGAGCGCATGTTGTTTTTCTTCTAGATATTTACCTATAGCAGATCATCACCCATAGGCTTACTTCTGCATAAAGAAGGTGGATATGTCCATTTATTTAACAAAATATTACATATACATTTGCATATATTGCGTATATACATATAGACTTTGAGTATATACAAGTTGTTTTTAGTTAGACTTACTGACTAATTAGACACATTTGGATTTGAAGTTTTTACAAGGTTCAAAATTCAGTATGTTTTTAGTTTCAAAACCATTTAAGTCTTCACTTAGGAAAAAGCAAATATGTTATAGTTTATTTGTCATAAGGAATGTTGAAAATTACATTTAATAATGATTGTTTACAGGGCCTTCATATGTGTTTTTGGTTCAGAGTTTTATTCAAAACGGGTGGTCTAGATGACAACACATGACTTTGCTATCTCCAAGCCACAAATACTTTTACTAAGGTTCACATCTCAGAATTTCCAAACCAAATTCAGTTTTCAACTTTGCACTAAACATCTTGGTTTCATTTCCTGTGTTCTCACATGCTCAGTCACTCCCCATATGACTAATTTAAACGACTTATCTGAAAAGGCACACATGCTGCCGTTACCTAAAACTCTAGAAGAAATCACATTCGATTGGAGAACATTTCAGTTAAGGTTTTTGCAGTAAAACCAAAGTGGTTTATCTTGAAGGGGCTGAGCTTGTATTCATAATCCTCTTTCCTAATGTCTTAGACCTTTTGTTATCTCCTCACGGTTCGGAGGCAGAC
The DNA here is from genome assembly GCF_049309525.1 of Garra rufa. Classification (NCBI taxonomy): domain Eukaryota; kingdom Metazoa; phylum Chordata; class Actinopteri; order Cypriniformes; family Cyprinidae; genus Garra; species Garra rufa. The sequence goes on from NC_133376.1 coordinate 32,385,616, forward strand.
AAAACAAACATTGTTGAAGCACGTTACTCGAATACTAGAGGATTTCCCCTTCCGTTTCTCTCAGTATTCAAACATTTTCTTTTAATGCTCACTACTCAACTCATATAGAAAGTAGGCTTGTAGACCTATACTCTAATAGTATTTTGGGGAGGATTTTAAATAGCCACAAATTTCTATTTAAGCTTGAGGGATCTATCTTTAGAGACAGCAAATCCTCTTCCGTCACCTGTTTGCTTCTCATAATACTTTGGAATAAGCAGGTAATGCTCTTTGCTAGTCTGATCTTTGCTAGTCTTAATGGCTCACACTGAATTAGCGGCCAATGCAGTCAAAAATTAACGTGATTAAAATAAATCTCGAGCTCTGCTTGGGCTAGGATTGGAGAGTTTTAGCATGTGGTTTGGGTCATGATCCGTCTGAACTGTTTGCCAAGCAAAACTCTGGAAACAGTTATTTTCCCGTGTTTGGTGCTAATAAAGTCCAATATTCCCTCAGGTGGTGAAAAAGCTGTAGATTCTGTGACTGTATGTTAGGCACTAAGAGCATGTCTTAGGTGGCTTAGCCTTAGTCAGAGATGGACGTAATCCATTGTGTGTTTTCTAAACATGACCCAGGGGGTAATTGGATGGATTGTACCTTTAGAAAAGAACATAGAAAAACTGGCACGTTCAACCGTGTGACCTTCGTTTATGTATCCATGACCACATATTTAAAGAATTTGGGTCATACTACCAGGTGCACACTGCAAATATGATGTTTTTAATTAATCTTTTTATGTTTTTACTTAAAAATATTAAAGTTTTTGTTTTTTAAATAAGATCAACTTACTTGAAAAGCAGAATTCAAAAAGAAATTTTCATCACTTTCAGACAATGTGTATTTAATAGAAGTACACTTCACCAGCAGATTTTTATTGTTTTATAAACAATTGAAAAAAGTGAAGAAAGACAAAATAAGCTTTTTGTAGGTAGACACAGGGTAGTGCTTTACACAAAATATCAAAATAAATCTTGATATTTAATGTAAAGTCAATGTATTTTTTAGACATTTTCACCCACAGGCCATCTAAGATGGTGATGAGTTTGTTTCTTCATCAGAACAGATTTGGGGAAATTTGGCATTGCATCACTTGCTCACCAATGGATCCTCTGCAGTTAATGGGTGCAATCAGAAAGGGAGTCCAAATGCTGATAAAAACATTTACAAGCAATCCACAAGACTCTGGTCCATCAGTTAAAATCTTATGACGTAAAAAGTGTCACTTCTGACCAAAATAGAGCTTGTGTTGTCCTCACATCTTTGTTAAAGGGATAGTTCACCCAAAAATGAAAATGTTTATACTTACCCCCAGGGCATGCAAAAAAAAAAAAAAAACATACACAGACTAAACCAAATTAAACCCTGCTGCTTGTGACGATACATTAAGGTCTTAAGATGCAAAACAATTAGTCTGTGCAAAAACTGAACAGTATTATATCATTATTAACCTCTGATCCATCACAACGTTCTACTGTCCTGAGCGCGTTCACCCAGCTGCATCAACGCATCTAGACGTGCAAACTCATCTGGGAGTGTTGACTTTTCACCGACTACATTGCCAGAGCACTTTGACGCGTCACACGCTTACTGTCGTAAACACACTGAATGAATAGCTGAATGTTCCGGTGGATCAAAGGTAAATAATTATATAAATACTGTTCAGTTTCTTGCACAGACTGATCATTATGTGTCTTAAGACCTCGATGTATTGTCACGAGCCGCAGGGTTTAATTTGGTTTTGTCTGTGTATGTTTTTTTTACTCTTAAATATTTGGTAACCATTGACTGCCATTATATGACTGCCAGACTGCAACAGTTTGAGTTAAAAATCTTTGTGTTCTACTGAAGAAACAAAGTCACCAACATCTTGGATGCCCTGAGGGTAGGCAGATAAACATCAAATTTTCATTTTTGGGTGAACTTTAAGAACTGGGCTTGATCTGTGTATATTTCTCTGCTGATTCAGATGCGACTTATTTTTCAATGGAGAAAGTAGTATTATGATTAGAGGACTCAGCGCCACCTTGTGGTCAAAAGATATGAAAAATGGCTATTTTCGCTTCTGAATGCTTTGGCCTAAAAGTACAAAACTAGTCTATTTAGATTCAAACCATAGCCATTTTTTTTTTTCAGTGTTATTTTGGGGGTTGGTCATTTTGAATCTTTGTCATAAAAATGCATGCCGTAGCGCTACAAAACTTGGTATGTGTCTTCGGCATCATGCTCCGACATGCTAATACACTATATTGCCACTATATGCTTCTAATGAACAGGTTTGACTTCTTTAGTAATTTCCATTAGTACATTAGTAATCTTAATGTTTAAGCATTATAGGGAATTGTGTGCCTCCAATTTTATAGCAGCAGTTTGAACAGGACCCTTTTCTATTCTAACATGACAATGTATCTGTGTGTAAAGCAAGGTTCAAAAAGAAATTTAGTCAGTGTGGAAGAACTTGACTGATCTGGTAAAACCAAGTCCTAATCCCAGCTGAACACCTCTGGTGTGACTTTAAATGCAGACCTTGAGCCAAAAAACTAATCACCAAATATTTGACAAAAGTATTGGGACACCCCTTCTTTAGAACATAATTCATGTATTTAAAAATTGCATTTCTATCTCTATTGTTGTTTTGGAAGTGTCTAAAATGACTGTACTCATGTACAAGGTGTTTGGTGATGAGTGTTTGGCACAAGGTCTGCATTTAAAGTCACACCAGAGGTATTCAGCTGGGATTAGGACTTGGCTTTATGCAGACCATTCAAGTTCTTCTCCCAATTTTGCTATAGTCAGCCGAACTTCCTGTCTGCCATTTTGATTAATGTTGAAAACCTACTTTTTCTAACTCCTCCTAGACTGTTGATCCAATTTTCACCAAATTTGTGTCAGATCATCTTCAGACCATGCTGGCCAAAGATTATGGATTTCGTATTAATATATGAAACGGTTATCGTTTAACGCATCAACAAATTTGCTGGAACGATGCCATCCCGCTCTTGAGACTGTATCTTCAAAGCTTTGACATATTGAAACCAAATGTTGTATGTGCCATTGTCACCTCACACTGACCACGCCACATCAATTTAGTAACACTGCCACCTATTGTTTAAAAGTAATAAACCATTCATTAACCATTAATAATTACATATGCTAATAACTTTTGATTGCATTAACCTATTGTAATTAAACTAGTATATCGGTAAGCAAATATTGGTCAAAAGTGATAACCTATTAAATCATATTACTAGTGGATGTATTTATGATTTTTCACTCATTTTGATCTTAAAATGGCTTCAGTTGCTCATTGCTTTAGTTGGTCTGATGCTTGCTGCCTTGCTTGCCTAATGCTTGGCCCCTTAATTGATGTTTGCAGCTATTATTTTATTTTATTTTTTAATAATCTTCAAATAAAATGCAATAAATTGCTTATAATCTTAAATGACATTCTGTAGTTGACAATTTGATCATTTTAATGCTAAATCAGTGTTTTGGAAAATTTACATTCAGTGGCTCCATTCTGGTGTGTAACACTTTTCACCATTCAGTTAATTTGGAATGGATAAAATCAAGTTCAAAAAGTAGTAGTAGTGAAAGTAGAGTAGGTTGCTAACAGCAATTCAAGCTGATTTGACAAATGCAAAATTTAAATGCAAATCAGATCCAGATATCAAAGCTGTAACCAGAGCAGAGGTGGGAAGGTGTGTGTGTCAACCTTTTAAAGTTTACATATGTGTGGGGATAAAAATAAACACTATTTTCATTCCATGATCATTTTTCTTCATCTGTGCTGTTGGCACTCCAATTGCTGGCACTTCTGAAAGCTCCCGCATGTACAAAAACCCCAACCCTCATATGACCTAGAGTGGTCTATTGCCACAACACCGAACAGACAACACTACAGATGAAGGGTGTGGTAGAAACTTCTAGGGACCGCCTGACTTCCTTCATAGCTACTTAATAGTGGAAAAACAATGACTTTTTATAGCCCACTCACAACAAACAGAGATTTGGGGGAGGAGTGCTTTATTTGTGTTTGGTGGTGAGGTTTGCAGACTGTTTTTGCTGAGTAGTGAGGGATGGCGTTAGGCAAGCAGCTGGAAACAGAAAGAGAGAAGAAAAGGAGGCCAGGAGAAGGAGGAGAAGGACAAAACAAGAGACGCAGAAAAAGGGGGATGATCGTATCCATATGGTGGAGCTTGTATTCTTCACTTCCTGAACAGAGAGAGGGAGACGGAGAGACGGAGAGAGAGAGAGAGAGCTGAGAAGCCAACAAGGAGTAAGAGAAAAACAACTGGAAGCGTAGCACAGTAACCCAGATCTTCTGAAGCTGTGAGCAGAGCATGTGACAATGATTTAGCTAGAGTGTGATTGTGAATGGGACGGGTTTTTCTGAAGATCCCCAGGAGGGACAGAAAGAAAGAACGAGTGAGTTCCTAAAGCGCTGTGGTCAAATTCATTCACCACAGATGATGTGAGGTCACTTAAAGGAATTCAGGTTAGTGTTTTCATTTTTTTTCTGCTCTCGCTTCCTCCTCTGCCATCTGGAGCTGTGAAGCACTTCCTTCCATTTACCAGGGGTCCATCCCTTTTTGATTTTACATTTACATGATGACCCTCTTGGTCTTCCATCTTTGCGTATGGAGTCAAGCATCTTGGCGAACCTCTGGCTATAGTTAACTGACCCTTAGTGGAGTTTGCAGACATCAGCTGAAGTTCTCAGAGGGGTGTCGCCTTGCCCTTATAAGGCGAAACCAACCGAGTGGAAAAGTATTTGAATTTGTGGTGGTACTGCTCTACTGCCTTTCATATCTGCACAGTCTGGAGCTGTTGCTTGTCTTCACTCTTGGTTCCTCTTCTTGGATGAGTTTGCTGCCAGACAATAAGAGCGTTTGTCAGTGGGGTGGGCAGCATGCGTATGGACGCTCTGTCATCCACCTCAGTCTCACTTTGTAGTGAGCTCTCACAAGTGGAGTCGGCGCAGATCACGAGAGGAGGAGGCCGGTCCTGGATCTGCCCTCAAGCCAAATACACATTCTGCCTTTAAAACGCACATGCTCATGGGAGGGCAAACACAATAGACAGTGTAAACAACTAAGCTTTTGGATGTCGTAATGCTCTCTGGATCTGACAGTCTAGACCTCCGTTTTTGGCATCAATGGAGATCAACAGTTTCAATATGAAATCTTTCATCTAACTTGTGTCAACCGCTCTGGGTTTGGGAAATAAGACTGTAGGATACTCCGCTAGGACATTCTATTGAAAGCAACATGACAACAGCAGCGTGGTACCATCGAGACATCACCCGTGTCCGAGCTGAAGAGCTGCTGGCCCGTGCTGGGAGAGATGGCAGCTTCTTGGTGAGGGACAGCGAATCTGTGCCTGGAGCCTACGCCTTGTGTCTGCTGTGAGTACAACACCTTTAAACTGGAATACACTACATGTTGGTTGCTACCTGATCTCATAACGAAAACAAACCTTTTTTGCAAGTTGCGAAATACGTACCAATAAGCACAAATCACTGTATTTTCCAAAACAGTTATGATTACTGCTTTATATGTTTCGCTATCCGGGCCTTACAAGCTTGCTTGGTAGCTCAGCCGACACAGAATTAAACTTAGGATGCAGAATCCTCAGGTACGAATCCCATGAAAAACATGACTAACAATAATAAAAAAAAAAACTTAAAGATGAGAGATGGAAAAAAAAGCTAAAACGCCAGACTTGCGATTGCGTTTTTACATTACATTCACTTTTGTTCATACTATCAGGTAGGTTTAGGTAATTATAATGCAGTGACACGTACAAAACCAACGTCACATAAAATGTACCATAAGTATAATTATATGTTCTAAAAAATGCTCTTCAGAGACACTGAGTGGACATTTAACATCGAATATGTCACAAAATCTACACAAGTACATACATAAGTGAAAAAGTTCCCACAGGTATGTTTTTGTCATGAGATCAGGTTGGTCTTTTGCACACATATGCAGTCTGATGAGTCAATGCTATCTGCCAAAAGGCAGGACCAATTTGCAGATTTTGGGTGGTCAGAATTGACCGATTTTATCCAAAATTAACAGTGTATAATGGGAACATACTCCTACCAGTTTTGATTGAACCAGGATTTTCAGCCATATAACTAACACATATAGTTTTAATTTGTCATGCATCTTCTACCAACAAGGTGTTTTTGTGTTCAGAACAACATATAATCTGGCACTGTGTTATAATCAGTCAATAGGGATTATGCGCAACAGGCTTCCGTTTTCTGCTAAACAGGTCTCGTTGCTTCCGGTTCACGCGTTTTGCATATGCCTCTTTAAATATGAACATGATTTACTCAAGATTCCTTCAAAGTAGACACTAAAAATGATCATAACCAATGTCCATCACATATGTGTATTGATATATAAAAGTTTTAAATTTTTGTTCTTTTCACTAACATTTATATATAAATATCGAATGAAACGTCCACAATAAACAGCTGGCTTGTTTAACTGATTACCTTAAAAGTCCGTCGATATCGCCATTATTTATTACGGCTATTAACACGTTCTCCGACAAGCGGAAGCAATGAGACCTGTTTTCCGGGGTTGGTCAGGTGACGTTCGACATATACCCTATTGGTGTTTGTTGACCAGTTTTCCCTTTTACAAAATCCCACCTTTTTTAAAAAAAAAAAAAAACTGTTCAGACTTTAAAAGTCATGTAGTGTATTCCAGCCTTTACACACACACACACACACACACACACACACACACACACACACACACACACACACACACACACTTAATTGTGATGTGAAAAATGTACCTAGAATGAGTTTGGCACCACACCCAGCTGTCTATTCACAGCACTTCCTGGTGATGCACAATTACATTTTCAACAGGGTTAGTTCACCCAAAAATGAAAGAGGAAGGACTACAATAGTTCATTGACTTATTGACAATACCTGGTAACTATTGTGATTTACTTAAAGGGTTAGTTCACCCAAAAATTTAAATCATCCCATGATTTAATCATCCTCAAGGCATCCTAAATGTATATGACTTTCTTCTTTCAGATGAACCCAATTGGAGTTATATAAAAAAAAATTCTTGGCTCTTCCAACCTTTATAATGGCAGTGGGTGAGTGTTTTTGTTCAACAGTCTAAAAGAAATCCAACAAAGCATATCCATCCATTATAAAAAAAGCGCCTCACACAGCCCTGGTGAATAAAGGCCTTCCAAACAGAAACAATTTAAAACGTTATAAACAATAATCTCTAGCATGTTCTGTACGCAGAAGCCATTCCATCCGGTTGGAAGTCGGTGTAACGCATATGCCGGTGAGAATATGCTAGTCTTATGAGAACCAATGTTTGTTTACAGGAGCAAAGGAAGCAAAGTTTCTTACTTTAGTCTCCTCTTAGCTTATATCGAAACCCTCCAACATTGCTCCATACAAATCCTCTCATACGTGAACTGTTTTGTTTTGCTGTCTCCTCTGCACATCCACGTTCATCAGTTTTCATCAGCTACTCATGTGCTACTCACAAGTCATCCACCCAGAATGTCTTCTGTGTATGACAGTTAGCGCAAGCTAGAGAAAACTGTTTATAACATTTTAAATATGAATATTTTTCTTACAAAAACGCATCTATTCACTATAGGAGGCCTTTATTCACCCCCTGGAGCTGTGTGAGGCACATTTTTATTATGGATGAATGTGTTTTATTGGATTTCTTTTGGACTGTTGAACAAAAACACCGACCCACTACCAATATAAATCTTGGAAGAGTCAGGACATTTTTAATATAACTCCAATTGGATTCGTCTAAAGGAGAAAGTCATATACATGCCTTAAGGGTGAGTAAATCATGGGCTAATTTAAATTTTTGAGTGAACTAACCCCTTAAGTAAATCACAATAGTTACCAGGTATTGTCAACAAGTCAATGAACTATTGTAGTCCTTTTCTACAGTCTGTGCCTGTGAGATGAATTCTACAGCCATGTGTCTGCCTTCCCCATCAGGTTTTAGCAGAACTTTGGCAAGGCCAAGTGACTGAGGCTACCTTTCTGATAGTTTAGTGCTATCTCAATGCACATGAGCTCCAGAGACTCAGTCTACAGCAGTCCCTCACTTGGTCAGCTTTGTTCAGGCCTTAGTTTTCCCTGTTTTCCTCCTGTCTCTGGCCCCTGTAGGAGGGAACAGGCTCCAGTGACCGCACTGCTTTCTCTCCGCTGCAGCCCACAGCCAGACACATTCCTGAAGGCTGAGCCCTCCAGCTCCCTACTTTCTTTCTTCCATTCTCTCTCATTCATTCTCCTTTTCGCTCGTTGGCTCGGGCTCATTCTTTCCCTTTGCCCTCTACCTCATCTCTGAAACAGTTCACATGCAAAACATCTACTCACGCAGTCACACTTCCTCTCTGCTTTGTTTCTCTTCTTTTAGATTACCTGGAAACACTGAGCTTTCGAATTGTCTTCATTGGGCTCAGTCGAATATGTGTTCCAGGTTGTGTGGCCAAATGCAAATAAGCACAAATTCTGGTTTATCTAACCTCCAATGGTCACAGAAATATGATCTTGTATGATATGATAGATACCGATAGCCTCATTGGCCACATTAACAGGCCTTTTATTTTACTGTGGCCTATATGGTATAAAATAACTTTTAACCTACTTTCAGAATTGCTAATATTGTTTCATGAAGCCACACAATGTCCCATTTATGTGTTTATTTAAAGGGTTGGTTGGCTTCCATTAAACATCAGATGAGAAGTTTGATCTGATCTCTTTTATACAAGCTGATGAAATGTTAAAAAATGTGGTACACAGAAAATGTGCAGTCTAATGAAGCCATGTGTGACCCTGGACCACAAAAACAGTCATAAGTAGCACAGGTATAATTGTAGCAATAGCCAGCAATACATTGAATGGGTCACAATTGTTATTTTTTTCTTTTATGCCAAAAATCATTAAGATATTATGTAAAGATCATGGTCCATTAAGATATTTTGTAAATTTCCTACAATAAATATATCATAACGTAATTTTTGATTAGTTATATGCATTGCTAAGAACTTCATTTGGACAACTTTAAAGGTGATTTTCTCAATATTTAGATTTTTTTGCACGCTCAGATTCCAGATTTTCAAATAGTTGTATCTCAGCCAAATATTTTCCTAATAAACCATCCATCAATGGAAAGCTTATGTATTCAGCTTTTAGATTATTGGAATTGACCCTTAGGACTAGTTTTGTGCTTCACATATGAGTTTAAAACAGACTGTAGTTTAAGGTGGTATTCAATGAAAGTCTTGCTTTCCCTGCCTAACATCTCCTATTGTGCTTCATTGAAGAAAGACCTTCACTACATTCTAATAGACATGACCATATTGATTTTTGGGTAACTATAGCTTTAAGAATATTTGTTTTATTAAATTTTCTAAAATTTAGTCTGTCTGTTTTGTCCATAGGTTCCAGCGACATGTTCATACATACCGAATCCTCCCTGATGCAGATGGGTTACTGGCTGTGCAGGTGAGCAGACAAAAGTTTGGTAATCGTATGCATAGTCACAAGTAAGAAAATAAATGAAGGTGAAAATTATGCCTTGTTGATGGTTTTACCTTTGAATGAATTTGCAATTACACATGGAAATTACTTGACACTCATCTAGCTACTTTCACTTCTTCTTCTTCAAAAAAGAAGCAGACTTGTTCTTGTCTGCTGTCTGAAGCATGCAGCTGCGTGGTTTCAAATTGACCCCGGTGGCACTCGCTGTCAAGAAAATGTTTCACGCAGATTCCTCCTGCACCCACGCTCCTGATCTAGTTGGGAATGACTGGAATGGGTTTGTCTGTCTGTGTGGAGATTAAAATATGTGTGACATAATTGTTTCTGTGTCAAAGTTTCTGGCCAGGCCGCAGTACCAGCTGTGTTGAGATGGGATGAGATGTGTTGGTGTTTCATTTAGAAACACTCAACCAGTAAGGTGGATTTAATGCTTGTTTCCTATTTAAAACACAGACAAGAGTCGTATTAAATTACTTTCTATTGTGAAAAAGAGACATTTTCTGAATATTCTCCCCCTCCCAGTGTCTGATTTCCTTTAATCGCTTTTCAAGAGCTCCACTCTTGGAAAGAAAACATGCTGCTATTTGGAGATTTTAGGGGAAATAATTAAACGTCTTTGCCAAAATGGTTTCATCGGCCATGCTTTCAAAATACAAGCTTCTAAAAAAAGGCATTCAAAGAGCCGGTTATTTTATTTGTCATGATGCCTGATGGTTTAAGTAGAGTATGCGTGTGTTTTTGCCCTTGTTTGCACAGTGGGTAGCTGGCTAGTGGCTCTTCGCGGTATGTAGAGTTTGGCAGACGCTAGAATGAGGGCATCATAATGTAATTGTATCTTTGGTCCATAAAGCGGAAAAACTGAAATGTTTTGGGAGTTACCCTACCTAGACTAACTTCTTGTTGTGGCGAACCTAGAAGTTCTGCATTTTCTGCCTTGCCTTTTTTAGGTTACACAGGATTATAGAGTCTCAAATTATTTTTGGGCACACAAGTTTAATAGGTCTGTCAGAATTCCAAATATTTGTTATTTAATAAAAAGTTAGCCAATTCCTGAAATATAAATAAAAAAACGTAACCTCCGGTTTCACAGACAAGGCTTGAAGTTCCAGACTAAAATGCATGTCTGGGCTGTTTTAACTAAAAGAAAACCTGCACTGACATATCTTAAAATATTAAGATATTAAGGCACGTTTATAAAAGATACTTAAATGTCCTAATTGAACTGTGGCCTAATCCTGGCTCAACCTAGATCATGTCTGTGACTAACTAGGCCTAAAATTATTAGTTTGTAATAAAGTTCAGGATCTGTCATTGTACATATTTTGAAAGTTGTTACACTTCTGATAGTATGACTTGTCCTGTAACCTTCTAATACACTGATGTTCGCTTTCTCACCTTCACATAACTAGGATAGAATTTTAAAATTTTGTAAAGCATAGATATATTGTCCTGCTGTAATTGATTTCTGAATTTGTTTGCATATGTATTGAGTCGTGTGTGTTTTTGTTTCAGGCCACGCAGGGAGTGCAGGTGAACTGTTTCCGTACTCTTAGCGATTTAGTTTTGGGTTATCAACACCCACACAAAGGTCTGGTGGCCCCATTGCTTTACCCTGTTTTGCGTGAATCAGACCCCAACGATGAGAGCTCAGGTAAAGTCTAAACTGAAAAATAACATAATCTTTCAATAAAGATGTTAGAAGTGCTTTAATTTTTCAACTTTAGCTTTCAACCAACTGCTTTGTGCTGTCAAGAATTAACTTTTGTTATACAGGATGTGCACTTACGTCATGGTTTGGTCAGTTACCCGGATGCACGGCCATATTAGAGATACTCGGATGTAATCAACAGCATGTGTTGCACAGTTAATGTAGTACTGAATACGCTGTTCTGCTAATTTATGCTGTCTAAACCACGGAAAAAATGTGTGGAAGCTGCTAAATCATATAGAGAATGACTCAGTAAGCAAGAAATGGTGCAATATTGTGACAAACTAAAGTTAATAGGTTGTAAAGATATGTACGAGCAGTATTAATTAAGATATTAGCCTAATATTTCACCTGCCTGACTGGAAATGATAAGAACAAACAGAAATGTTGTCAAGATTCTTCCCGTGGAAATCCTGGTTTAGTTTTGCCAACCACAAACGCCTTTTGTTCCACTTTTAGCGGTCTATAGTACTCCAAATGTTTTTCTTGGTCTAACCGATTATAGTACAGCCCAAAACATGACAATAATTTACTATTTTCAGCGGCAATAATCAGCGAAATATGTTTTATTCTGTTCAGTAACATTGTTTACATTCAGTGCTGCAATATGGCTAATTCATGATGCATCATGAAAACACTATTATGATTATTTAACTTATATCACCTTATTTTTATGTTATTTTTTAATACGTTTTCACATGGAAATAAGTCTATGGCCGAGACTTCCGGTTCATTAGCCGCTATAGGGAAATAATGAGAAGAAAAACAAGGTTCAGTGAATGATAATACTGTTTGCACTAGTGTGCTCATAATTAAGATAATGCATTAAAATAATATGGTAAGACACACCAGTTTGCAATAACAAGCGGCAAAACAAGCTGTTTTGTACAGCTAAAAATAGTTGGACGTGGATGAGACCGGAAGCTAGACCTATAAAATTTACAAATGGCTGCTATTTGAATGGTTTCAGAAAACCATTATTAATTTATTACAATAATAAAAGCATGCTGTGAATATTTACCTTTATTATACATGTAACAGACATTAAAACTGACTGAAGTAGCCTACTTCAAACCTAAAGCAGTATTTCAGTAACGACTCAAAAAACGACATTTAAGGAGTAAATTGTGATAACAGTAACGTCTCTGAACGATTCACTGACTGAGTCTGAATCAAACCGCTAACTCCGAGTTAGAAGCAGATTAATGAATCTTTTTGATTGACTCTTTAAAAAGAACCAATTCAAAAGAGTAATTTGTTTGCGAATCGAACATTACGTCTTTTCTCAGTGTTTGTTGTGACAGAAAACGTTGTGGTGCGCGGCTGACATCCGACGAAACCGCATATGGAGGGACACAAAGTTTTCCCCACTGGTTTCCCAAAAGAGATTTCAACTTACTGTCGCTTATTTTTATTTTGGTTTTCGCATTTGCGACCGTTTTATTCGCGTTCTGGAGCAACAAGTTATTATCCTACATTGTGTGAGGCTGCTATGACGCACTTCATCCCACAGGCACAACATTGAAATGTTTAAGCTTAAATGTAGGTGTCTTCTTGGTGCAGATGGTGACGATGAGAAGCCAAGTTCAGCATTTGCCACCCCTCCACCACGTGCAATGTCCCCTGCAGGCCAGCCTCCACCTTCCAGTTCAGCAGCCCCTCATTTACTGCTGCAGAGGCTTCAGGAGCTCAGTCCAAATAGGTACATTAATTTACACATGATTTATAGATCAATATCAACCTTTTGGATTATAAACCACTGTCTGTGACTGTATGTAAAACTATCAATGTACCAATGTTTACCTCTGCAGTGCAGGCTGTGAGATTGTCTCCTTACTGGATGAGTATCTGCATGGTAATGTGTGTAAAGACCTAGAGAATGTGAAAGGGGGCGCATCAGGACTGCAACACTTTCAGTGCATCCTCAGTCGCGCATGTGACAGTCTGCACAGGTGCTGTTTCTCTTTGTCCCTTTACACACTGATGCTATTATATGCAATAAGAACATGTGAATAATGACTGTTACGTTTGTTTACCACAGTGAGATTGACCAGACTCTATCAAGTTTGGAAACCTTAGCGAAAGTGTTTGATCATCCTAGCGGCCACCTAACCTTCAACACAATGCAGGTACAACCCTCTAAATGTGATTCAACATCACTTTTACTATTGCTCATATTTCTTATTAGTATGATAATTTGAACAAAGCCATGAGCCCCTGACCTTAAGTATTATTTTAGTGTATAATAGCTTAAATAATCACTCATGCAGCTTGCTGAGGAAAGGTTTACTGTTACTTTTTTAAGTGACTTACTTATTTCACTGATGGACTGATGGACCAATGGTTCCCAAACGTTTTGATTTAAAGTCCCCATTGTCCAACACAATGTTCAAAGGGCCCTTAATACAACCAAGTTAATTCCTCTGGTACTTCTGTTGTAAATATGAAAAAAGCTGCTTTTTTTCAGCTTTTTCTTTTATTAACAACAGCCTGATGTGCTAATCAATGCATTTAAAACATATAAAGTTCTCTTAGGCCCCCTAGTGGGCTTTGGTCACTGGGTTGAGAACCAGTGCCTTAGATCCCATAAATGGGATCAGAATATCAACAGGCAATTTTTTTTTAACTTATATGGCGTTTAAATAGACTCAAAAGTCGCGCGCACGAAAACCACGAGCACGCGAATGAAGCAAGCGCGCAAAACAGACCCACGAGAGGAAAATAACAACGCGAGAGCATACTGTGCAAAGACATCAATGTCTCCTTTACCTTATATATTCATGTTGCCTCATAAGCTCTTTTTTTTTAGAATACAGGCAAGAGCCCTGAAGAAAACATGGACAATCTACTTCACAAGCTCTCTACCCTCTGTAACCTGTTGTCATCGCTGGAGAGGAGGGTATGGCACATACAGTTGAAGTCAAAAGTTTACATACACCTTGCAGAATCTGCTAAATGTTTTTTTTTTTTTTTTTGTCTATCGATAGTTGTTCATGAGTCCCTTGTTTGTACTGAACAGTTAAACTGCCTGCTGTTCTTTAGAAAAATTCTTCAGGTCCACAAATTTGTTGGTTTTTCAGCATTTTTGTGTACTTGAACCCTTTTGAATGCATTGTTTTTTCTTCTAAAGCATCAATAAGCGTTTGAACCTTCTGTGAAAATCATACAGTCATTGTTGGAAAGGGTTCAAATACACAAAAATGCTGAAAAATCAAATAATTTGTGGGACCTTAAGGATTTTTTTAAAGAACAGCGACCATTTTAACTTTTCAGGACTAACAAGGAACTCATGAACAACTATCACCAAACCAAAAAAAAAAAAAACACATCTGTGGATCATTCAGGTAACAACAAAGTATTAAGAATCAAGTGTATGTAAACTTTTGAACAGGGTCATTATAAATTCAATTCTTATTTTCTCTTGAGGACTGTATGTAAACATTTTTTTATGTGAAATATCTTATTCAGGTCAATACTAAATAAAAAATAACAAGCATTTTGTATGATTCTCTTATTTTGGTCAAATAATTAACATTTTGCAGATTCTGCAAGGTGTATGTAAACTATATGATAAATACAGCATGCAAACACACACACATACACATCACCTTTTTGTATTTTTGTCTTTATGACGATAACCATGTCTTTTCAGGTTCTCAAAGCTTTACAAGAAGCTGTAACCAATCACAACTTATCTTTGCAACCATCCACTCCTCCTGAATCAGTCACGGCCCCCAAAAAACACACCAGACCTAATACTGTCCACAGCTTTCAGGTAACAAATTAGTGTCTGTTGTTTCCCTCACATGTTATGTTTTAACTATGAAAGTGTTTGCATTTATTTATGTGCATGTGTTTGCATGTCAAGGTCAAGGTGGTCAGGTACGGCAGGCAAACAGTGTCGGTAGACATAGATACAGGAGTGCTGCTGTTTGACAGGAAGACTGGCTCATTCGGCGTGGAGACTGTCACACAAGACAGGAGTGAGTTTATCTCACCTTCAATCTCCATTATTGTGATAGAAGGGTAGTAAATGCTAATGTCTAATGCTTCTATGTTTTAGTCGTACAGTTGGTGAAGATTCAGAGAGGCCCTGCCAAGCTGAAAATGATCATAGACAGTCATCACAATCCACCAAGAGAACTTGTGTTTGAAAGCATGAAGGTGAGGAGAAAGACTTGAATTAGATTACATTAAAGGATTAGTTCACTTCCAGAATAAAAAAACCTGATAATTTACTCTCCCCCATGTCATCTAAGATGTTCATGTCTTTTTTTCTTCACTCAAAAAGAAATTAAGTTTTTTGGGAAAAATATTTCAGCATTTTTTTTGTCCATATAGTGGACTTCAATGGGACCCAACGGGTTGAAGGTCAAAATTGAAGTTTCAATGCAGCTTCAAAGGGCTCTAAATGAGGAATAAGGGTTTTATCTAGTGAAACAATTGGTCATTTCCTAAAAAATGTTAAAATCCTGGAATGTTTTCCTCAAAAACCTTAATTTGACTGAAGAAAGAAAGACATGAATATCTTGTATAACATAGGGGTGAATAAATTATCAGGAAATTTTTATTCTGAAAGTGAGATAATACTTTAAATTGTCTGATAAATAAATCTGATATACTGATGTTTCCCACAGAAACGAGAAGCCTTCTGTCGGCTGCTGCAGCTTATGAAAGCTGCTCACTCCCAGCAGTCCGAGCTTGATGTCATCTCTGTGTTCGTAGGCACCTGGAACATGGGTATGGACATATAGTTTAACATTAACAGTCAAACAGATTATGACCACAACTGTTACAGCACAGCATTGAATTGTTTTTACTATATTTTGCCTGCAGGGGGCACTCCACCACCTGGTTCACTTCAGTCCTGGGTTACTTGCTGTGGCCTGGGTCTCACCCCAGATGAGTCCATTGCCTCCCTGCCTCATGATATCTATGCAGTGGGCACTCAGGACAACCCGCAGGGCGAGAGAGAATGGGCTGAACACATCAGAGCCACGCTTCGGAGTGCAACCAACATTGACTTCAAACAGGTCTGATCTTCATAGTCCAAAACACTCCGTTTCTTTTTCTTATGTGATCACATATCTATATTAAAGAGATAATTCAGCCAAAAATGAAAATTCATTAATTACTAGGGTTGTGCAATAAATCACATGCGATTGTCATGCGTATCTCATCAGTAAAGCCGGTTCTGTGATTAGTAGTAAATCTCCATCACGTGAGTTCAGATGGCGCGGTATTTAAAACACTGAGCCGTAGATCACTGAAAAGCTACGCAATATCGCGTTCAAAATCGAATGCGATTCATATTTTAAATGTTTTAAATACCGCGCCATCTGAATGCACGTGATGGAGATTTACTACTAATCATAGAACCGGCTTTACTGATGAGATACGCATGACAATCGCATGCGATTTATTGCACAGCCCTATTACTCTCATGTCGTTCCAGACCTGTAAGACCTTTGTTCATCTTCAGAACACAGATTAATATATTTTTGATGAAATCCGAGAACTTTCATTATTTTGTCATTATTTTCATTTTTTTTATACACAAAAAGTATTCTCGTAGCTTCATAAAATTACGGTTGAACCACTGATGGTTCAGGTGTCCTACTATGGACTATTTTGTCAATGATCTTGGTACCTTTTTGGGCCTTGAATGTGATAGAACTCTTGCTGTCTATGCAGGGTCAGAAAGCTATCAGATTTAAACAAAAATATCTTAATTTGTGTTCAGAAAATGAACGAAGGCCTTACGGGTTTGGAATGACATGGGTGAGTAATTAATGACAGAATTTTTATTTTTAGGGCTAACTATTCCTTTTAATTATTATTTGGATGTGTTAAATTGTTCACTGTTGCTTATGAGGGTGTTTTTGTGTTTCTCCTGTAGGTGGCAGTACAGTCCCTTTGGAATATCAGACTGGCTGTGTTTGTGAAACCAGAGCATGAAGGGCGCATCAGTCAAGTAAACACAGCTAGTGTAAAAACTGGCTTGGGGAACACACTCGGTACTAATCTGTTTTGCTCAAACGAACAAATAAATACACTCACTAACACTTTTATCACCCATCTTATATCTACCAAGTTACAAATAAATCATACTTAGAGCTGCACAATTAATCGTTAAAAGATCGCGATCTCGATTCGACCCCCCTCACGATCTTAATCCAGCATTTATACGATTCAGCCAATTATATTTTATTTATATATTACAAAACTTTTGCTAGCCTAATTACTGCACAGACTGCTGTGAGCTGATGCAGTGACAGGTTCGCCGTTCTCTCCAACATTACATAACCATTTAAACTTCATCTTCTGCGCACATTCTGTCAGATGCAATTCATGGCGCCTCTGTCTCAATATACTGTACAATTCACATAAAATGATAACTCAGCGGCAGAGTTCCACTCACGCAGCGGCGTAATGTCCACTGGGGACACGCTTTTCAAAATCCCGTTGGTGTCCACCCACTTTCAAATGGTTTTGTTAAAGTAATTTCTTGTATTGTAGAATGCACGCTCAGCGCTGCCGAGAGTTTCGCGGGATTGTTAAAACGAAAGTAAAACCCGGACGCGCTTTCAGAAGCAATTTTAATACCCTGCGTTTAGAGAGCGACTCCCTAATGCGCTCAAATTAAGCTACATAAAATATCTAGGCTGTTATTAGTATGTGGGCTATAAGTTGTGTAGTTGTGTAGATAGCTCTGTATCATGCTTGGAAAATTCGGTCTCTATTAGCACTTTGAATATTGAAAGAGTAGTAGCCTACTTTGATCGTGCCAGATTTATGGACCGGCAGAGCAATGGAACAATATATGAGCATGACGATCCATTAACCCCTTAACTGTTACTCCCATTTTTGAACAGAGACGTGAAAATGAAGAATTGAATCTTAAATCTTAATAATTCATAGACAAGAAAATTTAGTAATATGAATTTGATGTACATTTTCCATGTTAATTCAATGTCTGATTTTAAAATGGCGTTCCAAAGGATGCATTTTGAAATTTTAAGTTTTCATCTGATATATCATTTCTTATTATTTCTAATGTGTAATAGGGAAAAAAGGCAACAAGAAAGTCTGTCTGAGTAAAAGGTCAGAACTCCTGTTATGAAGTAGATTTTTGAGGTGCACTCTTGCCATAAATGAATCTATGAAACTCTTGTCATAAATTATTTTCCTACATAATTTGTAACACAAAAAAGTGTTAGGCCTTAGACCTTAGGCCTTAGACCTTTCCAACGATATATAGTTTGTCATGATTAGATTAGGATTTATTTGTAAAATGGTGAAGTAAACTTGGGCATTCCACAGAGTGGACGTTGACAGCTATGAAAAAATGGTTGACACAAAAATAGGCTAGTGTTTCTAGCTAAGAATCTTTAAATCGCTTTACTCTGACATAATACCTTTGTATGTTTATTTTTTAATGTTTAATTTTTTTGTTTACATTATTACATTATTTTTCATTACATTTCTTTAAATTTAAAGCAAAGTTTATTTTGTCTTATTTCACTGCTATTTTACTGTTGTTTGTAAACTAATTTTCAGGGGTAAATCTTTAAAATAAAAAAAAGTTCTCCAGAATCGTGAGAGAATCGTGATCTTTTTCTGAGCAAAAAAATCGTGATTCTCATTTTATTCATAATCGTGCAGCTCTAATCATACTGTTATTAATATGTTTTTTTTCTTCTGGTTGTTACAGGAAATAAGGGAGCAGTAGGAGTTTCACTTCTCTATAATGGCACCTCAATGGGCTTTGTGAATTGCCATTTGACTTCTGGTAGTGATAAAGCACTCAGGTATTCACACATATCTTTAAAACAGAGCAGGGGATTTCAAATGTGGTGTCGGACAACCTCAACAGTTAAAACTGCAGACAACGTTTCAGCCACAAAACATACAAATGACAATTCTGTCATTAATTACTCACCCTCATGTAGTTCCAAACCTATTAGACCTTTATTCATCTTCAGAACACAAATTAAGACATATTTGATGAAATCCGAGAATTTTTTTGACCCTGCATAGACAGTAACACAACTGACACGTCCAAGGCCCAGAAAGGTATTAAGGACATAGTTCATGTCACATCAGTGGTCAATTGTAATTTTATGTAGCTACAAGAATGCTTTTTTGACCACAAAAACATATTGGACCAATTTGAATTGTGCACAGAATGCTATATTTTATAGTGATCTAAAGGGGTAGTCGAATCTAAAGGGGTAGTCTATTAGATTGTGGCTGCCATAAGCTGTCAAATGCAGCTTTACTGAGCTCAACGGCTCTGACCTGAGCTGTCTTCCTGTTACTTTTGAAATTGTCAACGCATAGGATGAGCTTGTCCAAATACCCACACTTGTGGTCTTTGCGCTTGACCACTTGTCTACTTACTTGACGTATTTCCTGTATTTGGCTCAAGTGTTCAAGTGGGTGTGAAGACCACAAGTGTATGTAGAACTTTTCATTACCCGATGGAACACACTTATAGTGTTTTGAAAATGCAAATGTTTACAGAGCTTTATTTGAATTTTGAATACATTGCATTTTAAAAATAAACTTGTAAATGTCTGTTTAGGAGACTCTATAACAGATGACACAAGAAATTGTTGAATGAAGTAATTTTATTTCTTTGCGCACAAAAAGTGTTTTTGTAACTTCATAAAATTAAGGTTGAACCACTGATGTCACATGGACTATTTTAACAATGTCCTTACTACCTTTCTGGGCCTTGAACATGGTAGTTGTGTTGCTGTCTATGCAGGGTCAGAAAGCTCTCATATTTTATTAAAGATATCTTATTTTGTGTTTTGAAGATGAACAAAGGTTTTATGTGCGTTAAGAGGACTGTGCTTTGGCATTTTTAAGACCTGGGACACTCTTGCGCAGTTGCTTCCTGTTGCGTGCATGTGCTCTCAAGTGCCCGAGACTGCAAGTGTGGGTATTTGGACAAGCCCAATAACGCTGTGCGTTTTAAGGCACTTCAGTGGAACTTTAAGTGTGATAAGATTGTGTTACTATGTGTTGATCACTACTGTTCAAAAGTTTGGAGTCATTTAGTTTTAATGAATAATTTTATTCAGCAAATTAAATTGATCAAAAGTTACAGTAATGACTGAAAAGATTTCTACTTCTAGTTTTACTATTCATCAAAGATCCTGAAAAAAGAATATCTTTTTACAAAAGTATTAAGCAGCACAATTGCTTTCAACATCGGAATCGAGTCAGCATATTAGGATGGTTTCGGAAGCATCATGTGGCACTGAAGACTGGAGCAATGGCTGCTGAAAATTCAGCTTTGAATCACAGGAATAAATTACATTTTAAAATATATTAAAATAGAAAGCATTAAGGTTGTATACACTACAAGTCAAAAGTTTTTGAAAATAATGATTTTTAAGGTTTTTTGAAGAAGTCTCTTCTGCCCTGGCCCATAGCTTCATTTACTATTGAAAATAACTGTTTTCTGTTTGAATATTTTAATAATTTTAAAATGCTATTTATTCCTGTGATTTCAAAGCTGAATTTCTAGCATCATTACTCCAGTCTTCAGTGTCACATAATCATTTAGAAATCATTTTAATATTCTGATTTGCTGCTCAAAAACATTTATTATTATTGTTGAAAACAGCTGAGTAGAATTTTTCAAGTTTCTTTGATAAATAGAAAGTTACCATTTCCATTTCCTTTAAAAAAAAAAAAAATATATATATATATATATATATATATATATATATACTGTCTCCAAGCCTTTGAATGGTATAGTGTATAATGTTACAAAAGCTTTTTATTTCAGACAAATGCTGATCTTTGAATCTTTCTATTCATAAAAGAATGCTGAAAAAGTTTACTCAACTGTTTTAAATATTGATAATAATAATAATAAAACATGTTTCTTGAATAGCAAATCAGCATAGACTGGAGTAATGGTGCTGAATCCTTTGCTTTGATCACAGGAAAAAAATTAAATTTTAAAATATATTTAAACAGAAAACAGCTATTTTAAATAGTACAAATATTTCACAGTAGTATTGCTTTTGCTGTATTTTGGATCAAATAAATGCTTGGTGAGCAGAAGAGACTTACTGTTCAAAAAGTTTTGACTGGTAGTGTATTTTTAAAACTATTACTGTTTTTGCTGTATTTACGATCAAATAAATGAGTGAGCATAAGAGACAAAAACATCTTGTACACCCAGAATGGTTGTGTATGTGTGAGTGTCTGATTTGCATTGTTCCTCTTTCTCGTCTTAGGAGGAACCACAACTTCCAAGACATCCTCAGACTCTTGTCTCTTGGAGAAAAGCAGCTCAGCACTTTTGACATCAGCCTTCGTTTCAATCATCTCTTTTGGTGTGGAGACCTCAACTACCGCCTGGACCTGGATGCACTGGTCACATAGCTTATATCTGCTATATTTCTCTTTAAATTTTTAGTCACTCCAGCTTTACTTATTCCCGCTCACTGCTTTTTATTAACTGTGATCCACAGCCATTCAAACATTGCTCCAAGGAGACCCCATTAAGCGCACTGAATCATCTGACTTGTTCTGTGAATTTTTGTGCTCACTTGTATCATATATTGAAGGTCATCTGTCCCTGACCGTGGTCTCTCTTTTACAGGACATATTGAAGCATGTTTCAAAGCGAGAATTCGAGGAGCTGATGTGCGCAGACCAATTGACCAGAGAGCGGCACAGAAGAAAGGCCTTTTTTAACTTTAGTAAGAACCACGGCTGCTCTTCTCCTCCC
Source organism: Garra rufa (assembly GCF_049309525.1). Classification (NCBI taxonomy): domain Eukaryota; kingdom Metazoa; phylum Chordata; class Actinopteri; order Cypriniformes; family Cyprinidae; genus Garra; species Garra rufa. The sequence goes on from NC_133376.1 coordinate 32,407,687, forward strand.
ACGGACACCACAGACACATGAAATTAATAGATGTGATTACACAACAGCATGTTGAACAAAAAAGCATTAACTGACACTTTCATATTTCGTTCTTGCTCTCTCTGTTAAGAGGAGGAGAAGATTTTGTTTCCACCCACCTATCGGTACGAACGTGGGTCAAGGGACTGTTACCTATGGCAGAAATACAAGTCCAGTGGGGTAAAACTTTTCATTTATTCTATCAGCCTTTGTTGTTAATGACATCCTAACATCCTATTTGCACTTATAGTGACCTGTGAATCAAAATGAGTGAAATGAGTCATTATGTGTGACAACAGAAGAGTACAATGACTCATCTTATCCTTCTTGTTTTGTATTGTTTTGTTTTACTATAACTATTCAAACCTTCTTCAGGTGCAAGTCAATGGACCCTCATGGTGTGATAGAGTTCTGTGGAAGTCCTACCCAGAGTCTCACATAGTCTGTACCTCATATGGTATGTTATTCCTATATCTTGCTATTCTTATTCTCATTAGTGTTTAAGAAGCTTATAGGTGGGCTATATACCAGTAGACACGATTAATCAGTAGAAATTTGTCAACCAGTGGAGATTTTGGACTATTGTCTATTGTGGTTACACACTCACGTGATGTTGCTGTGCAAAGTGGTCACGAAAACGTATCATTTGCACTGTTTTTTTAAGCAATGTGGTTTAAAAACAAGTGATCTTAAGCGACTGAAATGCAGTCCGCAGTGAAAGACAACTCAGACGGTGCTCATTTTTGCCGCTTTATAGGCCTTGAACGGTTAAATACACACAATTGCATGTATTAAAAAGGCCTGTCTTTGACAGTATCCTTGTAAACACATTAATTTAGGGCTTAAAGGAGAAGTTCACTTCCAGAACAAAAATTTACAGAGAATTTACTCACCCCCTTGTCATTTAAGATTTTTATGTCTTTCTTTCTTCAGTCGTGAAGAAATTTGGTGGAAAACATTTTAGGATTTCTCTCTATATAGTGGACTTTTGTGGTGCCCCCGAACTTCCAAAAAAACAGTTTAAATGCAGCTTCAAATGGCTCTAAATGATCCCAGCTGAGGAAGGAGGGTCTCATCTAGTGAAACAATTGGTTAGTTTCTAAAAAAATTGATCATTTCTATACTTTTTAACCTCAAATGCTTGTTTTGTCTAGGTCTTCGTCAACTGTGTATTCCTGTTCATGAAAGTTAGGGTAGGTCTTATTTTCTTCTCCAACTTTAAAATCACCCTACATCGCTGTTTTACCTTTTTTTGTAAAGGGCGTTTGATCTTTACGTGTTCACTTTATAAACACTGGGTCGGTACTTCTGCAGCGATGTAGGATAATTTTAAAGTTGAACGAGAAAATAAGATGGAAGTTTTTCGACCTACCCTAACTGTTTTCAACTGGAATAGACTGAGTTGACACAGAGCTAGACAAGATGAGCATTTGAAGTTAAAAAGTATATAAATTGTCAATTTTTTAGAAAATAACCGATCATTTCGCTAGATAAGACCTTTTTTTCTTGGCTGGGATTCTTTAGAGCATTTAAACTGCATTTTGGAAGTACAAACTCGGGGGCTATATGGAGAGAAGTCGTGAAAGGTTTCCTCAAAAAACATACTTTTTTCACGACTGAAGAAAGAAAGACATGAACATCTTGGATGAAAAGGGGGTGAGTAAATTATCTGTACATTTTTGTTCTGGAAGTGAACTTATCCTTTAAGTGGGCAGCTCTTAAAGTGACAGCAGTCAAATATTCCTGCTGTCTGTCATTTATGTTAATCAAACAACAAAAGAGAGAAAATCTCTTACTGCTCTTGACTAAATCACTTTTGTAACTTTAATAATAAGAAATATTTAATTTCAAAGTGAAGAATATGCAGTGTCTTATACATTTGATTACTTTATACAATAGCACATGTATTATTTTTTTTCTATTGTAGTTTTTTTGTCGAGTTGTTAGTATTTAGTTTCCTATTCTTGTTTAATCACTGAATGTTTTCTTGTTTTGAGTTTTTTAAAACTGTTTTCTATTTGAATATTTTAATAATTTTAAAATGCAATTTATTCCTGTGATTTCAAAGCTGAATTTCTAGCATCATTACTCCAGTCTTCAGTGTCACATAATTCTTTAGAAATCATTTTAATATTCTGAATTGTTGCTCAAAAACATTTATTATTATTATTCCGTTGGAAACAGCTCAGTAGAATTTTTTTTTAATAAATTTCTTTAATTAATAGAAAGTTCAGAAGAAAATAAAAGTTTATTATTATTATTTTACAAGTATTTTTTTTTTCATTTAGGCTAGTATTAGTTTGCTGTGATACTGGTGACAAAATTATGAAATTTCTATGGTATCAAAAAAATCCTATTTAAAGCAAAAACAACTATATAGTGATGTATATAATTACCGTGAAATAAAATTCATATTGTGATGTAAGATTTTGGTCCTATCACCCACCCCTATTGTTTAGTGTCTGCATAATACATCAAGAAGGTAGACAAACTCCCTTGTTGGTTTGCACTTTAGCTTGAAGGGAGTAACTAAAACATTGGAGTGCTATTTTTGTACAATTTTGGAATGAAATGTTTGTAGTTATCCTGCACTACAAAGGTTTACTTTGGGTACGAATGTAGGTCTGTGGTCCACAATCAGAGTCATATCCTGTCTGTCTGTCTGTGTGCTCTACAAACATGTGAATTCAGCTTCCTCAGCAAAGGCCTCCAACTTAAATAATGCCAGTGTGTATTATCACAGCCAACACTGACCAGATGCTTAGTCTTTCATATCTACTTCACATTAGTGTTTTTAGTGACTATTTAAATGGCAGCATTCAATGGAATGTGAATGTGATGTTCAAATTGATAGTTCACCCAAAAATGAAAATTCTGTTATTAATTACTCAACCTTATGTCGTTCCAAATCGGTAAGACCTTCGTTCATCTTTGGAAAACAAATTAAGATATTTTAATGAAATCTGAGAACTTTCTGTCTATGCAAGTTCAGAAAGCTTTCAAATTTCATCAAACATATCTTAATTTGTGTTCCGAAAGTGAACGAAGGTCTTGAGGGTTTGGAATGACTTATCTCTTTATTGAACTCCACCCCACTCACATTCACTCACTTTAAGAATTGAACAGATTTTCTAAGCATGTACCACAAAAGGGCAAGTAATAATGAATATTTATACGTGATCCTTTGATTGTGTTCATCAGGATGCACAGATGACATCTTCACCAGTGATCACTCTCCTGTTTTTGCAACTTTTGAAGTGGGTGTGATATCACAGTCTCCCAGAGCAGGTATAGAGTCCTTTTCAGCTTGAGTCTCTGACACTGGAGGTTTGACCTTTAGGTCATTGTGTAACTCAAGGAGTTATATTAGGGTTTGCTGAACATACATTTTATTAAGGAACCACCATTTCCCTTTGCCACCGTACACATTTTTTTTTTCCAAGGCTGGTTAATTCTAACAGCACCAGTATGGTTACGCCTCAAACAATTTCAACTTTTAGATCATTTTTTTAAACTTTCAGACCATTTAGTCACCCACATATTGTTCCAAACTTATAAGACATTTGTTCATCTTAGGAACTCAAATGAAAATACATTTTTTTATGATATCTTAAAGCTCAGAACAAACCACATTGGTTGTTTGATTGATTTAAAACTTGATATGTGAGGACAAAAAGCATATTGATCCTCTTCAGAAGCCTTTGATAAAATGTTTTGATTTATGTGGATTTCTTTTGCAATCTTTCTATGAACTTTTAATGCATAGATGTTTTGCTGGAATGGACTATCATAATTTTATCATTTTTTAAATGATTATTTGTTTAGTGTGATAACCATCTCACAGTCGTCTTTTTCCATCTCTGCGGATGTAGAATTGGGTTCAGAGAGAGCCAGCATTGAGCTGGAGGCGATTGAGGCCATAGTGAAAACTGCTAGCAAAGCCAAGTTTTTCATCGAGTTCCACTCCCGCTGTCTAGAAGGTATCTTTTGTGCAATAATCAATCAGACTAGCAAGCATGCAATGTTTCATTGCCAATCTGTTTCCTTTTAAAATGTCAGGAGGTCATGGGATGAATGTGACAGATCTTTTTTTTACTTTATGCTTCTCCTTCTGTGTAGAGCCTCGTCGTTCTGCTGAGAATGACTCACAGTGTTGTGAGGTACCAGGGTTTCTAAAACTTGGCTGGTCTTCAAAACAGTTCCCCAAGGTTGTGATACAGACCATTTGGCTCACACTTATTTAGAGTAATGCTCTGTTTAATAAGGATTAGACACTTTCGGTTGGTACACCAAATCATCTTTTGTCCCTCTTTTACAGCTCCACCCAGTGTTCTCAGATTTAGAGCATCTCCGGGATCAGCACTTGCTGTTGTCTGTGAAGTCATGTGATGGCTTTGAGTCATACGGTACATGTCAAGCTCATCATATCTTTTTGAATGAAGTTTCTCTGAAACAGTAGTTTGGTTTTTAGAAACCATTTCATCATAACCAGTAAAATTCACATCCTCTTAATTTCTAGTGAATTAAAGAGAACCCTGGGTATTAAGACTTGCACGGCTTAATATGGTGTACATGATGTTTCTTACTGAAAAATGTAGTGGAAAACCCATTAAGGATTTACATTATTTAAAAAATACAGATTGTTTTATACATATTTTTGACTATGGGGGGCACCATTATTTAGATCACGTGAAATGGTTGCTCTCGGTGAGCCACTGGCACTACCTTTTGCTATTTTTACTGCAACACAACTCTGAATACACAACTCGAAAAATAAAACACTAATACGATGCCACATGCGGCTTTCGGTTGTAATTTTCAGTTGTAGGGCTACAAGAGAAGGTATGTAAGTCTTCACTGCTTTCCTAGCGAAAAGAAGAGGAGAAAAAATGGGAAGATGCCTGTGGATGAATAAAATTTCGTAAAGACTCGCGTCTTTGTTCTCTCCACTTCAGCCCTGATGCCTTTGAGGCTTTTAGTAGACCACTGCTACTGAAAGAGCTTACAAACAGCAGAGACAAGAAACACTAAGAGTTTCTCAGCACGGATTTCACTCTAGAGGTGTTTAGACTCCTTGTGGGAAAAAAAACGATGGTACGCATTTGGTTTAAGCCTATGCTTACATCCATCACCACCTGTAAGCTCTTTCAGTAGCTGTGGTCAATGTATCAGTTTTTTATTTTCCTAGTTGTGTTGCAGTGAAAATAGCAACAAGTAGCACCAGCAGCTCACAGAGCGCAACCATTTCACGTGATTGAAATAATGGCACCCCCATAGTGCAAAATATGTATAAAACGATGTGGATTTTTTATACACCGTAAATATTTCATAGGCTTTCTACTATATATTTCAGTAAGAGACATCGTCTATGTTATGCAAAGCCATACAAGTCTTAAAGGAGAAGTTCACTTCCAGACAAAACTTACAGATAATTTACTCACCCCCTTGTCATCAAGGTGTTCGTGTCTTTCTTTCTTCAGTCGTGAAGAAATTGTTTTTTGAGGAAAACATTTTAGGATTTCTCTCCATATAGTGGACTAGTTTGAACTTCCAATGCAGTTTAAATGCAGCTTCAAAGCGCTCTAAAAAAACTGACAATTTATATACTTTTTAACCTCAAATGCTCGTCTTGTCTATCTCTGCGTGTACTCTGTGTATTCCAGTTTAAGACAGTTAGGGTAGGTCAGAAAAACTCCCATCTAATTTTCTTCTCCAACTTCAATATTGTCCTACATTGCTGTTTTACCTTTTTTGTAAAGGCGTTTGCTCTTCTTTGATTTTGTTTTGGAGAAAACGGGAGTTTTTCGACATACACTAACTCTCTTGAACTGGAATACACAGAGTACACACAGAGCTAGACAAGACAAGCATTTGAGGTTTAAAAGTATATAAATATATATATTTTTTAGAAAATAACCGATTGTTTCACTAGATAAGACCCTTCTTTCTCGGCTGGGATCGTTTAGAGCCCTTTGAAGCTGCAATTAAACTGCATTTTGGAAGTTCAAACTCGCGGGCACCATAGAAGTCCACTATATGTAGAGAAATCCTGAAATTGTTTTTCTCAAAAAACATAATTTTATGACTGAAGAAAGGAAGACATGAACATCTTGGATGATATTAACTGTACATTTTTGTTTTGGACGTTAACTTCTCCCAGTGTTCTCTCTAAGGGCACTGTTGAAACATTGTGGTCAAATCGATTGTAAACATAATGGGAGTTCTACCATTTCAGGAGAGTGCTGTGTGGCTCTTCGCTCAGTAACAGGCAAATCATCAGATCCATTTGAGACTTGCTTGATTCACAGAGGAGAAGAGATGGGCTCTATTCGAGGACGAATCAGGGTTTATGTACCACCAGACCGCCGAAGGATCCGGGAAAGAGTCTATGGTGGGTAATCCACGTGATCTCACTCTATCGTTTCCTCAAATATACCCTGTTTTGTTTCCTCCTCTGCTTTGGCTTTGTTTTCACTTTTCTATCTACCATGGCTTCCTCTTTTGCTGCAGTGCTGCCTGATCCTGTCCAGATGAGTTCTGAGTTCTTCACTGAAATATGACTCCTAACGCACTGCTCGCTGAACAGCCATTGGCTTTGTCACAGATGACTATAGTATTTACACATTTAGACGTGAGACATGTCTTCTACATTACAGAGTGGCTCTGCATGGAGAACAATGAGAAGGAAATGACGAAGGATCATTTGTCTCGCCAGTCTTCCGCCGCATTCCCAACCCAGTGAGTCAAAAAATAGGCTTAGGTTAATAAATAGTGTTTACTTCATGTAGTAGTTTTATTCATATACTTGTTCATATACATCACACTTCATGTTTCCACTGTAGAGCACCATCATCCTCATATATGGCAGCACCGAACAGCTACACCAACCCTGCATACTTCATCTTTGAGGGGGTGCCTATGTTACGAAGAGTTGAAGAGATTCCCTCATCCAGCAAAGAATCCCAAATACTATGTCCCAAAGATGCTGTGATACAGCTCCCTAGAGTGACTGGAGGTCACAGCCATGCCAAAAGATCTGCTCGGAGGTCTGACTTCACTGAAATTGAGATTCCTGGATCTTTAGCATCTTATAAACCATCTTGCGAGACTCAAAGCGAACTAATGTCGACTGCATCCTCTTATCAGCTTTTCCCAGGTCCAGATGTTCCTAATACACCCCCAAACCAAAGACACACCACCACCTCCAATACATCTTTACAGTTACACTCCCATAAGAACAATATGACACAGGACTCAGTATTATCAGTCAAAAAAGTCACAAACTCCTACATGAACAGTTCTGTTTTTTCCCGGGACATTCAGACACCACTCAAAGAAAAAGTCAGAAAGGACTATCAAAAGATACACCAAGGTCGGCCCATGCCAGTGCGAAATGCTTTGCCAAAGCTGTACCCATATATATCCACAAGGGTTCCAGTTCAGGGCTCAGCGCCCTGGATAGTAGAGCAGCCAATGTCATCTTCAGGAGACAACTCACTTACAGCCCTCCAAATTGCAAAATCACTAAGTGAGGTGGATTTTCAGCCAGTAGACAGAAAGTACCAATTCAGTCAGATATCGTCTCATCAAAGGCATCATGGATATGATTATGGTTTAGCTAGTGAGAGAAACTACAGTTGGGAGAAAGAGGTGAGTTGAGTAATTCTCGGATGTGGATTATGTTGTTTAGTGCATTGTGTAAATATGGACTTTAGGATTAGCTTTGCGGTTTAGCTTTGATAAATACAAAGGCAATGTCTGTGCGCAGGTGTCAGTCTTGCATGGGGCACCAGAAACAGTGCGGGAGCTGCTCAGCACTCTGGGTTTGCAGCGCTACACGCTGGACCTCAGCCGTAATGGCTGGGATGATCTTGATTACTTCAGGTAAGGTTGACATTCTCAATTAAAAAAATTCTTGATAATTTACTCACCCCTATGTCATCCAAGATGTTCATGTCTTTCTTACTTCAGTCGAATAGAAATTAAGGTTTTTGAGGAGAACATTCCAGGATTTTTCTCCATATAGTAGACGTCAATGGTTGCCAACGGGTTGAAGGTTCAAAGTGCAGTTTCAATGCAGCTTCAAAAGGCTCTACACGATCCCAGTTGAGGAAAAGGGTCTTATCTAGTGATACAATCTGTAATGTTCTAAAAAAGTAAAATGTACATACTTTTAAACCACAACTGCTCACCTTGCACTAGCTCAACCTCACGCATTACGAAATCACACACACGTGACTGTAAAAAACAATTTGTTGAGTCAAATTGCCTTAAAATTTTAAGTTCAGTCAACTCAAAGTTTAGTCAACTTGAAATGTTAAGTTGTACTAAGTGACAACTTAGATATTTGTGTTGATTTAACTTAAAATTTTAAGGCAAGTTTTTTTTTAAGTCAACTCAAATATCTAAGTTGTCACTTAGTACAACATTTCAAGTTGACTAAATTTTAGTTGACTGAACTTAATTTTAAGGCACCAGGGTAACAAATTATTTTAAGTTGACTCAACAAATTGTTTTTTTTTACAGTGTAGGCGGAGTTACACTGTAAAAAGTTTTCACCAGATTCAACTTAAAAACTTAAGTTCAGCAGCTGCCTTCAAATTTTAATCTAAATCAGCTTAAAACTACAAGTCATTTTAACTCAAATAAAATAAAATGAGTTGATTTAACTTGTGAATTGAAATGACTTAAGTTGATTTAACTTAAAATTTTAAGGCAGCTGCTAAACTTAAGTTTTTAAGTTGAAACTGGTAAAAACTTTTTACAGTGTACTAACCCAGTGTTTACGAAGCGAATGTGCAAAGAAACGGCCTTTACAAAAAATTTTTTAGAAAGCGACCAATCGTTTCACTAAATAGTTACTTACTCCTTACTAAAACTTACTCCTCGGCTGGGATCGTGTAGAGCCCTTTAAAACTACAATTTGGACCTTTAACCTGTTGGCCACCATTGAAGTCCACTATATAGAGCAAAATCCCACTTTGTTTTTCTCAAAAACCTTAATTTCTTTTTGTTGCCAAATGTGTTTTTTCTCATGCAGTGGTATTACAGAGGAGGAGCTTTGTGCAGCAGGTGTGTCAAACCCATCTCATCGACGAAGAATCTTGGAGAACCTTCCCAAGATCTGGGACTGAACTGAAAAAAAGACTATCAGGTGTCATATCAGGAGACTATCAATGACAAGTTCAATATTTGTATTCTTAATAAATATTTTTTTATTCTTCATTGTAATTTCCAAAGTTTAATTTCCATTCATAATAAAGTTCATCACACAGTGTGTTCTGTCCCTGTGGTCCTAAACATACAGTATGGAGTAAACTACAGTTCAACACTTGCTTCTAGCAATCCAAACAAATTATATCTATCTCTAAAACAGATTCTTTAATTGTTTACTTTAGCATTGAGCATCTTGATACTCATACGTAGATACTGTGTATATAATAGTACAACACGTCAACCTTGCCTTATCTGAGCATTAGCTGTGAAATGTTCTGGTTCAGTACCTTGTCTGGTGACTGTATCACAGCTTGTCTATATCCCTAGTTACTGTATTTATTCTTGCTATAAATTACCCCTATAAAAGTGCATAAAGCAACTGTTTGCTAATGGAGTCAGCCGTCCCTTTTAAGAGGAATACATATTTTATTATTCACCCCAGGGATTTAATTGCTGTGATGCTGTTCTCCTTTTTACATATGAGATAATCTCATGGATTTTTAATGCTTAATGGCTGGGCCAACTGCTAATAGCTGCAAAAACAGGTAACAGAATAAGCACTGTTCACATTTTTACTGAAAATTAAAATGAACATGATTTTCCATAGGGATTTAATACACATTGTAAAAAGTAATTCTATCTGCCTTATAAAACTATAAATGCCAACTAGCTATACATTCATTTATAATGTTATATTGGCGTTAACTGAATTCTCCCACCTCTGCAGTTCCAAAGTCTTTATTTTTGCAATTGTATAACTGTAATTTGATGGTTTGGTTTGGTCACAGAAAGAAATACTGATTAAAGGGTGATTTTCTTTTTTTTTAATCTGTACTATTCAGTGTCAATATTTGATTAACTTTAAACTTGAACAAATATGGTTGTTTGTATAAACAGGATCTTTGAAGACTATGTTTGCACTAGGATAAAGTTGAGTAAGTGCAGTAATCTGAAAGACAGACAGATGATACATAGATAGATACATAGACAGAAAACAAGAGTTCAGAGCGAGTTCACATCCTTGTGTTCTCTCGGCCGAAGTAAGCATTTCAGTGAGTCTGGCTGTTATATTAATGATAGCTTATCACAAATAAACTTCCTTTCTGCTCTTACAAAAAAGGTCCCTTTTTTCACTCTAGTAGTTGGAGGCTGTTCTTGACTCTTTCTATCTATCTGCTTTTTCATGACATGAATGAAAGTGGTTGAAGAGTAGGTGAGTATTCTGCACTGGCTTGACTTTGTGGTGGTTGTAAAAAGAAGATAAAGAGTAAAGTAAGAAGTGATAAAATTATATGACATTTAATATATTTCTTATAATGTATATCTTGTCTTTAACAATTGATTTCGAGTATTGAATGCCTTGGATCGGTTGAACGTAACTGTTTATTTCCCCTGATCAGGTGGAAAGGGTGCAACGTTTGGAGGCACCGCTGGGATGAAATGCAGTGAAGGTCGGTGTCCTCAGATGATAGTCTACCTCTAGTGTTATTCATCCTAACTTGTGGCTCATAGGAACAGCAGAGTGGAAACGTCCAGCGCCTACGTTGAGTCTGGACAAAAAGCATGCACTATCTGAGGTTGATCGGCGATACCTGGAGCGTTGCCATATTCCAAATCAGCTAAGATTGGTCTTTTGCATCACACTGTACACACCGAAAGCCCAAGTGAACCATAGAAGCAATAGGAGCAATGTATTAATTGTCAAGAGAAAATCTTGTAAAATTGTGTGACTTTTTGGATTTGAACAGAATGAAAATGTTATCTACAAAAGTCACTAATTTGTTAACTCCCTTGTGAGACATCTTGAGAGGGAGGGGTTAGAAGAACAGTAAGATGAGGACATGTCAGAACTTTTGTGAGACAAAATTTGTGAAGCTATGCTAAGCTAGCCTAAGCTATGACATGCTGTGAAACTCACAACAAAATACCATTTTAAAATGGCACGCAGCATCAACTTGACCAGTTATGCCAACATGGAATAGAATTGAGAAGGCTAAACTCACCTTCTCAATTCTAGCTCACCAAATTGATCATGGACTGGGAAGAGGTTTTTCTGAGCTTGAGATCGCTGATGCTGTAATAAGAGCAATTGCACTAGGCATGCAGCTTCGTAGTTACTTGGAGGGAAAACAAATCTTAGCCTGCCCACATTAGGATGAATACTCCAAGCTCATTTCCAAGAAAGAGGTGCGACCCTATTGTGGTTTGCTTGAAGAAGAAAGACATAATGGAGCTGAAAGCAAATGTAAAAAAAGAGGAGTATAAGAAGCCCATTCTATGGTTGGAACATCATCAGCAGAGGTTGGCAAAATTAAAAGACTGCTTGGCGGAATGTCCAATCCTAGGATTTCCTGATTTTTCAAAGCCGTTCATACTCCAGAAGAATGCTTTAAACTGGGACTTGGTGCTGTTCTGTACCAAAGGCAGGTGTAAAATCCTAAGAGGCATTGCATACTTCATTGCATGAAGATACGGCACACTGACAGCTGCTGAATTAAACTATAATCTTCATTCAAGTAAATTGGAGTTTCTAGCTTTGAAGTGAAGAGTTCACCGTATATGGCGGCAATAATCCGCTGACCTGTGTACTGACCAGTGCCAAACTCAATGCAACGGCACTTCACGATAAAATACCGCCCTAGAAAAAACAACATTGATGTTGACAGTTCATTTCATATGCCATTGGACACTAAAACAATGATGAAGCAGTGTACGGAGAAACTCATGCCTGCTTGTGTTGAGGTAACCTTGCAGGCAATAGAAGTGCAAGCTATGACTTGATTGGAGAAGTGTTGTAACTGTTTGAGTCAAAAGAAGCCAGGTAAAGAAACTGGAGTGTCACTCATGAATATTATCACCAACCACCCATTTCCATTGACTTTTTGCACCTCGACAAGAGCAAAGGAGGGTATGAGTATATTCTGGTGATAGTCAATCACTTCACGAGGTTTGCACAAGCTTACGCCACCACACCAAAATCTGCCAAAACCGTTGCTGATTGAATCCTCAAAGACTATGCACTGAAATTTGGATTTCCCCAAAGGATTCATCATGACTAGAGAGCCAAGTTTGAAAATGAGTTGCTTTCTCAGTTAAAGATGCATTGTGGATTTGCAGGATGCGAACAACACCATACCACATACAAGGAAATGGAAAGGTGAAACGTTTAACTCGGATGTTGCTCCAGATGTTAAAGACCTTAACAGAAGTGCAGCAGTCCAACTGGAAGGAATCGTTGAACAAACTTACCTGCACCTACAACAGTACACAATGTAAGGTTACTAGATTTTCGCCCTTCTATATCCTGTTTGGGCGTTCGCCAAGACTACCTGTAGACTTGCTCTTTGGATTCAAGGCAGAGGGAGGGACTGAAGACCATAAGGAATATGTAAAAAGATGGAGTCAAGGAATGCGGGTTATATGAGATTGCAAAAGAAAACAGCAAGAAGGTAGCAAAGAGAAACAACAGGAACTATGAAGGAAAAGTAAGAAGCTAGGTATTGCACCCAGGAGATTGGGTTCTGGTGAGAATCCTCACACCTAGAGGAGGCACAGGGAAGCTGAGAAATCACTGTGAGATGTGATACACAGTTGTTGTAGACTTATTATGAAGGAAAAGGATGATCTCTTGTTACCATGTATTACCTACCACTGGAATTGGAACTCCAACCAACCACACCCAAGAATGAACAGAAAAACATGGGAACCAACCTCCATGGAATGGCATGATTCTAGCTCAGAGGAAGAAGATGAAGAATGTGGCCACTATTATTTACCTGTGGCCCAGGATCAGCAATCTGTGGAAGGAAACATTGAATTAGAAAATGCAAACTTACCTGTGGTCCAGCATCAGGAACCTGTGGAGGGAAACAGTAAATTATAAAATGCAAACTTACCTGTGGTCCAGCATCAGCGACCTGTGGGAGGAAACAGTGATTTAGAAAATGCAAACTTACCTGCAGTCCAGCATCAACAACCTGTGGATAGAAAGATTACCACTTGTCCAGCCCTGATAATTTAGTCACCACCATGTCATCCGAGATGTTCATGTCTTTCTTTCTATGGTCAAAAAGAAATTAAGGTTTTTGAGGAAAACATTCCATATAGTGGACTTCAATGGGAGTCAATGGGTTGAAGGTCCAAACTGCAGTTTCAATGCAGCTTGAGCCATTGTGACAATGTGTCATTTTCAAAAAAACAAAAAAAAAGTATATACTTTTTAACCACAAGTGCTCACTCATCTTGCACCATTGACCTCACGCATTACGTAGTCATGTTGGAAAGGTCTCACATGACATACTCTAGGCAGGAGAAAGGCAAACGCTTTTTTTTGGTGGTGAAAATGAGATGTTTCTCACCCTACACTCTTAAAAATAAAGGTGCTTTAAAAGGTTCTTCACAGTGATGCCATAGAAGAACCGTTTTTGGCTCCACAAAGAACAATTCAGTCAAAGGTTCTTTAAAGAACCATCTTTTTCTTACCTTTTTATTATCCGAAGAACCTTCTTTCGCCACAAAGAACCTTTTGTGAAACAAAAAGGTTCTTCAGATGTTAAAGGTTTTTTATGGAACCATTTAGACAAAAAGGGTTCTTCTATGGCATCGTGAAGCACCTTTATTTTTAAGAGTGTACCCTAAATTTTTGAATCGAAGAACACAGATAAAGGACGCGTGACCTTTCCAACGTGATTACGTAATGCAGCAGCTCCGTCCCCTGTGTTTTAACTGTTTATTCCCCCTCATCAGGCGGTAAGGTGACTTCACCTGTCAGTCATTAGATTATTATGTAGGCCACTAGCTGAACTAGCCACATTACTGAATCATTATCCCACTCACATTCCTGTACAATTTATGCAATTTCCCAGAACTCCCTCTCGGATTAACCATCAGGTCAGCACTGGAAAGGAAGTGGGTCTTACCATACCAACAATGCAAACTAATCTCCCCAGCTTTCACACAGCTGATATATTTTTATTTATGACACATGACATTTAACATGTTTTTTTTTTATAATATCCTAGATGTAAGTGATATATAATGCTAACACTATAAGTCAAATTCATTTGAAAACTATATCACAGATTATTTAACTTCAAACTATGTGGTTTATTACTGCAGCCAACATCATAAAACAATCGTGCAAATATTCAATGTGAACTTTAACTCAGAAAGCCATAGCAGTCATGCACTCTGTTATGGCACTCCAACTGATCACGGATCGCAGATAAAAGTCTTCCTTGCAATAACCTTTTGCCCTGTTCATTTGGCTTTCTAGACATTTGCTTTTTCATGTTCACAATGTCTGTCCTGAACAAACAAGGATCATATTATTTACCTAACAGCACACCGGAGTGCTCTGATATAAATGTGTGTGATTATTTATGAATTAGTTACAGCACCGAAGCTTTAAGGTCTTCTCTCTAAGGCAGATGAGCACTACTAACCTCTCACTGGTCAAATGGAACTGTGTTTTAACTTTTTACTAAATATTAACTTTACTCCAAACAAAAGTGCATATGTTCCTCTAGAACTCTTGGGAAACACCTACATTTCTTTATTACCTCTGTTACTGCCCTAGCGAAAGATAAATACTAAAATGTATTTGAAATACATTTATTTCATGCTATGTGTACTACAAATACATTTACATATTTATGTGCTTAATAAAAATACCCTGCAATTGTACTTTTGGTTTGGTTACTAAACTGGTATATTTAAAGTTTGCTTAATTGAACAACTAATTTTGTGGTTAATGCACTTTACTTGTGCAGAAGTAGTGCTGAAGTCTGCCTAAAGATATACTGATATTTGTGACCCTGGACCACAAAACCAGTTATAAGTAGCATGGGTTTTTTGGTAGCAATAGCCAACAATACATTGTAGGTCAAAATTGTTGATTTTTCTTTTATGCCAAAAATCATTAGGATATTAAGTAAAGATCATGTTCCATGAAGATATTTTGTCATTTGTAATTATTTTTTGATTAGTAATATGCATTGTTAAGAGCTTCATTTGGACAACTTTAAAGACGATTTTCTCAATATTTAGATTTTCTCAAGATGTATAAATCTCAATTTCAAAAAATTGACCCTTATGACTGGTTTTGTGGTCCAGGGTCACATTTGATTGTGATAAAGTGGAACTATTGCAAGTATACTTCATGTAAAATTTTGCATATAAAGACCAATATTATTCAAAGATCATAAAGTCCTCATCAATAGTGACATTAAGATTTGAAGCCTAATATTAAGAAATGCACCTTGTGCACAAGTAGTTCTCCAAATAAAGTTTCATTTTTTTTTTTATATTAGTAAGTCTTGATCATTATGTCAGTAAATAGTTTTAATAGATTTGACATACTACTTTTATAATATGTTAATTTTCATTAGGATGGATATGGAAAACCTACAACTTCTTTGGAACTTTATTACATTATTTTGGGATGTATACACTTATCCTTATGTGTGACTGAACCACAAAACCTGTCATAGCACAGGTATATTTGTTGCAATATGGGTCAAAAATATAATTTTTTCTTTTATGCCAAAAATCATTAGGGTATTACAATCATGTTCCATGAAGACATATTGTAGATTTCCTACCGTAAATATATCAAAACTTAATTTTTGATTAGTAATATACATTGCTAAGAACTTCATTTGGACAGCTTTAAAGGCGTCTCAATATTTAGATGTTTTGCACCCTCAGATTCCAGATTTTCAAATAGTTGTATCTCAGCCAATATTGTCCTATCCTAAACCATACATCAATGGAAAGCTTATTTAATCTGCTTTCAGATGTATAAATCTCAATTTAAAAAAAATGACCCTTGTGAATGGCTTTGTGGTCCAGGGTCACACATAAATGGTGTGCCGTCCACACAGTCACATGCTGCTTACTGGAAGTGAAATTACAGTGAAAGTGAAATAAAATAATGGGTGGTTGGGGAAAACCAAGTGAAATGGTTCTAAAACATTAAACAAATATTAGCCTAAGAGTGTCTATCTAGAGTTGCTAGTGTCTTATATTAAACAGAAAGGAAACAGCACCATGTATGAATTGGGGTTAAGTGTGGTATAATTTATCTTAGATGATTTAATCATAAAAATCGCTCTATCATTTACAAGAGCCAACATAAAATGTTTAAAGGGCATGTGGGATGAGCTTCGACTGTAAATTACTGTCTGTTTAAAGATGGCAGAAACTGATAAAAGCCTGATATGATACTGAGATGAGTTCAAGCAAATCAGCTTGGAAAACTACATTTTAGAAACAGAAGAAAAAGAAGAGTTCCTCCTATTAAAGATTAATAAAACTATCTTTGTCTTTTAATACCTTAGCAGGTTTCTCGAAGTATTTAAGAAAAGTGATTAGATATTTAGCAATTCCTGTCACTAAATTTGAGTAAATTCGTCTGGAGGAGCTGAGGGGAGAAAATCAGTTTGGCGCGGATACCCCGCCCCTCAGTTTACTCGCTCACCCATACACACCTACTAGTCCAGCGGGGCCACATCGAGTGCTCCCTGTCCGATAAATCTGGATGTGTAAATCTTTTAAACAAGTTGAATGGTTTTTGAACCATTAGCGACAACCATCTAAGTTGATGTTTTAATCTGTGAGGCGAAGTGTTTACCACGTTCAACTGAGTGAACGGTAAGTTTTAGCACGTGAAAACAACTCCGCGTGTTCCCGTTTCTCTCTCTCTCTCTCTCTCTCTCTCTCTCTCTCTCTCTCTCCCTCTCTCTCTCTCTGTTTTTCTAAAAAAAAAAATTAACGTTACGTCTCATGTACGCTAAATGTGCACGAAAAAGTGTTTCTTTCTGTTTTGCTATTTATTATAAAACAGCATAGTTTTCAAACGGTAGTTTTCGT
Organism: Garra rufa; assembly: GCF_049309525.1. Taxonomy (NCBI): domain Eukaryota; kingdom Metazoa; phylum Chordata; class Actinopteri; order Cypriniformes; family Cyprinidae; genus Garra; species Garra rufa. Next base: position 32,424,793 of record NC_133376.1, read on the forward strand.
GTTTGGATATGGAGTTTGAATATTGTTTTAGACCTAAAACCTATAAAATGAGTTAAAATTAGACTTGTAAGCGCACAAAAGAGTATGTACTTTGTAGTCCATGTTGATTTTATAGCTTGTGACAAGTGTTGGGCTAAAAAGTTTTATACATTATGCTCCTTTCGTATTATTACTTATTACTTTCTGGCAACAATACTTAGTTACACTAGTTACATTACTTTCCTTTCACTCTCCACAGAAGTTATAATTGCATGTCTTCCCCATAAAATTCTTCTAAAAGATTACTAACAATATATTTCTGCCTCATTTGACCAATGTGGTGATTATAGTAACGTTTAAGTAAAAGTGTTGTATTAATCTTATTAATTGTCATGTGTAGCTCTAATTTCTCTAATTTAAAAATGTATTTTATCGAAAGAAATCATATAAGTTCATAAGAAACTCTTTTGTTCATGTGGGTGGGCAAGCCATGTAATGCCAGAGAAAAGTTGTGCCATAACTTACACAACAGTGTTTGGATCATCTTTTCTCATGACAAAATCAATGTAATTCCAATATTTCCATCTGCTGAATGTACGCTTTTTCATATTCCAAGCTTGCCTGCTGCACTGGTGACTTTGTGTCAATCTAGGAATTATTGGATTGTTGGACTTCAAATCAGTTGGGGTTGAGACATTGAAAGTAACTAAGTAACAATCTATTTTATGGACAGTAACTGTAATACTATTGCAAAAAGTAATAGTATTAAGGCAAGCCGTGTTAGCCTAAAATATACTAAGCATTACTCGTCATAATTGCATTTTTACTAGAAATAATTAAATTAGAGAGCTCTATAATTAAATGTTTACTAATAACAATGCCAATAAGAGAGCTCTCTAATTCAATTCTTACTAGTAACAATTCCAATTAGAGAGCTTTACAAATGAATTTTTACTTACATATAACTTTTTACTTAGTTATATGTCTCCATTGACTTCCATTCATTTTTAATTACAGAGCTCTACAACTGAATTATTACTAGTAAGAATTCCAATTAGAGAGCTCTCTAAATCAATTTTTACTAGTAATAATTCCAATTACAGGGCTCTCTCATTCAGTTTTTACTAGTAAAAATGCAATTACAGAGCAATACAATTCAATTTTTACTAATTAAAAAAAAACACATTAACCCCCTGGGGTCCAAACACACGTATACGCGTTTTATGGCAGTTTCCCAAAAGGAACTTCAATTACTCGGTCATTTCTGATTGTACAGATAAAAGCAGTACATCAATCGAATCTGTAAAGGGTCTACTTTTATTTGTATATACTCACAAAACCCAAAAAATATTGTGATTTTACAAAATAAAGAAAACAAAAAGGGTGTGCTGTCTGCCGCGTTGATCTCCGTGATCTTCATTCAGAAACGCGTCATTAAAATAGACTATAACTCAGCCAATACACAACACAGAGACATGAGCAATATGTCTAGAGAAAGCTTGATATCTATACTTTCAAATAAAGTAATGTTTATTGAAATCAAATATTCTGTGATAAAGTAATCCGTATGAAACCAACACGATGTCCAGTCTCTCTTGTCTGCTTCATTAGTTTTAATTAGATCACGCCCAGGAGCGATTCCAGTCTTTCATATTCAAATCGTCCACGTGAGGGCGCCGCGCCAAAAGTAGACGCCCACATCACAGTAAACAAAGGAGAAAGCAGTTTCTTTTCTTTCAAGTTAGTCCTTTCTGGAAGAAGACGGGCTGTCAGGAATAAAACTTACTTCAGAAGATGAACATTAAATGAGACATGGCGTGAACCAGCAGATGAGATATTTACACAAGTAAGTTTTTTTCTTTTATATTTGCAAGTTGTTACTGTGACAGAATGTGCACACATTTTACCAGTTAAGACTTTTTGCCAACTGTATTTCCTGACTACAGCAAGTGAAACATTATAAAGTATGTTTCATTTCACTGCATCTAAATGTCTCATGATGACAGGATGTTTCAACTTTGGTCGAAAAACGCGCTGGCGCATTTGAGGCACGCTTTTGTAATAACTCCGAAAAGAATGTAAAATTCTCCGTCAGTTTTGATCGTACAAATACAACCAATACATCATTCGAAACTGTAGAGGGTATATTTTTATTTGTATACACTGTGCTTTTATGAAAATAAGAAAACAGTCAGGGCACGCGCTCTGCCTTCACTGTCTGTTATATCTTTACACAGACACAAATGAAACTAACGTGCATGAAACCTAAATCTAAGTGATTACGTGCCTCACAGACATAATGCATTTACTTGTAGAAAGCTTGAAATGTTTACTTTTACATAAACCAATTCAAATAAAAAACTACTATTCTCTTTTTAAGTAATCTGTATGAAAGGTAGAAGATGTATGGTTTCTCCTGTATCACTTCATTACAAACCTTACACCTGTATTTATCTCACACTGTTTTATTTGCACCTAACTGTTATACGCCTATGCTATACACTACCAGTCAAAGGTACTTTTTTAAAGAAAAATAATTATCTAATTTTGTGAAATAGGTTTACTATGTAAAAAAAACTGCTCACTTAAAAAAAAAAAAAAAACTTTTAATAATAAAAAGTTTGGCTGGTAGTGTATGTGTTTTCTCCATGTTAGCTCTGTCTTTGTCAGATCATTGTGTTGCTCACATCTACTTGTTTTCTTTGCAGTTTCTGCTGTTCCCCGTTTTCCTGTGTTCAAGTTTCCTGCAAGTGATTTGGATATTGCACCCTCGACATCTTGACTTCTGTGTTTATTACTTTTGTTCCTAATAAAAAGTTTAACTGCACTCACAAGTGAAAGACAAGTTATTTTGTGTGATAGTTAAATATATTCAAAATACGCTTCAAACTAAATATATATGTATTTTGTCCTTTCATTTTTCCTTTATTCTTTCTGTTGTTTCCTCTCAGTCAACATCCGACTGAATGGCTCATTATGCGGCTCATTATGCAGGTCTTTGTCTTCTCAGGTGTAAATCACAGCATTATTCATGATGATTCACGCCTTCTCGCATACAGCCACTCTAAACAAAAAGTGTCTTCAAAAATTTAAATCTATATACTGTTTTGTGAAAACAAGTGAACTAGATGATTTTCACATCATTTGGTAGAAAAAAACCAAGCCTACCACATCCAATTCTCGAAAGTCCCGAGAATAAATATTCTGTATGTGTTAGATGACCTTATTTCAGTGACTTCAAAAATTTAGTTTTTCAAAATGCACGCATAAACATTGTGTTCTCAAAAACTTAAAAGTGTACATTCATGTTGCTTACATATTTTTGTAGTCCAATTTGTGCTAAATACAATGTATTTAGATTTAGGATATTAATATGTTTTTAACATACTGAAAAAAGCACAAATGTCAAGGCATGTCAAAACTTCTTCAGGGCCCCAAAACACCCCCGGGCCCCAGAGGGTTAAAGATATGTTTAATTGCATAGCTCTGTAAATGAATTAAAGAGCACTCTAATTCAGTTCTTACTAGTAACAATTGAATTAGAGCTCTCTAAATGGAATTGTTACTAGTAAAAACTGAATTAGAGAGCTCTCTAATTGGAATTATTACTAGTTAAAATTGATTTAAAGAGCTCTCTAATTGGCATTGTTACTAGTAGCAATCGGATTATAGAGCTCTCTAATTGTAATTGTAACTAGTAAAAATTGATATAAAGAGTTCTCTAACTGGCATTTTTGCTAGTAGGAATTGGATTATAGAGCTCTCTAATTGAATTGTTTCTTGTAAAAATGCATTTACGACGAGTTACGCTTAGTATATTTTAGGCTAAAACGGCTTGCCATAATAGTATCGCCAGTAACTAGTTTCTGCCTAACACTGCTTGATCCTGTGTTTACTTCTTGTTTCTAAAATGTCTAAAAACATTTATGTTGTTATTTTAACAGAAATGAATTCACTCTTAAGGAAAAGCGTCTCTGGGAATTTGTCCCTTCATTTCACCACACTGATACCGATCTCTGAGAAGGAAGTGAATTTCAGCTGTCTCTTCAATGAGGAGTTCAAGTACATTCTGCTACCTGTATCATATTCCCTGGTGTGTTTCCTGGGACTCATACTGAACTCTGTGGCCCTGTGGATGTTCATCACTAAGATGAGGCCCTGGAAACCCAGTACAGTTTATATGTTCCATCTGGCCCTGTCAGACACGCTCTACGTGCTCTCCTTGCCTATGCTCATATACTACTATGCAAACCGCAGCCACTGGCCTTTTGGGGTTTTTCTCTGTAAGACTGTGCGGTTTCTTTTCTATTCTAACTTGTACTGCAGCATCTTGTTTCTCACTTGCATCAGTGTGCACCGCTATCTAGGTATCTGTCACCCCATTCGTACTCTGACTTTGGTGAAGCCACGTCATGCCCATATGATGTGTGGTTTCGTCTGGACAGCTGTGATAGCCTGTCTGGTGCCCACGCTGATTTTTGTCAACACTTCTCAGAGAGGAAATGACACTTTGTGTCATGACACCAGCCGCCCGGATGAATTTGACAACTATGTTACCTATAACTCAGTGCTGATGGTCCTGCTGTTCATCCTGCCGTTTCTGGTCATAATGGTTTGCTACTGTTTAATGGCCCGGGCCCTTTGCCAACCCCGAAAAGGCCTGTCCCAAAGTCAACAGATTTCATCGAGGAAGAAGTCCATTAAACTTATCATAGTGGTGCTGGTTGTGTTTGCGATTTGCTTTGTACCCTTCCACATCACCCGTTCGCTCTATTACGCCTACCGCATTCTAGACGCAGATTGCAGGTCCCTTAATATCGTCAACTTTGCTTATAAAATCACTCGCCCACTTGCTAGCATGAACAGCTGTTTGGACCCCATCCTGTACTTCCTGGCAGGGGATCATTACCGCTCTAAACTCCTCAGAGCGTTCACTAGACAAACTCCGAACACTCGTTCTACTGCGTACGCGCAAGAAAACAACATCGTGCTGGCCTTTAAGAACCCAGATGCCCAAGCTGGCACTGAGACGAGACTCTAAAGTCACATACCCAGACATATTGGGTAGACTTTTAGTCAAATATTGGATTTTTCTCTATCAAGAGTCAAGTCGTCTAAATTCACAGCAATACACATCCGGTCTCGTTGTAAACACTACAGCGAACACTACCAGTCAAAAGTTTTTGAACAGTGAGATTATTAATGTTTTTTAAAGAAGTCTCTTTTTCTCTCTTTTTCTTTTAAAGTAAAATTTTGAAATATTTTTACTATTTAAAATAATGTTTTCTATTTCAATATATTTTGAAATGTAAATTATTACTGTGACTTCAAAGCATCATTTTTAGCATCATTTAGAAATCTTTTGCAACATTATAAGTGTCCTAACATCACTTTTGATTAATTTAAAGCATCCTTTCTAAATAAAAGTATTATTCTTTTTTAAATGGTATATTTAATGGTATAGTGTATAATGTTACAAAATCTTTTTTTAATATTTGTAATATTACAAAATTTTGCTCAATTTCCTGTAATTTGAATCAAATTAATGCAGGCTTGGTGAGAAGAAGATACTTCTTTAAAAATCTTACTGTTCAAAAAATTTTGACTGGCAGTGTAGATAAAAGTAAAAGAATCTCTTTGTAGAAAGGATTTGGTTTGCTTACTTTGTGCACTCCTAATGTTTTTTCTCTTCAGTGTGATAGCTGATAATGTAGTGCAGCTGTTTTTTTTTTAGAAACATTCTGATGTCCAATCACTCCTGGTTACTATAATGTTGAAGTTTCTCACTGTTGGTCAAGGACACAACTTGGCAGTGTTGGGGTTCTGTCAACACTAAAAACAAAACCCACTCTATATCCCAGAGATGGACTCTGGCCTTTGACTGTTACTACAAAAATCCCAGTACAAAGCCTTGTGTGTGTTCTGCTATGTGTGAAGGTCCTATGGTGGAAATGAAGGTGTGAACTCCCCCTGCAAAAAAAAAGTAGCACTTTAGTTTTCATAGTATTTCACCAATGCTAGAAATGATTTTTGTATTAATTATTAATGAACACCCATGAAATCATTATGATTCATTTTAAAAGAGGAGAGAGAAAATGCTGTATCTGAATGAAGCGGAAAAGTTGGAAAACCTTTTGAGGCACTTTGAGTGAAAAGGTGAATGGTTGTGGGGGAGGCTAAAATGTGAGCTGCAGTTGTGCAGATATCCCCACTTGACTTGCTTCATTCCTCGTACAGCTGTTTTTGTTCTTTGGTGGAGCAGATCTACAGCTGTGTTGCTGTACATGTGTGTTTGTGTGTATTTGTGCGTAATTGCATAGCAGGGCTGAATGAAGGAAAAAAAAAGATTGAAGAAATCAGATCCGTTTGGGCGTACTGCAGAGAGAGATTTTTTTTCCCCCGGATGTAACCTCTGTGGGAATGTTTGAGTTTATGCATTTTATTATTTCATACTTAGTTTCTTGTAAAGTAATGTAAATATTTTATGACAGTTCTCTGGTCATGCTATCTGTTTATTTTTAAACTGTATATACATCATGTGTTTTGTATTTACTTTGACTGTTTTTCGTCTGTTTTATATGCCCCTCTCTGATTCAAACAAAATCAGAACTAAAATAAACCAGAAGGAGAGGCCATTCCGCACTGTTGCAAAAAAAAACTTGTTTACAAAATACTTAAGTGGAATAAAGGGATTCATTTTATTTCGAACATGCTAGAAAATTTGTTATGTCTGCTTTGTGCTTTTTTATACTGCCAAGAGCCACAAATTTTTTGGGGGGATATTGTGTACATTGAAATGCATTTTTTGTATAACTGTTTATATCCAGCCATATATACTGTACAGTAGGAGATTGTGGGTGCTATTCAGTGACATTGAGCCAACAATTTAATTTCAATTTTTGCAATTTTCCCAAATGCTAGACAGAAAATAGACAAAAAAAAAATGCATTTATTAGTAATTGTTTTTAAAGATTAGAGCAAGTTACAAAAAAAAAAATATATATATATTTTCATGTGGTATTGCATTATCATAATATACACTACCAGTCAAAAGTTTTTGAACAGTAAGATTTTTTTTCTTTTAAAGAAAAATATTTAATAGTAAAATTTACTATTTAACTGTTTTCTATTTGAATATATTTTAAAATGCAATTTATTCCTGTGATTTCAAAGCTGAATTTTTAGCATCATTACTCCAGTCCTCAGTGTCACATGATCTTTCAGAAATCATTCTAATATGCTGATTTGCTGCTCAAAAAACATTTATTATTATTATTATTATTATTATGTTGAAAACAGTTCAGTAGAATTTTTTTCAGGTTTCTTTGATAAATAGAAAGTTCAGAAGAACTGCATTTATCTGAAAGAGAAATCTTTTGTAATATTATGAATGTTAATGTTATTTATCATCTCTTTTGATCAATTTAAAGCATTCTTACTAAATAAAAGGATAACTTTCTATAATTTCTTTCCCAAAAAAGTTACTGACTTCAAGCTTTTGTATGGTATAGTGTATGTTACAAAAGCTTTTTATTTATTAAAGAATCCTGAAAAAAATCATCAAAGCATCTGTTTTAAATATTGATAGTAATAATAATAATAAAATTGTTTCTTGAACAGCAAATCAGAATATTAGAATGATTTCTGAAGGATCATGTGACACTGAAAAAGACTAGAGTAATGATGCTGAAAATGTAGCTTTGATCACAGGAATAAATACAATTCTATTTAAATTATTTTACAATATCACTCCTGTATTTTGAATCAAATAAATAAAGGCTCAGTGAGCAGAAGAGACTTCTTTAAAAAACATTAAAAATCATCCTGTTCAAAAACTTTTGACTCATAGTGTGTGTGTGTGTGTGTGTGTGTGTGTGTGTGTGTGTGTGTGTATATATATATATATATATATATATATATATATGTGTGTGTGTGTGTGTGTGTGTGTGTGTGTGTGTGTGTGTGTGTGTGTGTGTGTGTGTGTGTGTGTGTGTGTGTGTGTGTGTGTTTATTTTTGAAGGTTGTGAAGGAGTGATGCTTTTGGGGCTCTCAGCGTAAAGCTTTTCATTTTTTCTTTCAGTCAGTAGAGGTCCCCAGAGCTGTTTTCAAATGTTTTTAATGAGGAATTTGTACGGACTTCATACCCACGTATCCTTGAGCTCTCTGTCCAATGCTTTTGACTGTGATAAATAGACCTGTTGGCTGCTGCTTTTGCTGTGGGGTTGTTAAGGGCATGAATAGTTCAATACAGGAGATGGAGAGTTAATATCCCCTTTCTTTTCTTGCACTAAAATCACCCAGAATATTTGGAAACCAATGGCATCAAAATAAGCCAAGGCCTGTGCACAATACATGCATATAAACAATGAAAAGTAGCACACAAAAAAGGATCTGGTATGGATTTCTGTTTATAATGGGGAAAAAAACACTGTAAATAACCTTTGTGAATAATACAATTAAAAGCAAACAAACAAGTGTTCGAGTGTTGCCAATTGCAAGCTTTGTTTTTGAAGTGGCAAGCCTGCTTTTTTCTATTCATTTTAGAGATAAATATTATCCCTGAAGTGTTATACGGTTATATGTTATTGTTAAAGAGGATGGGTGATGTTTTAAGTCTGATATTTATTTCTCTCTAATATTATCCTGATATTTCCTCCCCCCTCTGTCTCTCATATCCTCGGCTGTTTACATCCTCTCATTCTTGTGCACGGCCCAAGGACAAGGGTTGGGAGAAATCATTGTTGTGAGCGCTGCAATACAATGCCCATAAAACACCATTGAGCAATAAAAAAATTTAACTGCCAGAGAAGTATGTTTTTTCCCATCAGTTCTAGCAATAAGTAACCTTTAAGTGTTTTATTTGTTGTTCGCCGAGGTAAAAAAGCTTTTACGCAGTCTAAAGAGAATTGATTTCTTCGGTCTCAAAAGCAATTTCTATATAGCTCTGTAAAACGACAATAAGAGACTAGATCATATTAATCTATAAAGCAACAAAATAAAGTGTTGTGTGTGTATTAATTTTATTTAGAACATACTAGAAAATGTTATGTCTGCTATGTGCTTTTTTTATACTGCCAAGGGCCACAAAAAACTTTTTTTTTTTGGATATTGTGTACAATGAAAACTGTATGACTATTTATATCCAGCCATATATGCTGTACAGTAGGAGATTGTGGGTGCCATTCAAGGACATTGAGTCAAAGATTTAATTGCAATTTAAACTTATAATTTGTTTTGCACCACCCGAAATGCTAGAACGAAAATGCATTTATTAGTAATTGTTTTTGAAGATTAGAGCAAGTTACAAAAAAGTAATTTAATATTTTCATGTAATATTGCCATATAATAATATACACTACCAGTCAAAAGTTTCTGAACAGTAAGATTTTTAAAAATACTTTTACTATTTAAAACCACTGTTTTCTATTTGAATATATTTTTAAATGTAATTTATTCCTGTGATTTCAAAGCTGAATTTTTAGCATCATTACTCCAGTCACATGATCCTTCAGAAATCATTCTAATATTCTGATTTGCTGCTCAAAAAACATTTATTATTATTATTATTCTTATTATTATGTTGAAAACAGTTGAGTACATTTTTTTTAGATTTCTTTGATGAGTAGAAAGTTCAGAAGAACAACATTGATCTGAAATAAAAATCTTATTTTAATATATTAAAAGTTATTTAATATATTAAAATACTGAAGTAGACACTTGCATTTAATAAGCTTTCTATGCATGTGTGTGTATATATATAAATATATAATTTGTGCTTAGAACTTAAAGCGGAATGGCGATAAATAATTTCATATGTTTATTTTTAAGTTATTTAAAATATTGAAGTAGACACTTGGATTTAAGATATACACTTGCATTTAATATTGCATTTAATTACATGTAATATTAATTTAATATGCTATATATATATTTTATTTAAATTTTTTCTTCTTTTTTAGAAAACGATATGATCCTCAGGCAGCCCATCATGTCCATCAAAAAGGTATGGTTTGAAAGCAATGTCTATAGATGATTGTGAATTCATTGACATTTATTGTTACATTTTCACATGTTTTTTATATACATGCAGTCAACAACAAAAAAACATGAATAAAAATCTTCATGTTAGCATTAAACCTGATTTATATGAGGAGTTATGGATGTACTTTTCTACCTACTGAGCTGTACTTTTTATAAGCAAACTGCTCAGCCTAGGATGCATGATGACTTTACTTTCATGGTCTCTCTGTTCTGTTGTTTGTCACATTGGAGAATAAACGAATGATTTCAAGGACGTGGACAAGGACTGAAATGCTGAGAGTGGAGAGGAAGAGTGACATAAAGAGGAAAGAAGTTCATTACCCAGCTGAAAAGGAGGCAAATGGCTTTCATAGTCGCCATGGGAACAGGGCTTTCTCTCCCTGACAAACCTATAATAAGGTACTTCACTGGCCTAAACACAATTATTGCATGCTAAAAAGGGAAATATTGCTTTCCAATGTAATAGGTGGTAGATATTGATTCACATGGGTGTTCAAGCAGACCTTCAGTATAAATGTTTAATTTGCCTCTTAATTCAGATTTTGGCCACATGAACATTTTCACAAGAAACTTTTCTTAATCCTATTACTAAGTTGACAAAGCAGTGAATGAGGGGGGAGAAAATCTAGAAGAGCAATTTTGTAGTTGTTTTAATATTCATTCAAGGCTAAGGCCAAAAGCCAAACAACCATATAATGTCAAATAAATAAAAATTAATAAATAAAAAAAATAAAATTAATTATCAACATAAAAATATAATATATATCATTATATATATGTGACCCTGGACCACACGGGTATATGTGTATAGCCAAAAATACATTGAATGGGTCAAAATTATTGATTTTTCTTTTATGCCAAAATCATTAGGATATTAAGTAAAGATATTTTATAAACTTCTCATTGTAAATATATCAAAACACAATTTTTGATTAGTAATATGCATTGCTAAGAAATTCATTTGGACAACTTTAAAGGCGATTTTCTCAATATTTAGATTTTTTTGCACCCTCAGATTCCAGATTTTCAAATAGTTGAATCTTGGCCAAATATTGTTCTATCGCAACAAACCATACATCAATGGAAAGATATTTATTCAGATGATGTATAAATCTCAAAAAAAAAAAAAAAAAAAATCCTATATGACTTGTTTTGTGGTCCAGGGTCACATATTATTAATAATACTGCTTAATTATTTATAGATAACAGTGAAAGTAAAATGCTTTTATTAAAATGTTTTTATTTATTAGAGTTTATTAAAGGATTCAAGATATGAAAGACCTTAAGAATATGAAAAATGTTAACAAATATTCATATTTTTTTTTTACATTTATTCAATTATATTTAAAAGTGTTTGATGAATGAATAAATTCAGTATTACGTTTTATTATATAAAATCGGGACATATTTTTAACAGAAATTTTGGAAGTATTTCAAAGAATTCACAATTTTGGAACTTTAATACTTTTTAGGATTCTTTGATAAAAAGTTAAAAAGAACAGCATTTATTCAAAACAGAAATCTTTTCTAAAAATATAAGGCTTTACTATACTTTTTATCAATTTATACATCCTTGCTGAATAAAATAATTAATTTCTTTCAAACAAAGAAAGAAAGAAAAAATGTACTGACCCCAAACTTTAAACGGGAGTATATATTGCTACAAACGATTTCTATTTTAAATAAATGCTGTTATTTTTTAATGCTTTATTCATAAAAGAATCCTGAAAAAGGTATCACAGGTTTCAATAAATTATATTAACCAGCAAAACTGTTTTCAACACTAATAATAAATCAGCATATTAGAATGATTTCTGAAGAATCATGTGACACTGAAGACTGGAATAATGATGCTGAAAAATTTTGCTTTGCATCACACAAATAAATTCTATTTTAAAGTATATTAAAGTATTACAATAGAAAACCACAAATAAATGCAGCCTTGATAAGCAGAAAAGATTTCTTTAAAAAACATTAAACTTTTGAACAGCAGTGTATGTAGATGTAGTATGTAGAACAAATTCATTTTGATAATGTCAGATAACTTTGATGGAAATGTATGCAATGGATTACAGTCAACCACACATTTAAGACAACTGTTAGTATGATGGTATTTGCATAACTATCAATACTTTGTTGACCAATTACCAAGCAATACTTAATTTTGTTCAGTCTGTGGTGTAAAAAAGGTCGCATTAGCAATTGAAGAAAAAACAGTTAAGCAAAACATGGTCAGGTCAAAGTGCCTGAATAATTTTTGGTCTCCAGTTTTAATCAGTTTTACTGGTAGTCCACGTTATAAAGAATTTTTGGGTATAATATGTCACAGTTTACTTTATTTGCAGGGCTCGCAAAATTTCAAAATCTCTGGTAGCCCTTCGGGCAGGTACTCTTCAGAATTTGGTAGCCCGAAAATTAATTTAACTAGCCCAAATAAAAAAGACAATTTTCTTTTTAAATATAAAAAATCAGATAGGAGTCTAAATGTCAATCAGAAATGTTTTCAATACACTATATAAACAAATATCAAGGAAGGAATTTTATTTCACTATTTAGTTTATCTGCAGAATTTATTTATTTTGAAGAGCTGCACAAGTAAAATGAACACAGTATGAGTGGGGTTGGACAATGTACAGTAGCATATTAAGCCATAAAATTACATGATTTATAATTCAGATACAGGTTCACACAAAAACAAAATATCCTATACAATGGCATTTCAGCCTTTCTACCATTTATAAGGGATACATTAAGTATATAATTTATTATATTTATTCAAAACATAAATATTACTGTCTTAATTGTTTATATTTTTAGAAGGCACATTAACTCTCTGTCACGAGGGGGCGCTTTAGGATCGCTGAAATACTACGGTTTCCATAGTAACGGCTGTATACAAAGCATTAGTAACGCAGTTTTATCAGGCATGAAATTGAAAATGCCAATGACACGTTTCTGAGGACAGTTGGTTCCCTTCAGATACATTCATATAAAGACATCCGTGTGGCGTTTTGACTTTGAAACGTGTAGTACATATGTTTTTATTGAATGACATTATTGCCTTTTGAAGTTTAATCCAGCCCTATCGCGATTCTCGTCTTTCCTTCCTCAACTGTAAGACCACTTTTTCTTATACTATTTAACATATTTAAAACTTTTAATGGCCTTAAATTTGATACAACTAAATTGAGGAGTTTTTAAGGACCTGCAGGAGCCCTCTACTTTAAGATAGCCCGTCGGGCAGTCCGGTCAAACATTTTGGTAGCCCGACTGGAAAACACAATAGCCCCGGCTAGCGATTTTGCAAGCCTTGATTTGCTATCCTCACTTACATAAATGAACTATAGTGTCCTGCACTAGTACAAAATAAATATCAAAAATTATATCTGGTGTCTGAATAATTTTTGATTTTACTGTTTGTCTATAGATATAAATAAATAAATCTATAGAGTTCTTTAATAGTCCTGATCTTCCCTTTTGCTGTCAGGAGTTAAATTATCCCCAAAAATTAAATATATATATATATATATATAAAATTGAGACATACAATTTTTAACATTAAAAAATGTTGTCTTCTTGTATTAACAATATTTTGCAAAAACAAATAAATTAATTTATGTTTATAATTTATCAAATAAGCTCCAGCCACAGGGTTACTGATCAGTCTGCTATGGGTACAGATGCTGGAGGCTCGCGGCTGCGCTGAAGGCCCGGCTGTATGTGTCTGATGATCACACATATAAAGCCGGGAGCTGTGTGTAAGGGTTACTGTGGATTAAACAGCCCAAATCATCTGGGCCACCCCGACCTGGGCAAATTGTTTTAAACCCTATTACAGCAGCCACACTCTTTCCTTCTTATCAAGCCCCCTGCAGCTTCTCATTAATATTCCAGATATATGGCCGTGCACTCTGTATCATTGTCTATTAATGAGACAGATAATCATTCATTCAATTATCAGACCGTCAGCCCGCGACCGTGCCCACCGGGTTAGCCTGGTTTCTCAGTCGCCAGGCAGGCTGGAACAGAAGGGTGCCAGTCAGGAGGTGAGGGTGATAGCAGGGATTACACCATATTAAAACCTTTAATAAGACAAACAGCTTGGGAGGGTTAATGCGGAGACCAGATATCTGGCGTCTGTTTTTTTTTTTTTTTTTTTTTTTTTTGGTGTACAAGAAAAATACAAGCAAAACTTTTAAACTGCTCCGACTTTCTCATCTGCAGGTTGGACCCTGACCTCTGTTGGTCAGAAGCTGCTGAGAGATCAAGTGCATTGTTGATTCCTGCTGAGCAGCTCAAATCTGTTCTTCTGCTACGAGGGCAACCGCCTGGGCCATGACAAACCACTGAGGACAGTGATAAACATGTCTCTTAATTGACATACGCGCATGTAAGTATACATCAGAGCAACCAGCAAAGCAAGCGTGCTAACTCTGCTTGAATGAACTTAACTTCTGTATGCACCGAGCTTTTGCTGTTAGGAAGGCTGGAAGACGCTGGTCCGAGAGGGTCAAATGAGAACGTGGAGAAGATAGGAGGTGAAATGTTAACAAAAATCCTGAGTTTGATAAATTCCTGCATTTTAAATGAACAGAGGCGGCCGCGGCTGTGGGAGAGCTTTGTCGCCGGGCCATTTTGTCGGCACAAGGCGCGCAGTCCCAGGGTCAGCGAAGTTACGAAAGTAATTAAAGCAGCTTGATTCACCGCCTGCTGCAGAGAAAAGAAAGCAAGCTGTCATTCTGATTTAGAAAAATAAATTACAATTTTAATAAAGGGGTGTGGGATGGGGGTGCTGCGCTGTCTGGGAGCTTGCTTGCTTGGATGGGGAAGGCAGCGGGAGGGGGTGGTCTAAGGGTTTCGAGCTGCCTACTTATCAATAGTTGCAATTTTATGAAACCACATCGGTATTACATTGCGGAGGCACAAGTGCCCTTAAAAAAAGAAAACCGGTGGAACATTAACATACTGATTTCATGCGCGTGGCAAAGGGTCTGTGCCAATATCAGAGAGGACTCAGCACTCCTATTGTCTGCTAGAACTCTGGTCTCCTCTGATATGAAAATTCAATTATATTATAACTAGATCTCGCGCTGCGTTTTGACAGTCGACGGTAGCGTTTTGCCAGCTGCATCAGTGTGGGGGACCAGAGGGTCCTGATAGCGCTGAGGCAGCCTTTCAGCCATTGACATGTTTTCGGGGGACAAGATTACTTAAATGTGTCGCATTTAAGGGAGGAGAGTTAATCTAATGCATTGCCATTATCTCTCTCAGGTAATTCCAATACCACCCCCAATCTGCGTGTTTACGCACATGCACATCCTCTCATATTCCCACTTACGCTACGCCTCCATCAGATTCGCCGCTGTCTCTCTGCTCAGCACAATGTGTGTTTATTTATTTTTTTTATCTAGTCATTGCCTGGAAATAAACAGGAAGTTTGACGGGAATCGTTCGCTCGACGGCAAGCACTTTTTAAGTGACAGCTTTCATGGCGCTCTGAGAACTCGAGTTATTCAATCTGAATGGCTTGAGAAGTGAGTTAAGTTGTCATTGAATTGCTTACATTCATTAATTCTTTCGCACAAGAGGTGCGGAGTGTGGAACTGTACCTTGTTAAAATGTATTGATTTGGTAAAACACATTGCTTCATTTATTTTATATCATTTATAACTTACGCCTTCTGAGGAAGGAACAACCTCAAAGAGCAAACTCCCTGAAAGTTTTTTTTAGCCCTACTTTCATTGGAAATGATTATTTGTCATACACCACCTGTCAAAACTTTATAAACAGTAAAAGTTTTAATGATTTTTGAAGAAGCCTCTTCTGTTTACCAAGCATGTGTTTATTTGATCCAAAGTACAGCAAAAACTGTAAAATTATGGAAATATTTTTACAATCTAAAATAACTGTTTTCTATTTGAAGATATTTTAAAATGTAATAATAATTTAAAGCTGAATTTTTAGTATCATTAAAGTTTTTTTAGTCCTCCTGTCATTGGAAATTATTAGATGTCGTACACTACCAGTCAAAAGTTTTTGAACAGTAAGATTTTTTATGTATTTTTAAAAAAGGCTCTTTTATTCACCAAGCCTGCATTTATTTGATTCGAAGTACAGCAAAAACAGTAAAAATGTGAAATATTTTTACTATTTAAAATAACTTTTCTATTTGAAAATATTTTAAAATGTAAATTATTCCTGTGATTTCAAAGCAGAATTTTTATTATAAGTACTCCAGTCACATGATCCTTCAGAAATCATTCAAATATTCTGATTTGCTGCTAAAAAACCCCCATTTTATTTATTTATTTATTTATTTATTATTATTATTATTATTATTATTATTATTATTTATTATATGTCGAAAACAGCTGAGTAGAATTTTCTTTCAGGTTTCTTTGATGAATAGAAAGCTCAAAAGAACAGCATTTTTCTGAATTAAAATCTTTTGTAACATCATAAATATATTTATGATCAATTTAAAGTGTCCTTGCTAAATAAAAGTATTAATTTCTATCATTTCTTTCTAAAAAAATAATTATACTGACTCCAAGCTTTTGAATGGTATAGTGTATAATATTACAAAAGATTTTTATTTCAGATTATTGCAGATCTTTGGATTGTTCTATTCATCAAAGAATCCTGAAAAAAAAAATACTCGACTGTTTTAAATATTGATAATAAAAATCAGCATATTAGAATGATTTCTAAAGGATCATGTGACACTGAAGACTGGAGTAATGATGCTAAATATTTATATTTGATCAAAGGAATTTGCTGTACTTTGGATCAAATAAATGCAGGCTTGGTGAGCAGAAGAGACTTCTTTAATAAACATTAAAAATCTTACTGTTTAAAAACTTTTGACTGGTAGTGTACTTACTGTTATGTTCACTTCCTCACAGCTTTAATAAAAGTTTATTCTTTAAAACCCCCATGGAATAAAGAAAGTCAGATAGATTTGGGACGACGTGAGGTAAATAAGTTAATTTTTGTGTGAACTATATTTTTATTATGTGATGGTGATATTTGAATGTACGTATATATTGTAGATGAAGCTAGAGAGTGCAGAGTGAGTTGGAGAGTATAGATGTACTAGGAATCTTGCTGGAGTTTCTTCCTTTCACTGGACTTTAGTCCTCATTGTGTGTGTGTGTGTTTCTATGTGAGAGAGGCCAAGGCACAGGAAACGCCCCCTCTTCAGCCCACAGCCCTGAGACCTGAGAGTGGACCCCCCATTAACCCAGCACACAGCACACACATACCTGCCTCCCCTCATTAGGCCGTGTTGAAGTACATGCTCACCCAAAAGAAGAATAGAAATCCTAATTAGTATTCTCTGCAGGGCCACAACCATTAGCACTTAATTAGCACAGAGAGCACCCCTCTTTCCGGGTGTGGGGTGGCAAGGGGGGGTTACGTCGAGTACAATATTTCTGCATATTCGCTGTATGCCTTGGCCATGAAGAGTTCGCTTTTGTTTCGCACATGTGTGCTTGTGTTTGTACGCACATTTCTGTGCTGTGCCAGCAGCTTCATATGGTTGCACTTGGTCTGTTGAGTAAAATGGTTGCCTTTTGTTTAATTGGTCTAAAGATATGACAGTTAAGGATCATATCAGGATTTATTGTCATTCACATTTACGGTCTAAAACGTATACTACCAGACAAAAGTTTTTGAGCAGTAAATTATTAATTATTAATTATAAATTATTATTATCTTCTGCTCATCAAGCCTGCATTTATTTGATCTGAAATACAGCAAAAGCAGTAATATAGTGAAATATTTTTACTATTTAAAATAACTGTTTTCTATTTGAATATATTTTAAAAAGTAATTTATTCCTGTGATTTCAAAGCTGAATTTTCAGCATCATTATTCCAATTTTCAGTGTCACATTATCCTTTAGAAATCATTCTAATATGCTGATTTGCTGTTCAAGAAACACTTATTGTTATTATTATTATCAATATTTAAAACTGTTAAGGACATTTTTTTTCAGGATTTTTTGATGAATATAAAGATCCAAAGATGATCATTTATCTGAAATAAAAAGATTTTGTAACATTATACACTATACTATTCAAAAGCTTTTAAAAAGAAATTATAGAAATTAATACTATTAATTAGCAAGGATGCTTTAAATTGATCAAAAGTGGTGATTAAGATTTATAATTGTACATTTATAATTGTACAAAGGTTTCTATTTTTCATAAATGCTGTTCTTCTGAACTTTCTATTAATCAAAGAAACCTGAAAAAAATTATACTCAGCTGTTTTCAACATAATAATAATAATTGTAATGTTATATAAATCAGAATATTAGAATGATTTCTGAAGGTTCATGTGACTGGAGTAATGATGCTAAAAATTCAGCTTTGAAATCACAAAATTAAATTACATTTTAAAATATATTCAAATAGAAAACAGTTATTTTAAATGGTAAAATATTTCAAAATTGTACTGTTTCTGCTGTACTTTAATTAAATAAATGCAGGCTTGGTGAGCAGAAGACACCAAAAAACATTAAAAAATCTTACTGTTCAAAAACTTTTGAAAAACTTTTGTGTATGCAAAATGTGTAAACTAGTGTATGCAAAAAAAAAAAAAAAAAAAAAAAAAATACTCCAATGAATGTAACTGGGTCAGTGACTCTTTTTTTGTCCAATCAATGTAATGTAAAATTTATTATTTTGGGAGGAAGTTTTTGGAAAATAGAAGTATTCTTTTAACAAAACATTTTGTTTAGAAAATTCAAATCATACAGGAAAAAAAAAATCATAATGCAAATAAATATAGTGACAGCAATCCCTGCAGACCCTCACGACTGTGTCAAGATCTAGTAGTATCTAAAAATTTCAGATAATTGTTCTTTTTTTAATCACAAGGCAAGTTTAGTTCAGGACAGGTTGCAAAATAAAGACAGGTGCAAAATGTACCCATGTGCAAAAGGCGGCACAATCACTCCAAAAATATGATATATATGAATTATTGATTCATGATATTCCATGTGTAGACTTTAACTGCTTTCAGTCCTCGGCTAAACCCAGAGCTGGTGCCATCTTTCACTTCCTGAAACTTTAGAGGTGGAAAGCCATCATTTGACAATTTGTCCTGAATGGGGCGGCCGGCAGATTGAATGTCGTTTTCCCACCAGGCTTCTCCATCCAGCCCAGCGTGGAGGGGGTTGGACAAGTGGGATTGGGTGTAATGTGCAGAGTAAAATTAGCACTTTGATGGCAGGTAATGGTTTGAGATGAGTGCCACTGACGTAGATTTCCAGGAAGACCTCTCTTTCTCCCTGCAGCTTGCTCTCTCTTCCCCAACACACCTGTAAGATCAGACCTCTGCCGTCAAGCCTGTAATTTGTCCCTGATCAATATAATTATGCAATTCTAGTGGCCTCCTCCCGCTCAGATGGACAGTTTTCCTGGTGGCTAATCCCATACTTTAAACCCTGGGAAGTCACACAGACCAGATGCAGAGCACACCTCACAGCAGTCCAAATTAAGTTCCCCTTTAAAAGTCTTGATTACTGGAAAACAAATGCATAATAAGTGGCACCACTTAAACTCTCTGTTTTGGTATATTGCAACAATGTCATTTTAGTGAAACAAAACTGCCCCCTGTGGGATGTATGGTAATGATGTGCACGACAGCCGTCTGTGGTCGGTAGGGTGTGAATGTGATGATGGCCTTTAAATGGGGCTAAGGGTGGGGTCACAGGAGTACTGATTTCTCACCATTTCTTAATTAAACAGTCATTATTCCTCTGGGAGGCTGAATTATGCCTCTTTGCATAGAGAACATAAATATAGCTGAAATTATTTACTTCACATATGTGTATCTGATTAGGAAATCAAATTAGCCTATGAGAATTTCCTCTGTTCATTTGCCCGAGGTTGCATATTGACAGATGGGTGTCGAGGGCTGTGTTAAATGTCTTTATTAATCTGTGCCTGTCATTTTGACAAAGATGGAAATAAAACACCACTTACTGTCAGGAGCCATCAAGACAATCAGAACAACAATTAAAGGCTGAAATGGATGTGCATGGAAAGGTCATCATTTATATGGCAATTTAGGAGCATGTTTGCATTGCTTCGATTTGGCCTGTCTGCCGTTCAATCACTGCAAAATGTTGTATTATATTATATTATAAGGGACACAACTTATAATTAGTCAGTTATTTAGTTGCTCAATCAATTATTTATTTAAAAAAACATTTTATTTAATAGTTTTATTTAAAAAGAAAAATATATATATTTTTAATTATTATATTATATTATTAGGGCCGCAACTAATAATCAGTCAGTTATTTTGTTGATTAATCAATTAGTTATTTAAAAAAACTTCTTATTTAATTGTTTTATTAAAAACAGGTTATTTCAGAACTGTTATTATATTATATTATATTATATTATATTATATTATATTATATTATATTATATTATATTATATTATATTATATTATATTACATTATTAGGGCTGCAACTAATAATCAGTCAGTTATTATTATTATTATTATTATTATTATTATTATTATTAAAAACTTGTTATTTTAAAACCTATATTATATTATATTATATTAATAATCAGTCAAACATTTTGTATATGAATCAGTTATTTATTGAAAAAACTTCTTATTTAATTGTTTTATTAAAAACATATAATTTCAAATCCTATTAATATTATATTATATCAGGGCCGCAACTAATAATCAGTCAGTTATTACTTTAAATAATTAACTATATATTTAAAAAAAAAACATTTTTATTTTTATTAAAACATGTAATTTCAAACCCTATTAATATTATATTATATTAGGGCCCCAACTAATAATCAGTCAGTTATTTCTTTAATTAATCTATTATATATTTAAAAAATATTATTATATTATATTATATTATATTATATTATATTATATTATATTTATTATATTATATTATATTATTAGGGCAACAACTAATAATCAGTCAATTATTTTGTTTATTAATCATTGTTTTTATCAAAAAATCATTTTTATTTATTTCTTTTAATAAAAAATGTTATTTCAAAACCTATATTATATTATATATGTAATTTTTAACAAACTCTTAACAAACCCCAGTCCTGCTGTAACCATGAACACTGTACATCTTGTCTAAGCTTCAAAAGTAATTTTGTTTTGTTTTATTTCAGATTCTCTCAGTGGCTCCTCTTGTCATACGCTGTGGTGCTTTTCAGGAGCTCCAGGTCAGTTTCCCTACCAAGTTTTGTAGTGTGCCATGTTGTCCATTCTGCTCAGCTATTTAAAAAATGTTGAATATCAACAATGGCTTTCACTGGGGCATTGTCAACTTTTGTATGAAGCAATCTTGGCTGAATGCGATGGCTCCCAGTGCAGGGAGGGCTCGGCTCGGCGCTGCTGCGGAATGGAAGACTGCCGCTCGCCACTCTCTCGTCTCGGCTCAAAGCGGCACGGTTCGAGAGTCTTACCCGGCTCTCTCCAGCTAAACGGGCTGCGGGACTCTAAAGACGCAGAGGAAAGGATTTAGAAGAACGGCTGTGCAACGGTGAGTGTCTTTCTGGAAAACTGCAGCTGTGGGCTGGAGTACGTTTGGAGGGGGGGCTTGTTCAGAGGTGGGGGCGGGTGGATTTTATTAGCATTTCACTTGAGTCCAGAAGGCTACACAGAGTGAAACTGATTTTTTAGGGTTTTACTTTTGACACAGAAAACACAAAGTTGTTTGTGAGACGTCTTGTTGTTCATCTGAGTCATTTTGTAAAGTCATTGTTTGTTAAAGCAGTCATTCTGCTTTAGTTTTGCATCATGAATTAATCATTGGATCATTGGTACTCCCTTAAGAGTATTCATAACCATAGCCTTATTTAATCATCAGAGTGTTTAGATCAAAAGACTTCTAGTATTCTAAAAAATCTGCAAGGTTCTAATTTAGAATCCATTTAAAATGTTAAATACAATTTAGAATTCTTTTGTTATAATCAACCTGTTGAGATTTGTTCCAAAGCATATTTTGACCACAAAAACGTTTTATTAAAAAGATGACACAAGTGCCTGAAGATACAGAGCAGTGCTCTGTCACATACAGTCTATACATGATGTGTGCAGCTCTGAAAGGTAGTCGAATGTCTTTGTCAGGCTGTCACAGAGAGGAAGCAGTTAGCATCTGCGATGTGTCCCCGCCAGTGCAACCGCAACAGCTTGTATCTGCCATTGACATGTCAGTTTCCAGGGCTTTGAGCTGTCAGCCCTACTGCGCCCTTCTCACCCCAGCAAAAAGCGAGAGAGCGGAAGAAAGAGGGTGTTTGTGTGCAGGTTGGCAAACTGCCATATTAGTGGCAAACGAGAATACATGATAAAACTAGAGAAAGCCAGTAATGCACATTTGCTCTCTTAAGTGGGTCATTTTAAGTACTGTCAGGACTTTCCTCCTTTATTGACAGTTTATGACGTTGGTGGACAATTAGGGGCAGTGTCCACCTATGAGGGTCCAGTGTAGTCCTCTGTGTCTCCTCTGTGTCTCTCTCTGCCAAGGTGAACAGATTCATCCCCAGGCACCCAATCCATTATCCTGTCAACAACAGCAGGTCCCTGCCACAGTTAGCAGCAACACTGGCCGTAATGAAATCATCAGTAATCCCCAAACTCATCTCATCATACCCAAGGTAATTAATGCATTTGGAGGGCGATGGCTAACTCTTAATTAAATTATGCTTCTTTTAATGAGGCCTTTATGTAGGGTAAATTTATGGCCAGTATCTCCATTATCAAGTGCTCAGCGCTCGACAGAGATTCGTCATTTTCCCCTCAAATCGCTCGCAGATTAACGTAATGAAGCCCGTGATTAATATATCAATTTATACTTGTTTGTTTCTTTCCTCCAGATTTAATAAATTACCCCACATAATTAGTTCTTCAGGATTTCGCCACAGCCAAAACCCCGGTTCTCGCTAATAATGCATAAAGTATTATCGTTACGTATTAATTTTGGAATAATTTGGAGATAGCAACTTTGTGGCATTAATCATATTACAAAATTGGGCGTATTTAATTAATTAAAGATATACCCTGCAAATTAATTGCGCATTTTCACAATATTATCTTAACTAATGAAGGTCTGACGAAGCGACTGTTTCATTTTTAAAAGGCACCAGATTAGTGGGATCTTAATTATGTTTAAAACAAAAGCCATCTGCTTGCCACATTTGGTGCAAAGCAGAATCAGACAACTCAGCATTCTCTGCTAAACAAAAAAAGGGAAAGTTTCTATTGTTTTGGAGAAACTGTAGTACATGGAAATGATTCAAAAGATACATGGGAAATAATGAGGTCTGTAATTAGCCAATGATGGCAAATCTGATCCATTTCTGCAAGTCTGACTGACAAAAGACAACATGGAGTTAACAAAATGCTTTTTTGTGTATTTCGCTCAGGATGCGATATACAGTCAAACCAAAATTATTCAGACACCAGATATATTTTTTTTATATTTTTTTACTAGTGTTTGCAAGACAATATAGTTAATTTATGTAAGTAAGGATGGCAAAATAAAGTAAACTGTGATATTATACCCAAAAATTCTTCATACAGTGGACTACCAGTAAAATTTGGGACCAAAAATTATTCAGACACTTTGACCTGACCAAGTGTTTTTTCTTTAATTGCTGATGCAACCTTAACAAAATTAAGCATATAATGGTAATTGGTCAACAAAGTATTAATAGTTATGTAAATATAGTCATTACACAAAGTTATCTGACATTATCAATATGAATTTGTGCTGACACAGTTTAACTCTTGAGTTCTTGTCATATTTTATTACCATTTTCTAAACTACACTGAATAAACTAATAATGTGAGAAATGTTGAAGGTGTCTGAATAAATTTGTGACCCTGGATCACAAATCTTATTTCTCATTGAATAAATAAGCTTTCCATTGATGTATGGGTTGTTAGGATAGGACAATATTTGGCCAAGATACAACTGTTTGAAAATGTGGAATCTGAGGGTGCGAAAAATTTAAACATTGAAAAAAAATCACCTTTAAAGTTGTTCAAACAAAGTGCTTAGCAATGCATATTATTAATCAGAAATTTAGTTTTGATATTTTTGTGGTAGGAAATTTACAAAATATTTTCCTGGAACATGATCTTAATATCCAAATGATTTTTGGCATAAAAGAAAAATCGATAATTTTGACCCATACAATGTATTTTTAGCTATTGCTATAAATATACACATGCTACTTAAGACTGGTTTTGTGGTTCAGGGTCACATTTATATAGAACTCTACATTTTAATTTTAGTCTAATTTTACTAATTATATTTTATTTTTTTCTTGCATTTTGAAATAAAAAGTCATTCAAAATCGTTTGCCTGACAGGCACTTATTACAAACATTATCACATTGCTGATGTGCAGAGATACCCTGTGAGAAATTCTTTCACAGATACATTTAGCTAAAGCTAATAACACCTCCGAACTCAAAGACAATTGCTTGTGCTGTTAGAATTTGCTCAGTGATTTAATCAAAACGATATTTATAGTAATTTTCTGCTAAATTAAATCAGCGCTTTAATTGAAATTAGCTTTCACTGGCTTAGAATGAATGTAGTTAAAACTATTTCCATTTAACGCATCATGTGCTAAATGTGCTTTTATTAATGTTTCGCTTAAAATTTTCCTCCTGAAAGTTAAAGATATTGTAGAAAAATGTTGTCATTGGGGAGCAAATAGGGACTGTGTATTCAGACCATGTGCTGCATGCCTTAATGTCCCTGCAGATGATGTGTGCACATTAGCTTCATGCTGCATTAGATCAGAAATCCTATTCATCACTGACTGGGCTAAAGAGCTTCTCAAATATGCCTTTATTCTTCTCTTGCAACATACTTCTCTTATGCACTTTGTGCTTACTGTGAAAATGATCATATTCATTGTGAAAATATACGTGAGTGGGATAAATTGGAGCAATTTACAAAGTTGAAAAGAACAAAACACACACATCTGTATTTAGACAGCCATGCCTTGCTGATAGTAAATAAAGACATTCGTATAAAGTGTAAAAAGCCTTCATACCACAATTAGGTGTAAATAGGTTTGTTTGCGAGGTACTTAATAATATTAGTTCTGTGACTAAACCAGGGGAATAAAATCACTTAACTGGAACAAGAATGTCATTTTTTAATATCCTTTTGCGTCTAAAGTGTGATGGACATGTAATGTCTTCTTTTTGCAGGTAAGAGTGCTTATCTTTTCTCTTGGATTGTATGATACCATGACAAAACGGTTAAACAACAGGCTGTGGACATACCTGTAGTACATTTTCCTGCAGGTAATGGAATCTGACTTACATTTTAATGGTGAAGAAATGCAAAGATATATGGATTATCAACAAATAAGCTGATTCATTTTTACACTTTCAAATGCAAAATTTTATTTCAGCTCTATTTTTAATTTCCTGTGTTAAAAAAGACTGTCTAAAACTGGGGAATTAAATTTAAAGATTAAAGAGATTAAAGCAATCTCAATGCTCGTTGAAAAATGTAAACGGCAAAGTCAAGAAGACATACAGGATTTGATTTGATTTGATGGCTAACTGAAAATTAATTTGCCTGACGCATTCAAAAGTTTGTGACTCCCACATGTTATTCAGTCGATATTAGGTAATTGTCCTCTCTAAGTGATTGATCTTGTAATATTTATCTATTTAAAACCGGTTTGTAATTAAGTCTTTATGATTTATATAGTTTGTTTCGATTACATAAGAATATCTAAAATGCGCCCATTAATTATTACTATTTTAATAAATCCGATTTGACACCGACAAATAGTCTAGTATTAGTGATTTAAAATACGTAAAATAAAAACGTTTTCCGTTTTGCATAAATCAGTTTTACAACACTGCTGGTTTAATTTTAAAGACCGACCTCATATGCTTCAAGTAAAAAAAACAGGATATCATTCCAATAGTTCGCGGTGACATCTGAAAGAAGGTCAAACTCAAGCCTCTTTTCTTTAATTGACCAGTGAATATTATTTTACCAGTGTCAGAACCAGAGGGGACGCAACCATTCAACGAAATACAATAGGAATAACAGACCGTGCTGAAATTGCATCTTCATTTGCATATTCGGTTCAAAAATCATGCAAATCCCAATGAGACGGTCGCTATTGTGCCTGAAATTGAAAAATCATTCTGTTAACCATGGTAACTCTGGCCTTATTCGTATCCACTGAGTTGAAACAAAAAAGTTATTAATTCATACGGTATGACGTTTAAATGGACTCCGGTGCAATGGTTAATGGTTCGGCGACATATTTGATCTCATAAATGTGAGGTGATGATTAGGCTACATTATTTATTTATTTATTTATTTATTTAGTTTCGTTTTGGCTATTCGTATTCGTATTGTGCTATTCATATTTTGTTAGACAAAATATATGTAGGCCTAATATTGTTTTGGTTAAACTTTAACTAAAATGTATATTAAGGAAAAACAAAAACATTTCGATTAGTTACTTTTTAGGTAAAGTACAAATAGTAAAAGTATTCATGTGTACATAAATGACAAACAGTGCCTCAAATTCAAATATTTATAGTTCTCCCGCGTAATTGTAACCTCTGCTATTATCTTAAAGTGGGTGTGTCGTTCAGGATTATTGGACTATATCAAGTTCACTTATTTTAACTTTGTAGAGAGCGGACAACACCTTATTATAACCTTATTAGACTCGAAAAACAGTGTCTTTTGAGGCTCTGCGTGCGCTTTGCTATAATTTACTTCCACTTTAATTGTTTAGGTCGAGCTAATTAACAAGTGAATCGTACGGGCTCGAAAAAAGTACTTTACACGCTGATAAAGAATAGAAGTCCTGTGGTGATTTATTGTTAGGATATTGTCGGTCTCTCAATAGTTTATCCCGACAGAACAAGTTGTTTAAAACGTTCAGCTAATAAAAATCCTATATCTTAAATTTAACATCTCGAACATGTGATATTTATTAATTTTGCATCTCATGTTTTCAATGCCACGGATAGGCTAAATAATTTTAGGCCTATTGCTTTTACCGATTATTTTCTTTGAGTGGTAATTAACACATAATAGCATCCTTATTGTATTTATCTGCTTCACAGTGACAGTTTCAGTCTATTCGGGTCATTTGAACAGTCGCTGCTTATTGCCTACACTAATAGACAATTCACTGCTCGGCCATCTTACACGTGAGTGATTTTCGGAAGCCTTGTGGCTCGGAGCTCAATGATGTTGAACACTGGGAGGCTTTCCTGGTGGTCCTCGGTCTTAGCTCACGTTAATTGGTAAATTTGGAGAACAGAAGCCCTCATTACCGAGCTCCGGGTAACTGGGAGTTTTCCTTTTCCCGCTGTCTCCTACATTTCCATAAGCAGATTACAAGAGGATATGTTCCTGAAACCACTCGGATAAATCACCGGTTTCGTGGAATAAGTCTCTAATTAGAACTTTTGTCATAACGGCTGGTGCACCGCTATTCATATTAATGTAAAGTGACTAATTATGTTTTAAATGACAAATTTACTTTTTTGCCTCCCGTGAAAGTTTCACGGTGAAACCAGTTGTTTTTGGAGATGGTGTCTGTGACTTATTGAAAATGTGGTTATTTCTAGCCTACAAATCACGTAGTATAAGGTAGGCTTGCTAGTGTTTAATTTGACGTGACAAACTTGACTAGTATAGAAAAACATTGCTAAAATAAAATATTTCAATAATTTAATCAGCCAATTATTCATTATTTTTGATCATTTTTTCCTTTATGTTATAATGTTTAATTAGTACACCAGCCAAACCAGATCACTCTTTTAAATTGCCCTGTAATGAAATTCTGTGATGAATAATTTATGCCCTGATTTACAATTGTAAACCTCTGGCCTGAATGACAACATCGAGTAAAAACACTCGCACTTGTTAAGAGTAGTTTGGAAAGTAAATAACGGAGACGTGTTGGTGTACGTGTGCTACAAATCGGTCACACACGGTGAAACTTCTCTAAATGGCCGAGTCGTTAGTGTATGGTGTTAAAAGCCCATCGTGAATATTCAGTGCGGTAGCCTAATCGTTCAGTCTCAGTGGCGTTGAATAAGTTAAATGACGATGCTCTCGGTGGACGATGTGCTAATACTGACCCATTGGAAGGTGTAAGTTCTCCCCGGGAGACAGAAAACCTCTCTCGGCCGAACACGTCTTACGAGTCGAGTCATTTGTAAATCACATAATAAGACGCGGAATGATTGCAATTGACAGTAACTGGTGGTGTAAAAATTAAATAATTAACACGCAGTCTACACTGGCGTGGCAGTTCTAAAAAGTCGTTTTTGTAGATGGAGTAGTCACCTCATCAGAGTTCTTTTTGCTTCAGAACAATATAAAATTGGTCCACAGGGGGGCGTTACTGTATTAATTTTCTATTCTACACTAGGTCTGTGGACACTTGACAAAAATGCCGAGTGTAGCCTGTTTTTAAAAACAAAACTGTTTTTGTTTAATGCTTGTTTTTGCACGATTATAATGTTATAGTGTAATAGCTATTATGCTGTCAAATGAAAGTGTTGACATTAAAATATCATGAGACAGAATGTAGGCTAAATAATTTGCTTGATGGTAAAATGTCAGTTTTGTCAGTTTTAGCTTCAATTCCCACAGTCTATTTATGTAAGAGATTATTTAAAAATAAATAAATAAAAATAAAGCTACTTATAAAAGTCCAATGTTAATTGTTAAGTAGCTTAAGCCAATGCAAAAAGGTAACATTTGATGTAGCCAAGCTTTTGCATTAAGATTGTCTTTTAAAAATCTGTTTTAAAAAATAAATCTAACTTTTAATTTAATTGTTTATTTATTATTTGTTTAATTAATGATTATTGCTGTGCTTTTGTCCTGGCAATGCAAAAGGCAAACTTTATGTTTGATTCCAATAAGTAGGAATCTAACCAGATTCTTGCCTATTTTACGCATGAAAAATAAACATGCTTATTTTATTAAACTTTTTTTTTTTTTGGTTGCATTACTTTGAGCAATTTTTTTATTTTATTTTTTGCATTTTCCGAGTGAAGTTTGAAATCCCTAATATTTACTTAACCCAATCTGTAGTGCAAAAGTAGAGTAAGGCTAACAATCTCAGTAAATGACAGCCGCTTTGAAACAATATTTGCAAAGTGATTACTTTTGTCAAAAGTGTAAAGATGCCCCTGATGTATTTTATCCCACTTAAAGTGCATCCCGAAACACAGCGAGTGTGGAGGCGCTCTCTGATTGGTCGGCGCTGAGCTCATTGTTATGCTGTCAATCCAAATCACATGGCCGAGCCTCTATTAACAGCTGAGCTTAGCGCACAATTTTGCAGAGTTCCGTGGCAGAGCAGAGCAAGACACACGGGAGTGGCGTGGAGACTTTTGAAAGAGTTCAGTACTTTTCACTTGAGTTTCAGCTCTCTGAACTTTTGACTGATTGCCGGCTACTTTATTTTGCGAGGCTCTTTCGTTTTCTTTCGAGTGCTCGGCACCACTTCCAAGTCGTTTGAATGTATAACATGATGGAAACCGAGATTAAAAGCCCCCTTCCGCAGTCCAACACGGGCTCGGCGGCGGGCGGCAAAAACAACAGTGCCAACGACCAGGACCGGGTGAAGCGGCCTATGAATGCTTTTATGGTGTGGTCCCGCGGGCAGCGGAGGAAGATGGCACAGGAGAATCCTAAAATGCACAACTCCGAGATCAGCAAGCGCCTCGGCGCTGACTGGAAACTTTTGACTGACGCCGAGAAGAGACCCTTCATTGATGAGGCCAAGCGGTTACGAGCCATGCACATGAAGGAGCACCCGGATTACAAATACCGTCCCCGCAGGAAGACCAAGACCCTGCTGAAGAAAGACAAGTATTCCTTGCCCGGAGGACTCTTGGCACCCGGTGCCAACGCTGTCAACAACGCCGTCTCAGTGGGCCAGCGGATGGACTACACGCACATGAACGGCTGGACGAACAGCGCGTACTCCCTCATGCAGGACCAGCTGGCCTACCCGCAGCATCCCAGCATGAACAGCCCCCAGATCCAGCAGATGCACCGGTACGACATGGCGGGACTTCAGTACCCGATGATGTCCACGGCCCAGACCTACATGAACGCCGCGTCCACGTACAGCAGCATGTCACCAGCATACACGCAGCAGACTTCCAGCGCAATGGGTTTGGGCTCCATGGCTTCTGTGTGCAAGACGGAACCCAGCTCTCCTCCTCCGGCCATAACCTCTCACTCTCAGCGCGCTTGTTTGGGAGACCTGAGGGATATGATAAGCATGTATCTGCCCCCCGGAGGAGAAAGCGCCGACCACTCCAGCCTACAGACCAGTCGGTTACACAGCGTTCATCCGCACTATCAGAGCGCAGGGACTGGCGTGAACGGAACGCTACCCCTAACCCACATTTGAAAGACTTCTAAAAACAAAAAAGACTAAGTACTTCGGATACTTGAACATTTTGATTTGCAAAAAAAGAGTCGAAGTTCAATTTCGTTTTTAAAAAAGAAACTATTTTTAATCTCAATGAGTTGTCCGTTTTAAAGCATTTTATGACGACATATCGGGGACTTCAGAATAAATTGTATTGCAGAGGAGCTTTTTATCATAAGCTGTAAAGCAATCAACGTCTGTAGAAGAATATTGGACTTCTGACTTATTTGCCGTCAGAGTTTTGTCTCTATGAAAAAGGCACGTGGCTTCGTGAAGAGGCTGTATTTCAAAAACAAAAAAGAAAGAAAGAAAAGTGGAGGGAGAGAGTATGTTCACTCATAAATGTTTACACTTATTTTTAGAATGTCGGTTTTGTCCAAATCTGTGTAGTCTTTTTGTTGTTCATTTATGAACTAGGTTTTATGAAATGAAAGACTGTGCTGGTCGCAAGCGCAAAGTTTGTTTTATTTATAGTGAGTTGTTTTTTTAAGCTTGTGAACCATTGTACGTCTTGTTGAAATGTTCCACTTTTGTTTTGTGAATCTTCCTTTTCTGTGATGTTATGGCAGTATCAGGTTAACCCATTATGTGGGACGGAGAGTTTTATTTAAACTGACGTTTCTACTTAAGACCATCCTATTCCTAAATGAATAAATTTGTTTTACAAAAAAAAGCTTCCTGGCTAGATATGGTTTATTGTTATTATGTTTTTAACCCAATGACTTGTTTGGTTCTTTGAACCGTACCGGAAAACCAGTGTCAGATTTACTCAAATTCGCTTTAAGCCGAATGTGGTAATTTGAGGCGATCGGTTAAATGAAGAGTAAATGAGCGAATTCAGACACGCTCGCTACCGAGCAGATGTCAACACCCACGGATTGTTATTAAACATCCTCATCAAACAGCAAATATATTTGTGCCTTTCAAATGCCTGTCTGTAAATTAATAGAAAAACATTATATAAATTACACCGTTCAAACTAATTAAAGCATCTCAGCCAAAAAGCGGATGCTTTTTTCCCCCCTGAAGTATCAACTGGTGATTTTAACTTCAGTTCTGATAATAGTACAAACCATAAAAATTAAACTAGTCGTATCCATTGTTTTCGTAAGATTTACACTCTACTGATGAGGCAATTCTCCTTCGCAAGAATATGCAACGCGTAAAACTAAAAATTCTAAATGGTTAAATGGGACAAAATATTTTTTTACCCCGCATGAACTGTCTTGCATATACAAACTGTGTAATTTCTTCCTGCATTTTCAATTGTTGAGTCGTCTAGGTACACACAGTTCCTCAGAATTACTTTGTATAATTATGGTTAACTATAAATATTCTTAATCCTTTGAGTTTGTCAAAACCAGACCATGAAACAGTTGATAAATTCTGACAATTATGTTCATAATTGGTGATTAATGCAGGGATTATTTCGTTGCTATTTCACTTCATGAGCTACTAAATTGTGGCCGAATTTTCTGGGGTCAGACAGAGGTTAAATATTTGCTGTGCATTATTCAGCCATTTGAATATCACACAATATTGTATTTTGGTCTGTGTGTCAAGGGACCATTTCTTGTTGTAGGCTAGTTAGACAAAAAAGGAGGCACATACAAGGTCATTACGGACTGCTTCTTGTAATTTAGGGTGTCATTTCCACTACTGAGGTCCAATATATATGTATAATAACCTGTTTTGTCTAACATACGTTCGTAAAAATAAAGATTATTCAATGTCTTTACATTTGTGGTTCAACAAAAAAATCTCTCTTCTAATAAAGATACATGGTTCTTTGAAGATTAAAATAGCATATACATGTATTTATTTTGTAGACCAACAAATTGTTATTTTGTAAATAACTGTGAAAAAGCTCCTATTGATAGTTACCTAAAGGTTTTCTATGACAACAGCCTGAAAAACTAAGGATTTTGAATTGAGCAAGTTTCTTTTATCTTAGATGCTTGATTTAAATTGTTTCTGAAATATCACTTGTTCATCCACGTTCAATAATTATCCGTTCTGCAAAACACCTCACATTTGCCGAAACCAAATCAACCCACGGATTTGAATTTTGAATCACTTTAAACAGTTCATCAGTAAAACTGTCAGGACATATTGCATCATAAATACTCTATATTTTTAAAATGATTTTTTAACCTACTTATTTTAATCTCAACCATTTAGACTTGTGCTTCTACAAATTCTAAAGCAAGAGATTTTTTATTTAAGGAATACTCCAATTCTTCTGTACCACACAGCATGAAATATTATTTTTGAATGACATTGTCACACTTACTACTATGCAACAGAATTTCACAGTATTGGTGCACCTGACAGCTTTACAGCATGGGATGAGTTGCACAGCATCCCGGGGCATTTCTAAGCCGTTGAGTGCATGCACTGGCTGCTGTCTTTCCCACATTCACTGACAGGTTTGATCCATGCCTCATTGCTGTGCTTGGATTAGCCCTGTGCACTTCTATGGATGCCAACAGATTAAACGGACCTCCCTGAAAGTAGTAGTGTGTTTGAGACATCTATCAGGTTATTCTAATACTAAAAGAAAACAACTTTTTTAAGTTGAGCAACTATGACAGATGCAGTAGTGAATTTGTTGCATATGTCTGATACGAATGGTATGCTTTTTGACATTCACAGTGATGATGACAATGCATTTAATTGTTAGTTACAAGGAAGAAATTTATTTAAACTTACACAAGCGAAGCTGTACTGATAGCAGAATACATATAGGTACCTTCTAGCACAGAGTGGGCCCCTCTCTCTCTTTCTCACTTGCTCGCTCAGTCATGTGGAGCACTGTGCCCACTCAGCAAGTGCAGGCATATCCCCTCTTCCATCTGCTTATGACCTCACTGGAGCTGTTTGTTTAACCCTTTTTCCAAACCAGCATAATTGCACACTACTGCAATCAAGCATGCTGGATTCGGGGGTTAGATAGTATTGGAGACAGAACGCTTTCTCACTTTCTTTTTGCTATGGGTAATTCTTTTTTTATTTTTTGAATACAGTTGAAGTCTAAAGTTTACATACACCTTGCCAAATCTGCAAAATGGTAATTATTTTACCAAAATAAGAGGCATCACGAAAAAAATATTTCACATAAAAGACATTTACATATAGTCCACAAAAGAAAATAATAGGTCAAAAGTTTACATACACTTGAGTCTTAATACTGTGTTGTTACCTGAGTGATCCACAGCTGTTTATTTTTGTTTAGTGATAGTTGTTCATGAGTCCCTTGTTTGTCCTGAACAGATAAACTGCCTACTGTTCTTCAGTAAAGTCCTACAGGTCCCACAGATTCTTTGTTTTTTCAGCATCTTTGTGTATTTGAACCCTTTCCAACAATGATTGTATGATTTTGAGATCCATCTTTTCACACTGAGGACAACTGAGGGACTCATATGCAACTATTACAGAAGGTACAAACACTCACTGAGGCTAGAATTTGAAGATCAGGGTAAATTGAACTTATTTTCTCTTGGAAAACATGTAAGCATCTTCTGTAGCTTCTGAAGGGCAGTACTAAATGGAAAAAATATGATAATTAGGCAAAATAAGAAAAATGTACACGTCTTCATTCTGTTCAAAAGTTTACACCCCTGGCTCTTAATGCATCGTGTTACCTTCTGAAGCATCAGTGAGCATTTGAACCTTCTATAATAGTTGCTAGAGTCCCTCAGTTGTCCTCGGTGTGAAAAGATGGATTTCAAAATCATACAGTTATTGTTGGAAACAGTCATCAAATACAAAAAAAAAAAATGCTGAAAAACAAAGAATTTGTGAGACCTGAAAGAGTTTTTTCTGAAGAGCAGGCAGTTTAACTGTTCAGGTCAAACAAGAGATTCATGAACAACTATCACTAAACTAAAAAAAAAAAAAAACAGCTGTGGATCATTCAGGTATCACCACAGTATTAAGAATCAAGTGTAAACTTTTGAACAGTGTTATTTTTATAAAATTCAACTATTATTTTTTCTTGTGGACTATATGTAAACATCTATTATGTGAAATATCTTATTCAGGTCAGTACTAAATAAAACATAACATGCATTTTGTATGATCCCTCTTACTTTTTGTAAAAGAATTGCCATTTTGCAGATTCTGCAAGGTGTGTGTAAACTTTTGACTTCCTTCCTCTGTTTCTGATTATTATGATTATTCTAGATGTATTTGAATACATGTGCCAATCTACGAACAAAAATGTGGTTCTAGTCCTGTATCAATTTCATTCACCGAACCTGCTCAGCAACTCTCATCACGAACTCCTCATTCTAAATCGCTAGGTGTTTTTTTCAGTATTCCTGTTCACGAACGCACACAGATTACAGTACGTCAGTTGAAAAAATGGGTGTGTTTGAAAAATAAAGTGAACAGGCTCTGTGGTATTTCAATGGTGCCAGACTGGACTTGCTTGTGTACTAAAAACAGAATATCCTAGTATTGATTAGCAGGCTGGCTCAAGGCATTGCTGTCGGGCCTGTCCACTGGAGTGAGACTCGTGGGGCTGTGGGTACGAACTGGAGTTGAGGTGTGGGGGTGAGTTAATCTCCCTGAACTGGGGCAGATGTCGTTGACGAGCCCCTATTAGATCAGCTCCCGCCGTGGGAAAATGGCATCCAATCCTTACGGGGTCAGGACTTTGAGCTGACCCTCACGGTCTCATCCCACCTCAGAGAGCTGTCCATTCTCCTGCACTTTATCTAATAGACAGGCTCACCTCTCCTGCCTATGGCCATTGTCTCGTGCTACTATTGTATGTTTGCTGTTCTTGTACACGTAAACCTAACCTCTTCCTCTTCTTGCAGCACGTGTCATGATTTTGGTTCCTCTCTGTGTTTTATGTTCAGGTATTAAATATGTTTTGATGCCTTGTTCATTGTTGTTTCACTTTTCTCTTTAGGTTACACCAGTCTCAGTACTATTTTACTATAGTATTTGCCCTCAACACCCTTAAAAATTGTTTCCAGGGTTTCTTTTTTTTTTTGTACAGCGATGCCATTTTGGGTTTTTAACTGAAAATCAGTTTTTGTGCAATGGAAAGGTTACACAGATGCAAATAAAG
>NC_133376.1:32462882-32466168 GCF_049309525.1 Garra rufa
TTCTAGGCAAATTAACGTATTTTCCAAGCCAATAATATAGCCTTAAATGTTTAAAAATGGTTTTAAAACGCACATGGCGCCATAGTTTAAACACTTAAGTGTCACAATGTTCGTCTTTTTGCAATAACTCACCTGTCATAGTTTAATGAGCGGGTAAATGACAAGCAACGTGAGGTAAGCTGCATTGTAAACACATGAGCGCACATATATACAGCTCCTGATTTGGGCAAAGTTCGCGGGAATTTTTCCACGAAATGATAAGAACATACATTGTTGTAATATTTCACACACAGTATTTTAACTTAACCGCTGCAAGCCATGCTCGTTTTCTCTTGTCATCGTTTAAGCAGGCATACAGCGCTGTCAGGGACAGATTTGCTAGTATGCAAGTCTTTGCTAGTAAGCTTATTGCAGTTACGGTGGCAGCCAACAACAGCACAGTTTAACCATGTGCACTTTTATAATTAGTTATAGTGGAAAAGTTTCAGTTTAATTAATTCAATCGATCTTTTTCATCCTGTTTTAACATGGATTCCTATGGAAAGCGGAACACCAGAGCACCGAAACAGAAGTTAACAGAAGTCCATCATGATGGCGCTCATCGGTTACTCAGGAAAAGGTGAATATGGATAAAAAAAGAGACGTTTTTTAAAAAATCACCTTTGTGTACCTCAGAAGAAAGAATGTCATATAGGTTTGGAACAACATGAGGATAAATCATTTTTAAGTGAACTTTCCCTTACTCTAGACACGAAGCACAATAGCATAAGTAATTCCATTTAGACCATAACACAACAGATCTGAACAAAAGGCAGATGCTTAGTTGTATTTGTTTTGATATTTAATGTCATAGTTAGTAGCCCGGTATTGTGTCCTGCTTTTAAGTGTTGTCCTCTTTGGTTCTCCCCTATGTTTAGCCTTTAGAGTTTCAATCACAAGTGCATAATATGATATTTTGAAATGCTTTAAAGACTCTTGCATACATCCACTCCAGCCTGTCACTCACAGCGGCACTCCAGCGTCTATTAGCATGCGAGTGAGCTTGTAGTTGGTGCGACTAGCCACTTGCAAGGGTGAGAAGGAACGTCAGCTAATGAGCAGTAGCAGGAGATAACATAAAATAAACAAAACCCAGCATAAAAGCTCATGTTTTCCTTATTCTGGCCGCCTTTCATCTCATTGTCAGTGTTGTGTACATCGATGTTGACTGCGCCTACAGGCCTCGCTTGTCAAAATAGCATTACGGTGGTTTTAAAGCTCATTATTACGCCCTGTTTCTTGGGAAACCAATCTTGGCTTTTAACTGTGGGTTAAGGTGATATCCTTTTCACCAGTGGCTCGAAAATACGCTCTATAGGTCAAATGAGACGTAAAGCTCTGAAATGCGCACTTTGTCTCACAAGTCGAACCCGAAAAAGTTCATTCGCATCCCTCTCTCCAAACCCCCGGCAAATATCACACCTCGGATGCATAAACATGCCTGAGCTCCACACATCAAGCCACGCAGGGGGCCTGGCCGGCTATAGAGCCGCACTGTGACACCAATCAGGAATGATGGCAGCCCCCTTTGTCATGCTAACAGGAATTGCCTCTTCTCTTATTCAAATGCTCTCCTCTCTTTCTCCCTCCCTTCATCCCTCTCTCCTTTTCTCCCTCCTCACGGGCCATGTAAATCCATACTTAGGGAGTTTGAAAAAGAGGGAGAGCGAAGGAGAGAGGGAGTGAGAACTCCCTGTCCCCGGAACCGTTGATCGGTGGGCCTCTCTCCTGGGGGTCAGCGTGGCTCTCGCAACGCCGAGCTGTTTCCATGCCCAGCCGAGCGCATTTCATATTCAAATGCTCCAATCAGGCCTGTGACCCGCGGGGGGCTTTTTTACAGCCCGGGCCTTGGGTCAGCGGGTCAAGATGGTGATTTAATAGCCAGGGCGATGGGAGAGAAAAGGGAAAGGAGTGATTTAGTGACTGAATGAGTCATAAAAAAGCATTTTTCTTAAGTCGTCTCGTAAATGCGAGCAGCTCGCGTCGTTTTTTTTCTCTCTTCACCTGACGGAGCCACCTGTTTGCGCCGTTAAAATCGCTGAGGACGTGTCAGAGTGACAGTAGGAAAATCAAAGGTTTAAGGTCCTTCTGTGGTGTGGTGTGTTATGGGGCAATCTTACCTGAGCATCTTGTTATTCATGTCTCGACAGGTGTGTTCGCTGCAAATTACATAGAGCTGGTATGTATGTGTAGGCTTGTTGTCATGTACTAATTATTCTGGAGACTGCCTTCGCATGTGAACGCAGAATAAATTTTGATGTTTCGTTGTCTTTATTTAGTATACGTCTGACATGAGGGGGTTTGCCCTCTGGCTTACATTGTGGATACCTATAGGAGCTAATTATACAGCGGTCAAAACACTTTAATAC
The DNA here is from genome assembly GCF_049309525.1 of Garra rufa. Classification (NCBI taxonomy): domain Eukaryota; kingdom Metazoa; phylum Chordata; class Actinopteri; order Cypriniformes; family Cyprinidae; genus Garra; species Garra rufa. Next base: position 32,465,291 of record NC_133376.1, read on the forward strand.
GGTATTGAAATATAGCTGAATGAATTTCACTACACAAAGAAACATGTTTATACAAATGCCTGTAAAGTGAATGATTTAGAAACACAACAGAAATGTCATAGTCAAGAAATCAGAAGTTTTTTGTGTACTATTTAATTAAATAAAGATTTTTCCTTCAAAATGAATGAAAATAGGTAATGAAAATATTACAATTAAATTTTCATGAAGTATATGGTAATGTTCTTGCTATTATTCTTAATTCTTTCCTTCAAAATTAAAATATATAAAACAATTGAATAAATTGGAAACAGAACACAAATGTTAATAGTCAAGAAATCAGAAGGCATTTGGTATTTATTATAATTGTTACTATTGTTATTGCTAATTTTTGTCCATTCAAAATTCATTAAAATATTAATTATTAATTAATTACAATTTAAATGTAAAAATGTGCTGGTATTACTATTATTTTCGAAAATTTGAACTATTTATTTATTTTATTATTTTTTTAATTATAATTTGAACTATTTTAGGTTTTTCCTTCCAAATTAAAATACTGAAATGTTTTTTTTAAATGAATCATAAACAGAATGAAAATGTTCATGATCGAGAAGTAATCAAAAGAAGGTATTTGGTTGTATTATTTATTAATAATTGTAATATCTAATTATTATAATTATATTTTTAATTACAAACTGTGTAATGTTTATTCTTTCAAAATTATTATTATTAAGATAATGAATTAAAATATTAAAATTAATTAAAGTTTGTGCTTGACTATTTAAAGATTTCAAAAATAAAAATAATTATAATTAATATAATAATAGTTTTTGGTTGGTATTAAACTCTTTTATTGTATATATATATATATATATATATATATATATATATATATATAT
>NC_133376.1:32466668-32511565 GCF_049309525.1 Garra rufa
ATATTATTTGCTTTTTCTTTTCAGAACAGAACAATGTGACACTTTTTTGAGTCCTGAGCCACCAGTTGCACAACAGGTACAGGTTTTTCGCTACTCATGTAAAATTGCTTTTAATAATTACTAGAAAGACGTTGTTAATAATCCTTTAGTACTCCATGAGTAGCATATTGAGGATTTAATGCAGTTTGACAGAGCTCAAGGGATTTGTGCTCTAGACCCTCAAAGGCTTCCCGAGTGTCATAACCCTTTGTGTAGAGCCTTTTAATGGAAAGGGCTGCATTGTAAGGCAGGGGAATCACTGAACACTCAAGGAAGGAGAGCCTGATTTTCACTGACTCTAAGCTTTTCTTAATCAAGGAACTGTATTTTACTATTAAGATCATAAATATGCTTCCCTCTACTTGAAATGATGACTAGAGCTTTTGGGTTGAAAGTACTATTTTTGTATTTTGTCAATTTTTAATATATTCACATCATTTACACCTCAGTTAGATTTAAACATACACTACTATTCAAATCCTCCCTTTTTTATGGCTTTCCAAGACTTTATATGTGACCCTGGATCACAAAACCAGTCCTAAGTAGCACAGTATATTTGTAGCAATAGCCAAAAATACATTGTATGGGTCAAAATTATCAATTTTTCTTTTATGCCAAAAATGATTAGGATATTAGGTAAAGATCATGTTCCATTAAGATATTTTGTAAATGTTCCACCATAAATATATCAAAACGTAATTATTGATTAGTAATATGCATTGCTAAGAACATCATTTGGACAACTTTAAAGGTGATTTTCTCAATATTTAGATTTTTTGATTTTCAAATAGTTGCATCTCTGCCAAATATCGTCCTATCCTAACAAACCATACATCAACGGAAAGCTTATTTATTATTTATAAATCTCATTTAAAAAAAAATGACCCTTATGACTGGTTTTGTGGTCCAGGGTCACATATATTTGATTAAAATAGCAGAAATAGTGACATTGTGAAATATTATTAGTCTTCAGTGTCACATGAACCTTCTGAAATCATTCTAATATGTTAATTTGCTGCTCAAGAAATATTTGTTATTATTTTCAATACTAAAACCTGTTGTGCTGCTTAATATTTTGGTCAAAACCATGATGCATTTCCTTTAAGATTCTCTGAAGAATAGAAAATTCAAAAGAACAGCATTTATCTGAAGTATTCTTTGCTGTCTTTACTGTCACTTTTGATCAATTTAAGGTTGTCCTTTTTGGTATTAATTTCTTATATTGACCCCAAATCATTGAACAGTAGTGTATTTGCCTAATATGCACTACCAGTCTTTAAGTTTTTGAACAGTAAGAAGTTTCTCATTCTCAACAAGCCTGCATTTATTTGATCCAAAGTGAAGCAAAAACAGCAATTTAGTCCTGTGATTTCAAAGCTGAATTTTTAGCATCATTACTCCAGTCACATGATCCTGGAGAAATCATTCTAATATTCTGATTTGCTGCACAAAAAACATAGATTATTATTATTATTGAAAACAGCTGAGTAGATTTTTTTCAGGTTTCAGAAGACCATTTATCTAAAAAAGAAAGCTTTTGTAATATTATAAATGTCTTTATCATCACTTTTGATCAATTGAAATCCTTGCTAAATAAAAGTATTAATTTCTATCACCCCCCACCCCCCAAAATGTATGGTATAGTGTGTAATGTTAAAAAAGCCTTTTATTTCAGATAATTGCTGATATTTCGATCTTTCTATTTGTGAAAGAATCCTAAAGTGTTTCTTGAACAGCAAATCAGCATATTAGAATGATTTCTGAAATATCATGTGACATTGAAAACTGGAATAATGATGCTGAAAATTTAGCGTCCTTAGATCACAGGAATAAATTACATTTTAAAATATATTTAAATAGAAAACAGTTATTTTAAATATTATTTCAAAATGTTACTGTTTTTGCTGTAATTTGCATCAAATAAATGCAGGCTTGGTGAGCAGAAGAAACTTCTTTAAAAAACATAAAAAATCTTACTGACTTTAAAAACTTTTGACTGGTAGTGTAAATGAATATGAATTTGAATAGACTAAAAGGTACAGTTATAGCTATGGGAATTTAATCTCTGCCTATATTTAATAATGCTGTTAATACTGTGTCCTGAAAAAAATGTTTTAAGGTCAGACTGCAAACACTTCTCTTGAAAATGTTCCCATACCACTAGCTCAGTGTAATCCTGTGATCTATCAAATAGAACTTTTTTAGCTCTGTTACATGCTAGACCTCCCACGCAATAATACAGAGTTTTCTCATTGTGTGGTTTTCTCCAGAAAGCCCGTAAAGTCTGAGAAAATCGATCCAAACAAGCCTTAATTCTGTCATTAGGTGAGAGAGAGCCGCTCTGTGATTGGCTGCCTGTCTGCTCCATATTCAGAAGTGCTGGATGAGGCAGAAGGCACGCTGGGAAAATGGTGTTGTAATCAGGAGCCGGCTGTGCTGCCTGATCAGGTATGAAGTCAGCTTCCACCTTCCTCAAAATCCTTCCTCATCTTCCTCTCGTCTCACTCGTGTGTCGCCTGTTCTCAGGTACTATTACACTATATGAGCGCGAGCTGTTGATAGCTGGAGAAATGAGGCTGTGAGAGAGTGTATGTGTGGGGTTTGGGGGAGTATGAGTTGTTAGCGCTAGTAAGTTGGGTGGGGGTACTTTTTTGTTCCCACATTTGATTATTCAGGTTGGTTGAACTAAATTTCTGAACCCATAAAATTCGGATCCCCTTTGGGGGCTATTTACATATATTTCAATCCCCCCTCCTACAGTCTCCCCAGCTTCTGTCTTTTCCCTCCGAATGTGAAAAAAAAGAGGGCAGAGCAACCAGGCCTGTCTGGTCTTTAAGATGTCACTGTGGTGTGAAATATAGGCGAACAAGCAGGGCTTTGAAACTCAAACTGAACCCACCCTCCAACCCCCCCACACAAACACACACACACACACACACACACACACACACACACACACACACACACACACACACACACACACACACACACACACACACACACATTTACCTTCTGTTTCTCCCTCGTACACATACTTGCTCACGGAGACAACAGACCACCCCTCTCCCTCCATGCCGTCTTAGTTGGTGAGCGCTGTGCCCACTGAGACAGATCCATCTCTGGGGCCGTGTGTGTTCGTGTGAGCACATGTGACAGTGCGTTTGTGTGTTCAGTAGGCTGGTGGGGTCCAGGCACCAGACGCAGATGTTTGGGACGGGACTGGCGACGATGCACCTGTAGTCACTCCATCATGTGCCAAAGACTCTGGCATCACTTTAAGTGTTGGTCAAAACAGGTCATAAAAGGGATAGTTCACCCAAAATAAAAAAAACCCTGTTGCTTCAAATCTGTATGACTTATTTTTTTTCTGTTGAGCAATCATCAATAGAAAGCATATTTTTTCAGCTTATTTAGTTTTAAAAAATGACCCTTATGACTGAATTTGTGGTCCAGGGTCACATAATTTAAAACATAATTTATTGTTTCTTTGTAATTCTTTGAAATAATTTTCACTCAGAAACTGCTAATAAATTTTATGAAGTAAGCCCTACACCAACTTTTTCAGTGTATTCCAAGGAGAAAATGTTTTAGTATCATTGAGAGACTATTAGAGTTTTAAAAAAAATATTTTTATATTTTAATTTAAAAATATATATATATTTATATATATATAATAATCATTTGTATTATTATTATTTTTGAACTATTTCTATATAGTTATTATTTTTTATTTATTTATTTTTTATTTTTACAGAGTCCCACACTTGACACGCAGGACAAAAAATAATAAATTGTGCGCACAATTTACCAATCGGTTCCCTCATTTTAAGTAAATTGTGTGAACTAAATAATAGTTCATGCCCTCGTTGTAAGTAAATTGTGCGCTCAATATAATGATTAATTCCCTAGTTTTAAGTAAATTCAGATCTACTTCCTGTCTGCATTCTAATAAACTCATTCCCAATCCTCATTTACTTTTTTTTCTGCTTGTCATGTGCAGGACTCATATGGAACTATTACAGAAGGTTCAAATGCTCACTGATGCTTCAGAAGGAAACATGATGCATTCATATCAGGGTAAATTTAACCTTTTTTGTCTTCTGGGAAGTATCTTCTGTAGCTTCTGAAGGGTAGTACTAAATAAAAAATATTATATTTAGGCAAAGTAAGAAGATGTACATATCTTTATTCCGTTCAAAAGTTTTCACCCCCGGTTCTTAATGAATCACGTTTTCTTTTGAAGCATCAAAAGAAGGATCTCAAAATCATAGTCAAATCAAAGGTTCAAATACACAAAAAAAGCTGAAAAAACAAAGAATTTGTGGGACTTGAAGGATTTTTCTGAAGAACAGCAGGCAGTTTAACTGTTCAGGACAAACAAGGGACTCATGAACAACTATAACTAAACAGAAAAAAACTGTGGATCATTTAGGTAAGAACACAGTATTAAGAATCAAGTGTATGTGAACTTTTGAACAGGGTCATTCTTATAAATTCAGCTATTATTTTCTTGTGTAGACTATATGTAAGCATCTATTATGTGAAATATCTTATTCAGGACAGAACTAAATAAAAGAAACATGCATTTTGTACAATCCCTTTTTATTTTGGTAAAATGCTAATTATTTTACAGATTCTGCAAGGTGTATGTAAACGTTTGACTTCAACTATATGTACTATTTAGTATGGAGTAGACCCTCATTTAAGTGAAATGTGTTTGTTGTTGTTGGTAATGCCAACGTTTAAGCATGAAGATGCTTCTTATGGACGTTTGGAATCCGTAACTCACCGTTAATTTTACATAACACAAACACATGTCTCCTCGGATTGATTTGTCAAGGGGCGTGAAATAGTTTAATTGTTTCAAATGAACACACTCGAGCCCCCACATTGTGGATTAATTTTCTGACCGAAGTCTCCGAGGGCCAGGTCTTAAAATTCCGTGGTGGCCCGGTGCCCAGCGGCCCGCTGGAGAGATAAAGAGAACACATATGTAGCCAGGCTCAGTCACGCTCCAGTTGAGCCATCGCAGCACAGAGAGAGTTACTGCCGGCATGATGAGAACACTTGTTTGTTTAGGGTTGTTTTTCTGCCGAGTGCCATGGTCTAGTTGGATGGCACTTGTTTTGTGCTCTCCATCTGTGTATGTGTGCTTATGTGTTTGGTATCAGGAGGCTTGTGAGGGTGGTGGTGGTGATGGGGGGGGGGGTGCAGGGTGGCATTTAGTCAAACAGTGTTCCTGGCCCCCAATATAACCCCCCCCCCCAGCCTGGCCGTGTTCGTTCCCCAGCGCGCAGGCAGAATGCAGCGTCAGGAGCCCGAGCACTGAGCTCCCATTGTGTATGCTAAGCAAAGCGGAATGGCCGGGTGACAAAAGAGGGAGGAGTGGGGCTCAGGGCATACAAAGCCCGGGGGAGGGAAGGGATGGTGGGGGGAGAGAGGGGGCGTTCTGCCGCTGAGGGCTAAATAGACCCACTCAGCCCCCCAAACCCCATCCATAACCCCTGTCCCCACCTCCAAACAGCGCACACCCCTCTTTCCCGTCCCAAACCCTCTGGAGAAATCGGTGCCCACTATTTGGGCAGAGCTGTAAACTTGTTTCTGATTTTGAGAATTTTCCACGATTTTTATCCAGGTTTGAAATGCAAAGTCATATCTCACAATATAACTTCGGTAGATCACAATGACTACTTTATATCTTACTGTGCAACTCTTTATATTTATATATTGACTGGTTCCTGTTATTGCAATGCAATTCTATTTCTTGCAATTGCAAATAAATACTACTGTGCAAAAGTTTGGGGTCATTAAGAATTTTTGGTAACACTTTACAATGAGATTTAATTTGTTAACATTAAGTAACTATATTACTTAACATATGTGACCCTGGACTACAAAAACTGTATATTTGTAGCAATAGCCAACAATATATTGTATTGGTCAAAATTATTGATTTTTCTTTCATGCCAAAAAATCATTAGGATATTATGTAAATATAATTTTTCATGAAAATAGTTTGTGCATTTCCTAATGTAAATATAGCAAATTTTTATTTTTGATTAGTAATATGCATTGCTAAGAACTTCATTTTGGACTATGTTAAAGGCAATTTTCTCAACATTTAATTTTTTTTGCACCCTCAGATTCTAGAAATTTCAAATAGTTGTATCTCAGCCAAATATTGTCCTATCCTACCAAACCAATCATCAATGGGAAGCTTATTTATCAGCTTATTCAGCTTTTATATGATGTATAAACCTCAATTAAAAAAAAAATACACTTATGACTAGTTTTGTGGTCCAGGCTCAAATATTTAGTTAGTTCAAACTTACTAATACATTACTTGTATCTCTTAATATTAGTTAATGTACTGTAAACTAACATATACATAATTATTGTTATTAACTAACATTAACAAAGATTAATAACTGGTGTAAAAATATATTGTTCATTGTTAGTTCATGTTTGTTAATGCAATAACTAATGTTAACAAATGAGACATTATTGTAAAGTGTTACTGACTTTTTTTGGAAAGAAAAATAAATTATTACTCAGCAAGGACACATTAAATTGATCAAAATTTACAAAAAATGTATAATATTACAAAAGATTTCTCTTTCAAACAAATGCTTATAAATTCACACAAAAGCAGCACAACTGTTTTGAACACTGATAATAATAATATATGTTTCTTAAGCAGCAAATCAGCATATTAGAATGATTTCTGATTGATCATGTGACACTGAAGACTGGAGTAATGATGCTGAAAATTCAGCTTTGCATCACAGGAATAAATTATATTTTAAAATATGTTACAATAAAAAACAGCTATTTTAAATTGTAATAATATTTTACAATATTAGTGTTTTTACTGAGCAAAACAGTAAATTAAATAAATAAAAAATGATTTTATATCTCATAAATATGACTATCTTGCATGCTTAGATCTCATAAATGTTGCCATTACTCTAGTATATGGTTTTCTATTTTATTTTGCCAGGCAGTGTTGTGTGTGTCTACTGTGGTTACTGTCTTAAAGTTCAAACTAGTTTTATGTAAAATGTCCTGTAAAAAAATCAGTTTTACTTTACCATGTGCATACAGTCAAGTCTGTGGTGTAAAAAGGTGGCATTAGCAATTAAAGAAAAAACACTTAAGCAAAACATGGTCAGGTCAAAATGTCTGAATAATTTTTGGACCCAGTTACATAATTGAACCATAGTGTCTTGCACCCACTAGTAAAAAATATCAAAGATTATATCTGGTGTCTGAATAATTTTTGGTTTGACTTTATGTGATTTGATTGAGAATAACATCTGATGTGACTTGATATTGTTTGTCTTGCAGAGTCTGGGATGACCCCAAGTGGACCCAAGTCACTCTACTAGTTGGGGCATCCGCTGGGTGCCTTTCTCAATGATGATGTTCAAGTTAACATCCGAATGGCCTGCAGCCACAGAGAGCTCTGATTCTGCCCTGTGGGCTGGAAGTTCACAAAGCCAGGGGCAGGTCTTTGATGAACGCTCTTCCTCGTTCTGCCCTTCCTCTGCCCTCTCAGATGCAAGGTAACCTCAGCACATCAAAGAGAGGCTCCATACAGAGTCCACTTGATGCTATTACCCCCCCAAACACACACTCAACACCGGCCGCCTCCCCTTACGCACACATACATCGGCCAGCGCATACGCTTTACATTTGAAAAAAAAAACTAAAAATGAATCACCCGTCCCATCTGTTTGGCTATGTACTGGTCTCCTTGCTCTCTGTTTGTCCCTGTGCTGTAGGAAGTGGCTCGCCGGGTGACTTTCCCCATCTTTTGTGATGTGAAATAAAAGGGGAGGTTTGAATTTACTGCAGTAAGACCCTCAGGGCAACAATTCAGGTGCCCAAGACAGAGAGACGTGCGACAGAGAGAAAGATGCCACCACCCAAAGGTGTGTATGTGCGCCGGGCCAGAGGTGAGCCTGAATGTCGCTCGTCAGCCTAGCGTTCTCCCGGCAGGCCTGACCCGTGGAGTCATTATCCCTCCAGGTAAATCACCTCGCAATCAGTGTGTCTGAAGCCCCCTGCTCTCCAGATGATTCCCCTGCTGATTGGCCTAACTGGACTCCTGTCTGAGGAACGATTACCCTGCATTGTTTTCTTTATGGCACATAGATTGAGCTGTTGTTAGCATTCGCTTGCAGGGTGGAGGCAGCGTGTGTGAGGCCGGGATGTGAGGATGTGCTCCGAGGTCGCTCTCTCTGCGCTTGATAAGAGTAACAGGAAAAGCACAGGCGAGCTTTCATTCTAATGATTTTGAATGAGCCCTTGAAATGGCAAACTATGATTTCTTGAACAGGAAATTGTAGCCAAGTTGGTTGAGGTTAAGGCCAGATTCATCAACGCCGCAACTGGAGGATAAAATAATCAAGAAATAGAAATTGGAACGTTGTTAGTGAGATTATTTGGCGTTGACACTAGAAGAGGGCACTACTTTGACTCTACTTGCAAATTATCTTTTTTTTAAGTATGAGTTCCAGTAGTGGTCAAGCCGTTTTGTATTGCCGTTTACCACTTTAGACCAAATCACAAGAAAATGCATTTTAAATGCCACACCATGTTGGGTTTCTCTTCTTTGTTGGTAAACTGGATGATTTTTTATTCAATTATTCATAATAGACTGACAACGTTCTCGTTCAAACACTGTTTAGGTTCTGTTTTTGAGATACTGTGCTGTTGTCAACGAGTAGGGTTGTAAAACAGATAACAGGTTTTTATAAGAAACAGTACCTCTCCATAATTTTTAGGAAAACATGCCCAAAATACCTGGGTTGTAATAGGTATAAACACTGGAAGACTGTTAGGTAACAAGATTCTTAAAAAATTAGTTCACTTCCAGGATAAAAATGTCTTGATAATTTACTGACCCCAATGTCATTCAAGATGCTCATGTCTTTCTTTTTTCAGTCGAAAAGAAAGAAAGATATGAACATTTTGGGATGAGTAAATTTTTAGGAATTTTTTATTCAGGAAGTGAACTCATTCTTAATGTAGACGTTTTGCCCAGATTTAAAAGCATTTTCACTATTAGTCTCAGAACCCTACATATAGTAATACATACATATATGTAGGTTTCAAAACAGCCTCCTGTAACTTGGTTTCACATTCAGTCAACCAAATCTTGTAATTCTGCTGAAATGTAATTATCTGCATATTTCTACAAGTATATACGCCACAGGACAGGGTGTTTCCACAAAAGGAACAAACGGCGAAGATCTGCTTCAAAGAAAGAGGGTCTGTACATTATTATAAGGATTATGTATACATTATGAATCTTTGTAACTCTTCCACCTTTCATCTTTCATGTGCTTATGAAAGTGGTGGAAAGATCTCTCTCTTTCTGTGTGTGTGTGTGTTTGTGTGTTTGGGGTGAGGGGCCGGGGGCATTAGGCTGGCTGTGTGAGGGAGTGCGTGTTTAAGGGGGGGCAGAAACCTGAGGCCACTGTGGAGCTGTGGAGACAAAAGGAGATCCACGTGAGACTCAGGCACATGCAGGCTTGGCTTACCTGCTCACCTGCTCTACCTCCTCCATGAACTTTTGGCCCTGAGAGCACAACCTGCAGCCTCTTGCCACTGCAGGCCACACCCTGTCTCCCTCGCTTCCTCTCGCCCCCTCCGTTTCTCTTCTCCCGTCTCTCTCTTCTGACCCCTCTATTCTCCTTCTCCATTCACCCCTTCATTTCCCAGCCACTTCTCTTTCCCTGGGCTTCGCTGTCACCGTCCTCTCTGTTGCGTGTTTCTTTGTTGGTCCGTCCCTCTGTCCACTTCCTCCACTATTCTTCCTCCTTAGAGTCAGTGAACCTCACACTCTCTCTCTTTCGTAATCCTCAGTTCCCCAGCGTACTGGCGGCCTTAACTGTTGCGTTCGTCCCACACTGGACAAACCTGACTTTCAGGTCTCGTTCATGGGCAATATCAACTGTAAATGCGCTGGAGAGAAAGAGAGAGATGAAGAGGTCGTGTTGGGTTTGGGCTCCTGGGTGGGGCTAAAATGCCACACAGCTGAGCAAACCTGGGCCACCACAACAACATCTTATGTTTTCTTTTTTAATCCGCACTTTCTCTCGGCTGTCTGTTTGAGGAAGGAGTAGGAGGAGGAATGTACCAGACCCATTATGGGAAAACAATAGACCCTGAATGCTGATGGTTTTCCGTCTTTGTTAGTCTGCACCTAGAATACATGAAGCAGGGCAAACACTGAGCTTCTGCATCTGGTTCACATGAAAGGCCCGTGTACGGCTGAAGTAAACATGCCATTAATGGAAGGCTAGATTGACATCATGCTGCTTTGAAGTATTGTATGGTTAGTTGGGAAGTTGAGGACGTTTAGGATCACCACCCATTCATGAGAGGATTATTGCTTTTTTATATTAATACCTTTCTTTTTTCTTTTTTCTGAAAGAGAGCAAAGGATTTTGAAAATATCAAAGCAAAAATATCTATCTATCTATCTATCTATCTATCTATCTATCTATCTATCTATCTATCTATCTATCTATCTATCTATCTGTCTGTCTGTCTGTCTGTCTGTCTGTCTGTCTGTCTGTCTGTCTGTTTATCTGTCTATCATCATTAGTCTATCTGTTGTGTATTATCTAATCTACAGTATCTCACAAAAGTAAGTACACCCCTCACATTTTAGAGTAGTCAATGTGCAGCTTGTATAACAGTATAGATTTACTGTCCTCTGAAAATAACTCAACATACAGCCATTATTGTCAAAATAGCTGACAACAAAATGAGTACATCCTAAGTGATAACAGCAGTATGTTGTTTAACCATGCAAAGCCACATGTCCTATTCTTCATGTTTATGTTTTTGTCTGCTTGACAGGACCATACAAAGTTGTGTATCTTGTATTAGAGCAGTTAAAATTATGTCCTTCAAGTACAATTCTCTCATACTGACCAGTGGATGTTCAACATGGCATCTCATGGCAAAGAACTCTAATATAACTAATTAGATAATTAGAATTTTTGCTCTCCACAAAGGTGGCCAAGGCTATTAGAGGTTCAGTAACACCCTGAAAGCGAGTTACACTACAGTGGTCAGGGTCATACAGAGGTTTTCCAAGATGGGTTCCATCTAGAAAAGGTCTTGCGAGGTTTCGATCAACAAAGTTGAGCACTCATTCTGTGCATTGGGTGCAGAACCTGGCGTTAAAAAACAGACGCATGAGTGCTGCCAGCATTGCTTTAAAGGTTGCAGAAGTAAAAGGTCAGCTTGTCAGTGCTCAGACCATACGCCGCACACTGCAACAAGTCGGTTTGCATAGGCGTCATGCCAGAAGGAAGTCTCATCTGAAGCTGGCTCAAAAGAAAGCCAGCAAACAGTTTGCTGAAGACAACCATAAATTACTGGAACCATGTTCTGTGGTCTGATGAGACTATAAGATAAACTTATTTGGCTCAGATATCGTCAGCAGGTGTGGCGATGCCCTGGTGAGGAGTACCAAGAAAATTGTGTCTTGCCTACAGTCAAGTCTGTCTGTCTGTTTGTTTATCTGTCTGTCATCAGCCAAAAATAGGAACAAGATCTGAGTCACGATTAAAACACAAGCTAAATGCTATAAAGAGAGTTAAACTGGGCTTAGTCAGCATGGTTAGTTTTGATTTTTTTTTTACAGTTCATTCGTGGTATACATTACTTCATTCAACAGCATAAACATAGCATAAACAGGATGGTTTTCACTGAATGTAGCCTGTGAATCTGCAGTTTTGTGTTTGGATGCTCAAAGGCCAACTCTCTGCCTGGGTGTGGGTCATTTCCTGATCTTTCTGCAGGTGGAGGCCTGACAGACGTGCCAGTCCTGCTGCCAATTGTCCTCCGCCTCAGCCTGCAGACATGGCTTAATACTCACAAACTCACACACATTGGGTTTACATGTTTTATGGGGACATTCCATAGGCGTAATGGTTTTTATACTGTACAAACCGTATTTTCTATCGCCCTACACCTACCCTACACCTAAACCTAGCCCTCACAGGAGATTGTGCACACTTTTACTTCTTCAAAAAAAATCATTGTGTATGATTTATAAGCCTGTTTCCTCATGAGGACCTGAGAAATGTCCCCACAAGGTCAAAATCTACTGGTATTCCTATCCTTGTGGGGACATTTGGTCCCCACAACGTGATGAATACCAGGTACACACACACACACACACACACACACACACACACACACACACACACACACACACACACACACTTCTGCAGAATTACACATGCATACTTATTTCAACCTAATCTTTAAAACCACTCAATCACGCACCCGTGCCGCAAACACAAATACTCACCTACCTACACAAGTTACTGAAAGTACGCATGATTGCCAGCCTGTCAATCACATCATATGTCAGCTACCTCTCATGATTCCCAGGCTGTCACACATGATCTCACACAGGCCTGTTTGTGCATTAAGAACATCAGACAAGAATGCAGAATACCCAAACGCAATACGTAGTTAAAGATAACTATTTTTAAACTCACTATCGCTGTCTCTCTGACGCACACACACACACACACACACACACACACCCTATTACTTAAAACACTGTACTCTGCCCCCTTTCCCCCACCCTGTTCATGTATGAAAGTTGAATGGCAGCTTACATGTTTTTATCAGAATCCTGATTTTAGAAATCAGTCTATCAACACATCTCACCCTCCGCCCTCATACGTCACAGCACGTAATGAGCAGTGCGTGGGGACAGCCTGTGTTGTAATTGCATGTTACATACCTGTTCAGGGTGTTCTCACACTGAAGACACAGAGAGAGAGAGTAAGGGGAAGGCTATGCTAACAGTACCAAGTGTTTTATCAGTTCCTCTTGCTTTATTGCGAGTGACTTTCCGTTTCACGCTTACTATAATAATAATGATAACACTTTACAATAAGGTTCATTAGTTAACATGAACAGTACTTCTACAGCATTTATTAATCATAGTTAGTTTAATTTCAGCATTTACTAATGCATTATTAAAATCACAAGTTGTGTTTGTTAACATTAGTTAAAGTGATAGTTCACCCAAAAACGAAAATTTAATGTTTATCTGCTTACCCCCAGGGCATCCAAGATGTAGGTGACTTTGTTTCTTCAGTAGAAAACAAACAAAGAGTTTTAACTGAAACTATTGCAGTCTCTCAGTCATATAATGGCAGGCAAACAAAGTCACCTACATATTGGATGCCCTGGGGGTAAGCAGATAAACATAAAATTTTCATTTTTGGGTGAGCTACCCCTTTAATACTCTGTGAACGAACATGAAGTAACAATGAACAACTGTATGTTTATTAACTTACATTAACAAAGATTAATAGTGTAATAAATGTATTGTCCATTGTTCATGTTAGTTGTCACATTAACTAATGTTAACAAAGATAGCTTATTTTAATGTGTTACCACAAAAACCAGTCCAGTATATTTGTAGCAATAGCCAAAAATACATTGTATGGGTCTAAATTTTTCTTTTATGTGAAAAAAGGATTAGGATATTAAGTACAGATCATGTTCCGTGAAGATATGTTGTAAATTTCTTATCGTAAATATATTCAATTCAATTCAGTTTAAGTTTATTTGTATAGCGCTTTTCACAATACAAATCGTTGCAAAGCAGCTGTACAAAAATGTGGGCTACTACAATATATTTAGTAGCTTGTTAGTGGTGACTACTGTATGTTAAGTCGATGTACATATGATATAAATATTGAAAATAATAATGGTGTAGTGATTATGTGTTGCAATCAAACTTGTAGAAAATTTGTGTAGTGCTGTATGTTGTTTCAAGGCTGGCATCATCGGCGGTTCTCTGAGGGGTTGTCATCATCTCTTCTTGGATATTCTGAATCCAGACTGAATCTTGTGTAATTCCTTGTTACCACGGGATGGGAATCCCGTGGCAGGAACAGAGGAACAAATAGAGAAATAATTAGCGTAGCTGCTGTTCCAACCAAGCAAAAATTATGTGTTTAGCCCAAGCTGAAGAATCTGCTTGATCTGATCTGAATCTTGCTTGATCTGATCTGAATCTTGATCTGAATGTGATCAGATGTAACTGAAGTACAATGTTATTGTCATGACTCTGGGCTGCGGGTTTTCCCTCAGCCACCTGAGGTCGCTGTTTCCCTTCATCTTGCACTGCACTTCCCTGATTGTCTACACCTGTCTTGTTGTCTTTGATTATGACACTCGTTTCCTCCACAGCTGTTCACTATCACCACAGACTTTATAATCTCCACTCTCCCACCACTCTTGTGAGTCTGCATTGTATCCTGTATCCTGTCTTTAGTCTGTCAGTATACTCTGTGTTTCTTTATTCCCTGGCCTATGATCGTGTTCTTGGTTTTTTGTTTATTTTGTGTTTAAGTTTATTAGTTTTGTGCCGTGTTGGCCTTTTGCTTTGTGTGTTTATTTGTTTAATTAAAAGAAACCCTCTTACCTGCATCTGGACCCAGACCTCGTTCATCTCAAACGTGACAGAATGCAGACATCCAAGATGGGTCCAGCGGGGAGGATTTTTTTCGGGGAGGCGAAGATTCCCCGTTTGGCGGCGGCGACCACCCGCTCTGTTCCCGACACGGCGGGAATGTCCTTTGAGGCGGCGTCGGCTACTCGCTTCGAGTTCATCTACGCCTGCCTGGCTGAGATGGACGCTCATAGGGCCGAGACTGCACGGATGCGTCCCTGCTTTGCGGTGGGGGCGGAGAGGCTCTTCCGCGGGGAGACGGCGGTGTCCGTTGTCCCTTTTCTCCGTTCCTGACGCGCAGGTGACCACGCCCTCTGTTCCTGACGCGGCGGTGTCCGCTATCTCCGTGCCTGACGCGGCGGTGTCCGCTATCTCCGTGCCTGACGCGGCGGTGTCCGCTATCTCCGTTCTTGACGCGCAGGTGACCACGCCCTCTGTTCCTGACGCGGCGGTGTCCGCTATCTCTGTGCCTGACGCGGCGGTGTCCGTTATCTCTGTTCCTGGCGCGGCGGTGACCGCTATCTCTGTTCCTGACGCGGCGGTGACCGCTATCTCTGTTCCTGACGCGGCGGTGACCGCTATCTCTGTTCCTGGCGCGGTGGAGACCGCTATCTCCGTTCCTGAAGCGGCAGAGTCCGCTATCTCCGTTCCTGATGCGGCAGAGTCCGCTATCTCCGTTCCTGACGCGGCGGTGACCGCTATCTCCGTTCCTGAAGCGGCAGAGTCCGCTATCTCCGTTCCTGATGCGGCAGAGTCCGCTATCTCCGTTCCTGACGCGGCAGAGTCCGCTATCTCCGTTCCTGATGCGGCAGAGTCCGCTATCTCCGTTCCTGACGCGGCGGAGACCGCTATCTCCGTTCCTGAAGCGGCAGAGTCCGCTATCTCCGTTCCTGATGCGGCAGAGTCCGCTATCTCCGTTCCTGATGCGGCGATGACCGCTATCTCCGTTCCTGATGCGGTGGAGACCGCTATCTCCGTTCCGGATGCGGCCGTGACCGCGCTCTCCGTTCCTGACGCGGCGGTGACCGCGCTCTCTGTTCCTGACGCGGCGGTGACCACTCTCTCTGTTCCTGACGCGGCGGTGACCACTCTCTCTGTTCCTGACGCGGCGGTGACCGCGCTCTCTGTTCCTGACGCGGCGGTGACCACTCTCTCTGTTCCTGATGCGGCGGTGACCGCGCTCTCTGTTCCGGACGCGGCGGTGACCGCTCTCTCTGTTCCGGACGCGGTGGTGACCGTTCTCTCTGTTCCTGACGCGACGGTGACCGCTTTCTCTGTTCCTGACGCGGCGGTGACCGCTTTCTCTGTGCCGGACGCGGCGGTGACTGCTGCCGTTCCTCTGGCGGCTATGCCAGCTCACATTCCTCTGGCGGCTATGCCGGCTCGTGTTCCTCTGGCAGCGGTGCCCGCTGACATTCCTCTGGCGACTGACGTTCCTCTGGCGGATATGCCAGCTCACGTTCCTCTGGCCGCTGGCGTTCCTTTGGCGGCGAGGCCGGCTCGCGTTCCTCTGGCGGCGAAGCCAACTCACGTTCCTCCACTGCACGGGCCTGGCCCGCCATCCCTCCCCCTGTTTCACCAGGCCCCCGTTCCACCTCCCTCCAGACTTGTTTCGGCCTCAGGGAACGTCTGGAAGCCGTTCCGTAGGGGAGGGGTACTGTCATGACTCTGGGCTGCGGGTTTTCCCTCAGCCACCTGAGGTCGCTGTTTCCCTTCATCTTGCACTGCACTTCCCTGATTGTCTACACCTGTCTTGTTGTCTTTGATTATGACACTCGTTTCCTCCACAGCTGTTCACTATCACCACAGACTTTATAATCTCCACTCTCCCACCACTCTTGTGAGTCTGCATTGTATCCTGTATCCTGTCTTTAGTCTGTCAGTATACTCTGTGTTTCTTTATTCCCTGGCCTATGATCGTGTTCTTGGTTTTTGTTTATTTTGTGTTTAAGTTTATTAGTTTTGTGCCGTGTTGGCCTTTTGCTTTGTGTGTTTATTTGTTTAATTAAAAGAAACCCTCTTACCTGCATCTGGACCCAGACCTCGTTCATCTCAAACGTGACAGTTATGAGATACATTATGTGAATGCTTGGATAAAGAGATGAGTCTTTAATCTAGATTTTAACATAGAGAGTGTGTCTGAACCACGAACGTTATCAGGAAGGCTATTCCAGAGTTTGGGAGCCAAATGTGAAAAGGCTCTCCCTCCTTTAGTGGACTTTGCTATCCTAGGTACTACTAAAAGTCCAGAGTTTTGCGACCTTAGGGAGCGTGAGGGATTGTAGCGCAGTAGGAGACTAGTTAGGTATGCAGGAGCTAAACCATTAAGGGCCTTACAGGTAAGAAGTAATATTTTGTAAGTGATACGGAACCTAATAGGTAGCCAGTGTAGAGACCGTAAAATTGGGGTAATATGATCATATTTTCTTGATCTGGTAAGGACTCTAGCAGCTGCATTTTGGACTACCTGTAGCTTATTTATAGAAGAAGCAGGACAACCACCTAGTAGTGCATTACAATAGTCCAGTCTAGACGTCATGAATGCATGGACTAACTTTTCTGCATCAGAAACAGCTAACATGTTTCTTTAGCTTAGCAATGTTTCTAAGATGGAAGAATGCTGTTTTTGTAACAGGAAATATGATTTTCAAAAGACAGGTTTCTGTCTAATATAACACCCAGATTTTTGACTGTAGAGGAAATAACAGTACATCCGTCTAGTTGCAAATTGCAGTTTAAGAGATTCTGTGTACTGTTTTTTGGTCCAATAAGTAATATCTAGGTCTTATCTGAATTTAATAGTAGAAAATTATTGGTCATCCAGTCTTTCACATTTTTAACACACTCTGTTAACTTTGCTAAGTTAGAAGTTTCATCTGGTCTTGTTGAAATATATAGTTGAGTATCATCAGCATAACAATGGAAACTAATCCCATATTTCCTAATAATATTACCAAGGGGTAACATGTAGATTGAAAATAGCAGAGAACCTAGGACAGATCCTTGTGGCACTCCATACTTTACTGGTGTTAGCTGCGATGACTCCCCGTTTAAATAAACAAAGTGATAGCGATGGGACAGGTATGATCTGAACCATCTTAAAGCCTGCCCTTGAATACCTGTATAGTTTTGCAATCGATCTATGAGTATGTCATGATCTATAGTGTCGAACGCAGCACTAAGATCAAGTAAAACTAGCAATGAGACGCAGCCTTGATCTGACGCAAGTAGCAAGTCATTTGTGATTTTTACAAGTGCAGTTTCTGTGCTATGATGGGGCCTGAAACCTGACTGAAATTCTTCAAAGAGATTATTATTTTGCAAGAAGGAGCACAATTGAGCAGACACAACTTTTTCTAAAATTTTAGACATAAATGGAAGATTAGAAATTGGTCTGTAATTTGCCAATTCACTAGGGTCTAGCTGTGGTTTCTTAATAAGAGGCTTAATAACCGCTATTTTGAATGGTTTTGGGACATGACCTAAAGATAACGATGAGTTAACAATATTAAGAAGCGGTACTTCTGCTACAGGTAACAACTCTTTTAGTAATTTAGTGGGTACAGGATCTAATAGGCATGTTGTTGGTTTAGATGTGCTGATAAGTTTATTTAATTGTTCCTGTTACTGCACTGCAGTTTTTCTTTGGGTGTAATGAATAATGCGGAAGTATCAGTTGCTGTAGTATCTATATATGTTATTGTATTTCTGATGTTGTCTATTTTATCAGTAAAGAAATTCATAAAGTCATTACTATTAAACTGTGCAGGAATATTTAGGTCAGGCGGCGTCTGTTTATTTGTTAATCTAGCTATTGTGCTAAATAAAAATCTTGGATTGTTTTGGTTTTTTTCTATGAGTTGGTGGATGTACTCGGCTCTAGCAGCTTTTAAAGCCTGTCTATAGCTGGACATACTGTTTTTCCATGCAATTCTAAAAACTTCTAAGTTAGTTTTTCTCTATTTACGCTCAAGATTACGAGTTTCTTTTTTTAGAGAATGGGTATGACTGTTGTACCATGGCACAGTACGTTTTTCTCTAATCTTTTTTAGCTTTATGGGGGCAACAGCTTCTAATGTATTAGAGAAGATAGTGCCCATGTTACTAGTCATTTTGTCTAGTTCAAGTGTATTTATGGGTACACAGAGCAGCTGAGATAAATCAGGCAGGTTATTTGTGAATCTATCTTTAGTAGCAGGAACAATAGTTCTGCCCAGACGATAGCGCGGAGCTATATAGTTAACATCAGTAATACGCAGCGTGCACGATACAAGGAAATGATCGGTAAAATCATCGCTTTGAGGTACGATATCTATATCAGTAAGATCAAGTCCGTGCGATATAATATATCAAAACAGGTACTTTTTGATGCATTGCTAAGAACTTAATTTGGACAGCTTTAGAAGCTTTTCTCAGTATTTAGATTTTTTTTTTTTACACCCTCAGATTCCAGATTTTCAAATAGTATCTCGTCCCAATATTGTCCTATCCTAACAAACCCGACATCAATGGAAAGCTTTCAGATGATGTATAAATCTCAATTTCAAAAAACCCTTATGACTGTTTTTGTGGTCCAGGGTTATATGTGTACATATACTGAAAAAAATGCAGCCTAAAAATGATTTTAAATCAAAATATTATTAGATATCACTGAATCAACCCAAATACATTTATACCAACCAAACTCATTTTTATTGGTTAAATAATAGAAATTACTCTTGAAGCTTATTGCAGGTTACTACAATGTAATGTCAAAAGTGTAGAATAACTCAACTTTTTCATGTTTTTAAATTAAGTCTCTTATGCTCACCAAGGCTGAATTTATTTGATCAAAAAGAGAAATGTTTGTATTATTTATTGAATGTGTTTTTTTTTAGAATGTACTATTACAATTTACATTTTTTATTTAAATAAATGCTATTTATTTCTTAAATGCAGTTTTCTTAAACGTTCTATTCATCAAAGAATCCCAAAGAAAATGCATCACAGTTTCCACTTAAATATTAAGTAGCAAAAAATGTTTTTTTAACACTGATAATAAGAACCATTATTACTTATTGAGCACCAATAATAATATTTGAGCATCAAATCAGCATATTAGAATGATTTCTAAAGGATCATGGGATACTGAAGACTGAAAATATTTTATTTAAAAAAAATTATAGTAATATTTAATTTACACTCAATTTTGCTTAAATAAATGTAGCCATGTTTCAAAAACAATAATACATTTTTAGATATTTTTATCAGTATATATTTTCATTATTATTTATATATACAAACTAAATGAACACAGAGATATACAGTAGTAATAATAATAATATTGCACTGTAAAAAATTAAAAAATAATGATCTTAATAATCATTTTACAGAACAGTAAAACAACAACAATGCTTATATATCTGCCCATACATGTTGAAAGCTGATGTGGTCCACCTTCAACCACACCGCATGTATCCACACTTTTATAGTAATTATTTTTGATTGAAGATGTTGTGATTCTTCAACGCACATATTTTAGTAAAATGGCACAGTATGCGGTGTACACCCAAAGTGAGTCAGTTAAATTTGTTTGCATTTGCTTGAAAACTAATTTCTGGATAAAACTGCACGTACCTGCATGCAGTCCTGCATGTTTGTTTTGGTGTGCATAGCTGCGGTACGAACAAAGTTATGTCTATAAGCAATAAGATTTGATTCCATGGGTGGGTAAGAGTGTGTGCATCTGTATTTTTGCCTGAGCATGCATCTGTGCGTGTGAGCGGGCATGTGTGTGTTGTGTTTGAGTGTGTATGCATTTTGTGGCCTCTGGGTCTTCCTGTGAGTCATTCTCATGAGGTAAACCCCAGTAAAGCTGTCCTAGTCCTCTCTAATTCCTCATTAGCTCACGGCAGGCTGTCTCAGGGGGATTTGCGCTGCCTGTGCGAGTGTGTGTCCGGGTGTGTGTTAGTTTGAACCCATGCGGTCTGAACGTAGAGAACCATAGGGCCTCTCTGTGGGAGTCTGCTGCGAGCCAGGTGTGTGTCCGCTGGCAGGTGCTCGTGTGAGGGGGAGGAAGTGTTTAAACGAGCTCATTGGGTGGGTCGGCACAGCGGTGCGTTAACTAGATCACAGTTTGGGATGTTCTCCTCGGCTTAGAAACTGTCAGTGTATTACAGCCTGTTTAAACACTTCTCTGGGACGCTCTCATGCCGTTAACCCCTTACAAAAAAGCAGTCATGGTATTAGCTGGTCATACCCTAGTTCTGAAAATAAATCTTGTACCATTGAAATCTTTCCAAAAGTGTGATTTTTCTAATATAAATGTGAGTGTTTTACAGATTTTATACCACCACGATGGCACAGTTATTGGTCCACAGCATCTCTATATTTAAATGCATTGAGCGCAACTCAACAGGTGAGCCAGACTTGTATATTCAGTGTTCATTTGATTTTATTCTGTTTGTCTGGTGTGTAAAGGGTTTCTGTTCCTGTTTGCTTTTGTCAGGGACACTAAGCCCCCCTCTTACCGGGATCATCTGTCTGCCTGGCGGACGAGCTGCGTCCTGCCCACGGCACCCGATTCACAGAGAAATTTACTCAAACCTTACAGGTACTTAATTTTGAAACATGAAATTAATCTTCCAACCAGAGGGCCTTCAGAAAAGGACCCTCTGGTATATATTGTAGAAGATGTTCAATTTAAGCCTGCCTGTAATCCTATGTGTATACAGTGTCGGGAAGGTTAGTTTGGAAATGTAATAGGTTACAGATTACAAGTTACCCTATTTGGAAATAGTGTAACTATTTCAATTACTTTATTAAAGTAATGTAACTGATTACATGTGATTAGTTTTTGATTACTCATTATACATTTTCAAGTATTTAAACCAGGCAGGATCAACCTTACAGAAGTACTCAACACTGATTACTGTCAGACGTTCTTCATCACTTAAATTAAGACTATAACAATTTCATTTTATTATTAACAGCCGCCACAAAACTAAAGCAAAACAAGACTTTAGAACTAAAATCATAATAGCTTTTGTATGATACTGTTTTTGAAATCAAATCTTTGCATAGCTATGACAGGATACACTGGCATCAATGCCTTGGGAAAAATAAAACAGTTAATCTTCAAAAATGAAGCTTATACATAAACCCTCATAGAAAATAAAACAGTTATCAAAAAAGCATTATCCTGTGTCATAAAATCTTGAGACTCTAGTGTCTCACAATTAAGAGCAGTCAATGCAATTTGGAAAAGAAATGAATTAATCTGTATGTGTGTGAAAATATTTAGATGTGACCCCCGTTGTAATCATTAAAATTTTCACAACTAATTTAATTAATTACACATTTTTTCTGTTACTGTTACATTTATTTTTGTATTTAAATTACGTAAATTAGCATTACACGTAACTAGTTACTCTCCAACACTGTATGGATAGTAACATTTTTATGCATGTATTTATTTATTGTGATGCAAAAAAAGTGGGTAACACATCCCATTAGTTAACGTGAGCTGATGCATTTTCTAACATTAAGAATGAGCAAAGCATTTCACTCTAAAAACTGCTGGGTTAAGTATTTTTTTTGTTAAAAATGACTATGTGGCTAGCTTAAAATGAACCCAAAATAGGTTGTAAGTTAAAAATCAGACCAATAAGTTACTAGAGGCATCAGCAGTAATCAAAAGGTAAACATTTATTAATAAGCAATTAAAATGTTTATTATTTAATTATAATTTATTCAACTTAGAAGATGTTTATTTATTAAATATATTAATAAATGTTTATTTCCAGCCTATTTTGGGTTCATTTTAAGCAAGAAGTATAGTAATGTTTAAGAAATAGTTGAGTTAAATGAAACTACTCAGAAGGCTGTGTTAAACATTTAACCCAACCGCTGAGTCAAAACAACCCAGGCGTTGGGTTAGTCCATATTTCACTCAGCGCTGAGTTGTTTTGAATCAGCATTTTTTTAGAGTGTTGTTACAGTATTTATTAATCTAATCTGTTAACATTAGTTCATAAATACAACTGTTCACTGTTAGTTCATATCAGGTCCATTTAACAACAGATACTACATTTGATTTTATTTAACATCAATTTCAACCCAGTTCTGGGTGAAATATAGACAAACCCAGCGACTGGGTTGTTTTGACCCAACCTTCCAGGTAGTTTTATTTAATTCAACTATTGTTAAAAAATGACTGTGTGGCTGGCTTAAAATGAACCCAAAAATAAATTAAAAACCAGACAAATAATTACTAAAGGCATCAGCAATAATCAAAAGTGAACATGTATTAAATGTTTATTGTTGAATTATAATGTTTTCAACTTAATAATACATGTTCATTTATTGAACATATTAATCAATGTTCATTCCCAGCCTATTTTGGGTTCATTTTAAGCAAGAAATAAAGTAATTTTTAAGCAATAGTTGATTTAAATAAAACTCATCAGAAGGCTGGGTTAAACATTTAACTCCACGACTGGGTCAAAACATTTTACCCAGCACTGGGTTGTTTTTAACCCAGCATTTTTTAATAGATAAAAATAGATTCATTGTTAGTTCATGTCAGGTTTACTTAAAAATATTAACATATACTACATTTTAATTTAATAAAGCATTACTAAATGTTGAAATTAACATCTATTTCCTTGTTAAAAATGCTGGATTAAATACAATCCAGTTCTGGGTGAAATATGGATAATCCCATGCGACTGGCTTGTTTTGACCCAGCGTTTATGTTAAATGTTTAACCCAACCTTCTGGGTAGTTTTATTTAACTCAACTATTGGTTAAAATGACTATATGGCTGGCTTAAAACGAACCCAAAATAGATTGGAAATTAAAAATCAGACACAAAATGACTAGAGCCATCAGCAATCAGAAGGCGAACATTGATTAAGTGTGTATTATTTCATTATAATTTATTCAACTTATGAATAAATGTTCACTTATTGAACATATTAATAAATGTTCATTTCCAACCTATTTTGAGTTCATTTTAAGCAATAAATATAGTTATTTTAAGCTTTAACCCAACAGCTGGGTCAAAACAACCCAGGTGTTTTGTTTGTCTATTTTTCACTCAGCGCTGGGTTGTTTTGACCCAGCATTTGAGTGTTGTTACAGTATTTATTAATCTAACCTGTTAACATTAGTTCATAAACTCAACTGTTCATTGTTAGTTCAGGTCAAGTCCATTAAATAATTTTAACAGATATGACATTTAATTTTAATAAAGTATTATTAAATGTTGAAATTTGCATCAATTTCACCGTTACACTCTAAAAATGCTGGGTTAATGTACATTTTTAACCTATTTTGGGTTAATTTTAAGCAAGAAATATAGTAATTTTTAAGCAATAGTTGAGTTAAATAAAACTACCAAGAAGTCTGGGTTAAACTTTTAATCCAACCGCTGGGTTTGTCCATATTTCACCCAGCGCTAGCTTGTTTTTTCTTCTAATCTGTTAACATTAGTTAATAAATAAAATTGTTTATTGTTAGTTCATGTCAGGTCCATTAAACACTATTAACAGATACTACATTTGAGTTTAATAAAGTATTTTAAATGTTGAAATTAACATGAATTTCATTGTTAGTTAGTTAACAAATGAAACCTTACTGTAAACTGATTATTTTAGAGTCATATATGTTTACATTTGAATTTTACCTAATACACTTTAATGTGGGAGAAATAACAAAACATTGTGCTAACCCTTAACTTTTATGATCAACTAATAATGGACATCACTAAAGGTCACAGACCCCCTGTTAAAAATCTCAAACCAATTTTTCATATGCAACTGGTTTATATTTAGTTGTACAACAGGTTTCACAAACAAGGTTTAAGGCTAGTCCCAGACTAAAATGCATGACTTAGCTGCCTTAACTAAAAATAACTTGCACTGAAATATCTTAAAATATTTCAGTGCCATTGTTTTGTCTCAAGATGAACACCGGTAATGTTTATTTTTAAAGCATTTTAATAAAAGCTGCTTAAATATCCTAATTTAACTTTAAATTTAACTAGTCCTGGCTTTATCTAAGCTCTGTCTGTGAAACTGGGCCTTGGGTGTTTTTGTTTACAACTATGAGGTTGAATCATCTGGCAAGATGATCCTCTGTATCAGTTCTGCTCTCTTTAGCGCCAACCAGTGGCAATGAGTGGAAAAAAATACTGGAGAGATTTGAGCTAAACTCCCGACAGCAGTAGCTGCTAAAATGTGTTTTCATACTTAGTACCTTCCTCTGTAAAATAAGAAAAATAGCTATTATAATTGATGTGTTTCATTTTTTAATGGGTTTGATATTTACATGACACATTTGTGCTCAAGCAGTTATACCTGGACACTCCTGTAATATTAGGGAAGTGCATTTACTGTAACTGTAGACTCATTCTTCCCTTAGTGGACTCAGTCAGTCCACATGAAGTGCTCATGTAAGTGTGTGTCTGTAAGGTGTGATTTTTTTAACCATCTTTTCAGCCATATTCTGTCTTTTTCTCAGTCTGTATTGTCAGACATCTGCGTGTTTGCTGATAATTGAGTAATTACCTGTATAAGATAGCACTCCTGCCGGGAAACACTGCTAATCTCACCGGCTGGCCTTCCCCGCAGAACAGCGTTTAGCTCAGTTAGAGGCTAAATGCTCAGTTTAGCTGCACAATTTAGTGTGTGCATGTGTGTTTGAATGATCGCTCTCATTTCTGTCTGCATCAAATGAAGGTAGACACAGGGAACAGTGTTTTGAACAATCTCCTTTTCTTAAAGGCTGTTTTGCGCGATGTCTTACAGATGATAAGATGATAATGGTGACAATTTAGGAAATCTATTTTTTTTTTCTCAGTGCTTTTCTCTGGAAGAGGCTAGGAATGTCAGCAAAGTGGTCGTAAAGTCCAAGTAAATGCAGTAAACTCTCCTAGTGAAAACAGTTTCACTTTTCTAGTGAAAAGCTGATTGTATTCAAATGATTTATCACTGGTGGTAAAGTCTGTGTTCTTTTAGATCTTCCTGGCAGTCATATAAACTGTGACTTGTAAATGACCATATGTCTTTTGAAATGACAATCACACAAAAAATTATTTTCCTAATTAGCAACATTGTCTTGTTTTGGATTAATCAGTTAATTCAGAATTTATCTTTATTAAAGATTTATTGATAACACTTTACAATAACGTGGCATTTGTTAACATTAGTCTATGTATTAACTGACTGTCATGATAAATGAGATGGATTCAAGCGCGAGTAAATTCAACAGTTTATTAGACAAACAGGTAATTTCACAGAGATGGTCAGATGAGCTGGTGAGCGTGCCGATGTAGACACTGGTAGCGCAGGTAATCAATGGGCGACCAGGAGAAGTCAGCAGCAGCCAGCCGGAACAGAGAGATCCCAGGAGGCGAATCCACATCAAACAGAGAACGGAGAAAACACAGGGAGAGAACCAGGACCGACGAACACAAACCAACGATCTGACAACATGAGACAAACAGAGCAGCATTAAATAGCTGAGCAAACGAGCGACAGCTGGAAATCATCAGCTCGTAAGCAACAGCGGCCCCGCCCACACACACACACAACGCAGCAAGATGAGAGAGTGAGCCCATGAACCGTGACAGTACCCCTCCTCCTAGGAGCGCCTCCTGGCGCTCCCAGAAGAACTTACCCGTCGATTGTAATCATCGATAAGGGAATGGTCTAATATGTCCCTAACAGGCACCCAACTTCTCTCCTCCGGACCGTAACCTTCCCAGTCCACCAAGTACTGGAATCCTCGTCCCCTCCGCCTCGAGTCCAGAATGCGGTTAACCGAATAAGTGGGCTCCCCATCTACGAGACGCGGCGGTGGGGGAACTGGGGCAGGCGGATTAATAGGAGAATAAAAGACGGGTTTAATTTTGGAGACATGAAAAACGGGATGGATTCTCCTGTACGCAGGAGGGAGTTTGAGGCGGACTGCCACTGGGCTAATGATTTTAGTGACAGGGAACGGGCCTATGAATTTAGGAGCAAGCTTATTACAAACGGATCGGAGCGGAATGTTCTTGGATGAAAGCCACACTTTTTGACCAACGACGTAGACGGGAGGCCTAGACCGGTGGCGATCGGCTTTGGCCTTGGTGCGCGCTCCCACCTGGAGGAGGGTCTCTCTGGCTCTCCTCCAGGTGCGGCGACACCTCTGGACGAAGGCGTGGGCAGAGGGGACCGCGACTTCGGATTCCAGACTGGGAAAAAGAGGTGGCTGGTAACCTAAACTACACTCGAACGGCGACAGGCCCGTGGACGATACTGGCAACGAGTTATGCGCGTACTCAACCCATGAGAGTTGTTGGCTCCAGGAGGAAGGATTCTGGGAAACCAAACATCGTAACACTCTCTCCAGGTCCTGGTTGGCCCGCTCAGTTTGACCGTTGCTCTGAGGATGGAAACCAGAGGACAGACTAACACTTGCCCCCAGTAGATGGCAAAACTCCTTCCAAAATTTGGAAACGAACTGGGGACCCCTGTCGGACACCACATCCTTCGGGAGGCCATGAATGCGAAAGATGTGGTCTACGACAGCTACCGCTGTCTCCTTAGCAGAGGGTAATTTAGGTAAGGGAATGAAATGGGCCGCCTTCGAGAACCGGTCCACTACGGTCAAAACAACCGTATTGCCCTGGGAGGGTGGGAGGGCCGAAACAAAATCGAGCGAGATATGGGACCAGGGTCTCGAAGGGACCGACAGCGGTTGGAGGAACCCCTCTGGGGGTCGATTGGAAGTCTTAGAACGGGCGCAGACTGAGCAAGCCAAAACAAAATCCCGAGTGTCGCGAGCCATAGAGGGCCACCAGAATCGTTGTTTAACCAAAAATAAAGTGCGACTTACTCCCGGATGACAAGCCACGTTGGAACAATGGGCCCACCTGATGACGTCGGACCGAAGCCCCTCCGGCACGAACAAGCGACCCGATGGGCAACCGACCGGGGACGTTATCCCTTCTAAGGCCTTGCGGACCTTAGTCTCCACCTCCCAAGTGAGTGTAGAAACAATAAGTTTCTCCGGAATGACGCACTCGGGAGTGGACGGATGTTCGGAGCGGTCAAAAACGCGTGATAAGGCATCAGGCTTGATGTTCTTGGAGCCCGGCCGGTACGAGATCGAAAAATCAAAGCGTCCGAAAAAAAGAGCCCATCGAGCCTGCCTGGAGTTGAGGCGTTTAGCAGACCTGATGTATTCGAGGTTCTTGTGATCGGTCCATACGATAAAAGGCACCCCCGAGCCCTCTAACCAGTGGCGCCATTCCTCCAACGCTAACTTGACTGCCAACAACTCTCTGTTACCAATATCGTAGTTACGTTCAGCGGGGGACAGACGATGAAAAAAAACGCGCAAGGATGCATCCTATCATCCGCGGGAGTTCGCTGGGAGAGAACCGCACCTACCCCCACCTCTGACGCGTCGACCTCTACCACAAACTGACGTGTGGGATCAGGGGCAACAAGGATGGGAGCCGAAACAAAGCGGCTCTTGAGGTTGGAAAATGCTGTCTCGGCAGCATCAGACCACCTGAACGTAGTCTTGGTAGAGGTCAAGGATGTCAGAGGCGCGGCTAGTTGGCTGAAGTTGCGAATGAAACGCCGGTAAAAATTGGCGAACCCCAAAAACCTCTGCAGGGCCTTGCGGGAATCGGGGGTTGGCCAATCTACCACAGCCTTAACCTTGTCGGGATCCATGCGCACTCCCTCGGATGAGACGATAAACCCCAGAAAGGGAACTGACTGTGCATGGAACGCGCACTTCTCCGCCTTGACATAAAGCCCATTCTCTAGCAGCCTTCGGAGCACTCGCCTGACGTGTTGAACGTGTTCCTGGAGAGAAGAAGAAAAAATCAATATGTCGTCCAGGTAGACATACAGAAATTGATCGACCATATCTCTCAACACGTCATTGACGAGTGCCTGAAAGACCGCGGGGGAGTTGGACAACCCGAAGGGCATGACCAGATATTCAAAGTGCCCCCTGGGGGTATTAAAAGCGGTCTTCCACTCATCCCCCTCCCTGATGCGGACCAAATGGTAGGCGTTGCGAAGATCCAGTTTCGTGAAGAAAGACGCTCCCTGCAACCGTTCGAAGGCCGAAGACATCAGCGGCAAAGGGTAAGTATTCTTAACCGTGATGCTGTTCAAACCTCGATAGTCAATACATGGTCGCAGAGAGCCATCCTTCTTACCCACGAAAAAGAATCCTGCCCCGGCCGGAGAGGAGGAAGGGCGGATGATCCCGGCTGCCAGAGAATCAGAAATATATTTCTCCATGGCCTCCCTCTCAGGAGCAGAAAGTGAGTAAAGTTTGCCCTTAGGCGGAGACGTACCTGGCAGTAAATCTATAGCACAGTCGTAGGGACGGTGCGGAGGTAGAGAAGCAGCTCTGGACTTACTAAACACTCCCTTCAGGTCGAGGTACTCTTGGGGCACGTTAGACAGGTCCACCGACTCATCCTGCAACAGAGAACAAGAGACAGACGAACAAGCAGACAAGAGACAGTTAGCAAAGCAGGATTCGCCCCAAGAAGAAACAGAATTGAGGCCCCAATCCACAGTGGGACGATGGCGGACCAGCCAGGGATGCCCAAGGACTATGGGAACCAGGGGGGACTCTGCGAGCAGGAAGGCGATCTCCTCCTTGTGGTTGCCAGAGGTAATCATCGTGAGGAAACCGGTGGAGTGAGTGATAGGAGGAAGAGTTTGACCGTTGAGAGCATTGACAGAGATGACAGTCTTAAGGGGAGTGGTAGGAAGACGTAGTGAACGAGCTAAGCTCCAGTCCATGATGTTACCTTCTGCTCCAGAGTCCACAAGAGCCTGACAGTGATGAGAACTGGCCGCCCATTGAAGTCTCACCGGGAGGAGAGTGGTGGATGAGGGTTTGTCCTGGGATAAGCCGCCCGACAGTAACCTCTGTTCTACTGTCGGGCTTGGTCTTTTACTGGGCAGGTGTTGAGGAAGTGTCCCGCGGCTCCACAGTACAAACACAGACCTCTGGATCTACGACGTTCTCTCTCCTCCCGGGAGAGCCGAGCTCTACCCACCTGCATGGGTTCAGGATCTTGAGGGGGGCTGACCGTATTAGTGACGCTGGAGCCTGGATCTATCCACGCCGCTCCGGGATTGAGGTGGGTAAGTTGATCACGTTGTTGAAGTCTAGCATCCACCCGGAGGGCCAGGGAAATCAGTCCGTCCAGATCAGGGGGTAACTCCAACGTGAAAATCACTCGTTGAATACGGTCAGCCAACCCATGCAGGAAGACGTCCCACTGCGCCGCCTCGTTCCATCTGCACTCGGCAGCCAGCGTCCGGAACTCGATGGAATAATCCGAAACAGAGCGATCAGCCTGCCGTAGACTGGCTAGTTTGCTGGCTGCCTCGCGCCCGATGACGGCCCGATCGAAAACCCGCCTCATTTCTTCGGAGAGGAGCTGGAACGAGGCACAGCAGGGATGTTTATTCTCCCACACCGCCGTTCCCCACTGAGCCGCTCGACCCGACAGCAGAGTTAACACCAACGCCACTTTCGATTGTTCGGATGCGAAAGTGTTGGGCTGTAACGAGAAGAACATGGAACATTTCGTCAAAAAAGCTCTGCATAAATTGGGCTCACCCGCATAGTGTTCCGGGGTCGGCAATCGAGGCTCGTGATGGGAAGTGGGGTTAACCACAGCGGGCGGAGGGGACGGCGGTGGGGGTGGCGCAGCGGGCGATCTCAAGCGTTGTAACTGGTTGGTGAGCTCGGATACCTGCGCTACCAGGGCTTGAACTGCTCGTCCGGTGGCCAGCATCTGCTCGTCCTGCCGATCCATACGAGCGTTATTGGAAGACAGAATATCCTGCAGCGTCTGAGCACTCGCTGAATCCATTAGTTGGTCAGATCGTTCTGTCATGATAAATGAGATGGATTCAAGCGCGAGTAAATTCAACAGTTTATTAGACAAACAGGTAATTTCACAGAGATGGTCAGATGAGCTGGTGAGCGTGCCGATGTAGACACTGGTAGCGCAGGTAATCAATGGGCGACCAGGAGAAGTCAGCAGCAGCCAGCCGGAACAGAGAGATCCCAGGAGGCGAATCCACATCAAACAGAGAACGGAGAAAACACAGGGAGAGAACCAGGACCGACGAACACAAACCAACGATCTGACAACATGAGACAAACAGAGCAGCATTAAATAGCTGAGCAAACGAGCGACAGCTGGAAATCATCAGCTCGTAAGCAACAGCGGCCCCGCCCACACACACACACAACGCAGCAAGATGAGAGAGTGAGCCCATGAACCGTGACACTGACATGAACAAAGAATGAACAATAGATTTATTATACTATTTATTAATCTTTGCTAACATTAGTTACAGTTTTTCTCAATTGCTAAAACACTATAACCAGTCTTTTGAACTAAAATTTCAAAACTATAACGCCATTTTTGAAAAAGCACACCCATTTCCCTAAACAATAAACACTATTCCCTGCTTTGACACATGAGTTATATTTGGTGAACTGTTACTTCAAAACTCTACACACAAATCCCTACATTTCTCAGTGCTTACACCATGAGGTCATTTAGAAAGCACAAGCATTCAATATTGTTCACTCAAGTCTGCGAAGTTTGAGCTCAATTAGCACACAATTACCCAACTGGAAACACTAGGAGTCAAAATTTAGCACACACCAATCAGAACCTTCCATGGAGATAAAAGAGTCAAAGTCAGCTTACAGTTTTTCTCAGATTGCTTTGGTGCATTCATACAAATGATTACATACATTTGTCTGCGGTTTCCTACATTATCAGTTGCTCTTGTCATGTTGCTCAAAATGTATTATATACTGTAGTTCTCTGTGCAATAGTCTTACCCCTCAAAACATCAAGTCATTAGCTCATCGTATAAATCATTACCTAAATGCAAAATTTTTGATCTAGTTGTCCTAAACTGTCAATCATATATTCTACACATTTCTATTAGACTTTTTGTAAATTTGCCATGAATTATTCAAGTGAATCTTGACTTTCACTAATGAAGATAATATAGATCAACCAATGATAAAGCAGTTCTCTGAAATAGATCAAAGGTACATCTCATGAACCTTCCATTGGAAAGCATATAGACAGAGGACAACACAGGAGTTACAAATTCTGACAGTGGACTTTCTTATTTTTATTTTCACCTTTGTGCCCATATTTCTTTTTTTTTTCTGTTTCACAATGATGTTGTGTACTTTTATTTTATTTTATTTTTTTTGTCAGACCACTAGTACAAGTGTTACTGTGAATCCTATCCAGTCTTTTTCAATCAATATCCCACATACAGTAATGTGTAATTTTGAAGAGGAAGAGTAGGAGGTGAAAGAGGAAGAAGAGGAGGAGGAGAAGGAGGACGATGATGACAACAACATGGAAGAGACAGAGGAAGAGCAAGGGCAAGAAGACAAGCAGTCTCATATATTTTAGTTGATGAGTGCCAGGGTTGGATCAGGCATGCAAGAGGATTTTACCCCTGCTGTCTGGCCAGGGCTAATTTAGCCTGTGATGCTGAAGAGGTTCTTTGGCCAGTCCCAGACCAAAGACAGGATGCTGGGCAGAATAATTATTTTGTTGTTTTTTGCTGTTTTGTACTGTACTCTACAGTACATTAAATTAAGGAATAAAACACTTGCGAAGGAATAGATTTGTTGTGTTCATCATGTGAAAAGTTTTTTATTTGTATTGTTTTTGTAGTATTGTTTTGAATTTATCTCATCAGTGGGTAAAACTGTGTTGTAGTGTGTTTGTTTTTGAGGATTTGTGTGTCATGTCTGAAAGCAAAGTTTGGTTTTTCAGCAAGATTGAATAGTTTTGAGTGGAGAGCTTCATTTTGACCTCAATATAGGAAGTTTGGGGAAATGAGTTAGGAGTTGTGGATTTGTGTTTAGAGTTTCGCAAATAAGAGGCATAATTTCAAGAAATGTGTTTAAGCAATTGAGAAAAACTGTAATACAAATACAGTTGTTCGTTGTTTGTTCATGTTAGTTCACAGTGCATTAACTAATGTTAACAAACACAACTTGTGATTAGTAAATGCTGTAGAAGTGTTGTTCATGTTAAGTAATGTTGTTAACGAATGTTAACTAATGATACTTATTGTAAAGTGTTATCGATTTATTTAAATTATTATATTATATTTATTTGTTGCAAATGTGCTAAATTTTGATAGATTTATGTATAATATAATACATAAATAATAATAATAATAATAAATCAAGATTTACCACCACAGGAATAAATTCCACATTTTTTCCAATCGGTAATTTACTACATTTTGATAGTTTTATGTACAATATAATATTAATGTTAAATATTATTAATTAAATAATATTAATAATAATATTGTTGTCTTATTTTGGAAAAAAAATGTGTGAACATCCTTAAAATAAGATCAGTTAATTTAGAATTTATCTATATTAAAAATTGTTAAATATTGTTTACTTACTTTAACTGGCAACTTGTAGCAAACATACTACATTTTGATAGATTTATGTATAATATAATAAATAATAATAAATCAAGATTTACCATCACAGGAATAAATTCCATTTTCCCCCATTTCTCCATTTTTTCTAGTTGGCAATTTGTTGCAAATGTACAAAATATTGATAGATTTATGTATGATATAATAAATCAATAATAAAAAATGAAGATATACTATAGTATCACAGGAATAATCCATATCCCCCCCCCCTCATTTTTTCCAATTGGTAAATTACTACTTTTTGATAGTTTTATGTACAATATAATATATAAATAATAATATTGTTGTCTTGTTTTGGAGAAGAAAAAAATATGTGAACATCCTTAAAACAAGATCAGAATAATTCAGAATTTATCTTTATTAAAGATTTATTAAAATTTATTAAAATTGTTAAATATTTACGTACCACATTTTGACAGACTTATGTATAATATAATATAATATAATATAATATAATATAATATAATATAATATAATATAATATAATATAATATAATAATAAATTGAGATTTACCATCACAGGAATAAATTCCTTTATCCCCCTTTTCTCCATTTTTTCCAATTGATAATTTGTTGCAAATGTACAAAATTTTAATAGATTTATGTATGATATAATAAATAAATAATAATAAATGGAGAAAAACATATGTGAACATCCCTAAAACAAGATCTTAATACAAAATTGATCTTTATTAAAGAATTTTGATAGATTTATGTATAATATAATATAATAAATAATAATATTGTTGTGTTGTTTTGGAGAAAATAATATGTGAACATCCTTAAAATAAGATCAGTTAGGTCAGAATTTATATTTATCAAAGATTTATTTAAATGGTTAAATATTGTTACTTACTCCAACTGGCAATTTGTTCCAAATGTACTACATTTTGATAGCTTTATGTATGATATAATAAATAAATAATAAATTGAGATTTTTTATCACAGGAATAAATTCCATTTTCCCCCATTTTTTTTTACTTTAAAAATATATTGAAATAGAAAAAGTTATTTTAAACTGTAATACAATATTGCTTTATTATGCTATTATATTTTATATATTATATTTTATATTATATATTTATTATTTTCATTCATATTTTCCATTTTTTCTCGTTTTAAGCACCTAAATGTATCGAAATGTAGTGAGGTTATATTTTTGCCTTCCTTGTAATTGTATATTGTCTTAATGATATTTAGATTTATTTAGATTTTTTTTTTTTTTTTTGCTGAAAAATAAGACAATAAGACAAAGTTTACTCAGAGAATCTTTTTGCAGTTCCCTATGGGATTCTCTTTATTTCAGGTGGCCTCTTTTTTAACACACACTTGCAAGCTTTTATAAAGCGTGTACTTCCTATTCACATTATACTTTTTTATACCTTCTTTCCTTTGTTTTATAAAACATTTGTCCCTATATGGACAACAAAACCTCCACACACACACAAACCTACGCAGTCCACTGGTATTTGTTAATCTTTTTTTTTTCTCATGTCCAATTCCCTGCAGGTCCTGAAACGGGACTGAAACCAGAACAGACCTAAATATTCAGTTACGGATGCGTTTTCATGCAATTGTCCAAAAGGGGGGCAAGAAGCTGTAAATGATACGCCATGAGGAGATCATATTAATATAACACACACACACACACACACACACACACACACAAGCATACGCACACAAACAAACACACACAGACACACTCAAAGTAATCTCCTAGTACTTCCGTTGCATTCCCACAAGAGTCACACCCAGTCAGAACGGTAACGTGAGAATGTGTTTCACAGGGTCACTGCATGCATGGAAACGACGGGACGCTCCGAGGTGGAAAACACACTGATCTATATCTCAGAGCGCTTGATTCTTGAGTTTGATTCAGAGCGATGTGATTCTTCAAATGAATCTGAGGCAGCCAGGGCATGTCCCTGAGCCGACGGCCTCGGCGGTTCGCCTGAGCGCTGGCACTCTGAAAGGGACGGCAATATCCACTGATGTAATGTGAGAGATAGCGATCTTTTATGTGCTGCTTTATAACTTGTGGGCGTAATGTGAGTTTGGGGGGCGTGAGGGGGTGATGAAGCAGTGTCGCTGGAATCCGCAGTGTTGTGAGAGCTTCATACCTTTCAGCTTCATTAAACCAATTTCACGCCGAGGTGAGCTAAGAGAGGAAACTCTGAGTCTCTGCCGGCGTAACAATGGCGCATTGAAGGGACGAGGCGAAAGTAAATTAGGTACCACTTCACAGACAGCAAATTAAAATCTGAAAGTTGGATAGGAAAAGTTGAGGGGGAGATGATTATGTCTTTATTGTGCTGCTCTCAATTTAAAAAAAACCCTACCCATCCTTTTAGCAACCACCTTTGCCCCCCACCCCCCAAGCCTCTCTGCTTAGAAGAAATAATGATCTATTTCTTGTGTGGTAATTGGTTTCTAAGATGCCCTTGCCAAAAAAAAAGCAGAGATTTTGAATCGTGAAGCTACTCTTAGCCTTCCTTTCACTCACGTAATTTGCTTCTTATCAGCGAGATATGATATCCTGAGAGAATCGTATAAATTAAAGATTAGTGTGGGTGCTTATTTTTGTACTGTCATTTTCATGTCCAGAGGTGTGATCTGGTCTGTCGAGGCCTTCGTGTTGGAAACCGCTGAGCGACAAAATCCTCATGTACTTTAATTTTAAGACACTGTCACTGAATTAAAGATGCCTAGCAAGAAACCATTTTATATAGTGTGTGTATGTCATTGGTGTGTGTGCTGTGTGCTTTCTCTGAGGCAGTAGTAATGTGACTCCGCAAAGAATAAAGGAGGCACTGTAAACAGTGCACAGTCATTAGCGGTGTGAAATCAGACACTGACAGTAGCAGGAAGAGCACTGAGCACAGTTCTCAGTGTACTGAACACTGGGGTGGGTGCTGGTCGAAGAGACACCTAGGAAAATAAACTTTCACAGTTCCTTAAAATTTGCTTTCGCATGTAGGTGTGAGTGGGGTAAGATGTGTCAGTATGAAAGATACATCACTAGAAATGTTCTACATGGAAGCCCTTTTTCCACCACTGAATAAAAAATGAAAAAGGTAATTGTGACTTTTTATTTTACAATTCAGACTTTCTTGTAATTGGAAGTTTACATCTCGCAATTCTGACTTTTTTCTCACAATTCTGAGATATAAACAATTCTGAAAACATATCAGTCTCAGAACTTGACTTTATAACTCACAATTGTAAGTTTATATCTCACAGTTCTGAGGAAAAAAGTCAAAATTGCAAGGCACAAACTCGCATTTGCAAGAAAAAAGTCAGAATTGCATGCTTGTATTATACAATTCTAAGAAAAAAAAGTCAGAATTGCAAGATACAAACTCGCATTTGCAAGAAAAAAAGTCAGAATTACACACTTGTATTATACAATTCTAAGAAAAAAAGTCAGACTTGCAAGATACAAACTCGCATTTGTGAGAAAAAAGTCAGAATTGTGAGTTTGTATTACACAATTCTGAGAAAGAAAGTCAAAATTGCTACAGTTCTGAGAAAAAAGTCAGAATTGTGAGTTTGTATTACACAATTCTATAATAAAAAAACAGAATTGTGAGATAAAAACTTGCAATTACTTTTTTTTTTTTAATTCAGTGGCAGAAATGGGCTTCCATCAAGGTACAATTAGATGTATGTGAAAAAAAATCTATATATTGCTATATATAATCTATATAATGATTTTCTTGTTTTGTTTTTCAGTACAAATATAAAAACATTTGTAAATCAAGATATATTTACTAGTAAAACAGAATAACAGGATATAAATCTTGTGCCACTCTTGTTTGAAAAATTATAAAATTATAAAAAGAAAAGAAAAAAAAATTGCCAATGGGGTAAGAAAAATAAACTTGTTTTACAATTAAGTTTATTATTAATGTATATTTATATCATCTATTTATCTATCTATATATATGGTAACACTTTACAATAAGGTTCATTATTAACATTAGTTAACTACATTAGTTAGTTAATTTCAGCATTTACTAATGCATTATTAAAATCACAAGTTGTGTTTGTTAACATCATATGTTAAGGCCTTACTAGTGATAAAAAAAAAACTTAAACACTATTACAAAATGTAAAAAAATTCTATGCTACAAATATCTATAAAAAACAAGAAAAACTTTGGAAGTGGAACGTGCATTAGTACATTTTTGTTTTAAAGATTTTTTTTGTTTAAAATTCTTTCCTCATGATATTTAGTTTAGATGAGGTAAATTATTGAACCATTTACACTATAAATAAAAACAATTTTATAGAAAACAAATGTACTAATGCTCGTTTTAATTTTATTTACCACATGATATGAAATAGATTACCCTAATGTGATATAAGCTGTGCCACTGGCATCTGTAACTTTGTTACAGCCACTTTCCTTGCAATTCTGTTAATGTTAGACATTGTTAAATATAATTAAACATAATCATTATACATTTTGTTTGTCTTAGCTAGAGGTCAAATTTAGTAAAAAGCGGCCTAGCTGACCCCACTCTCTAAACGTTAAACCTCTCTTTATGTATAACGGTTCAAAGTTGCTTTTATTTGTTTGCCTTTAATGACTGTGTTTAGTCTGGGAATCCTCTACAGAAGCGTAATTGTTTTTGTCAGTCTGTCTGTATTGTGAGATGCTCCCTGATGATCCGTCCTGTCTCTCAGGGCCTCACACACACTTTCACACCCTCACACAAAACTCCGACAGCAGTTAGGCTTTACTGCCCCTTGGCCCGCTGGCTTTACGAGGCAGACAGATCCCTCTTGCTGTAAACCCATCAGTCAGGAACAAAGAGGGCAGGTGCGAGCCTGCCTCAAGTGCTCACCTGCACCCAGCGGGGGATGAAGCCCATTCAGCACACCCAAGAGGACATGCTCGCTCTTCTCCGCTCCTGAACTTCTCCGTTCCCCATCTGAAGGTCCTCACTTTTTGTAGTTATCTACATCTTATCTGCAAAGAAACCGCTGCCACACAAAGGGTCCTGAGGAGATGAGAGGGCTCAAGATTACAGTCTGAAAAAAAAAAGAATAGACATGTGATTCATGCTGTTGTTTATAAGACAGGTGGAACGACTCTACATGCTCTCATGCAGCTTTATTTTAATTTTTGAATGCATTTGTCAGACTCTTATACTGTTTAAGACACACGAACGATTTATAACCTATATTTATAACCTATTTTGCAGCCTGTGAAATAATACATTAGGCTTTTGAGCAACGTTTATTTGTACGCTTTTAATCAACATTGTATTGCATTGCATTAATGTATATGTTTCGTCCCCCACAATAAAAAACTACAGAACTTGTGAAAGTGAAGCCGTATTCGGAAATGCACGGTCAACGAATAAGCGTTCTACGGAGCCACTAAAGGGACATGGTTAGCCGCTTGCTAGCGCTAGCCTGTTACATTACAGTACATGTAATTTCACTTACCATAAACAGAGTAAGGAGATTTGACTGATAGGAAAACGGCGAATGATTTGCAGATCCTGAGCACCACTGACAAACATTAAAGTTTGTACCGAAAGGAACTTGCAAATTCCGCTGATTGTTACTGCTGAAAATGGTCAATTATTGTCATGTTTTGGCCTGTAGTAATCGGTCAGACCGGGAAAAATATTTGGAACACAAATGTTTGGAAGGCAAAACCTGCCAAATGTTATAACAAATTAAAGAGAAGTGTGCAAAAATATGTCTGA
The DNA here is from genome assembly GCF_049309525.1 of Garra rufa. Classification (NCBI taxonomy): domain Eukaryota; kingdom Metazoa; phylum Chordata; class Actinopteri; order Cypriniformes; family Cyprinidae; genus Garra; species Garra rufa. The sequence continues at coordinate 32,505,473 of NC_133376.1, forward strand.
GGAACAAAAGGCGTTTGCGGTTGGCCAAACTGAACCAGGATATCCAGGGCAAGAATCTTAATATTAGTGTTTGTTCTTTTCATTTCCGGTCAGGTAGGTGAAATATTAGGCTAATATCTTAATACTGTTTGTACATATCTTTACGACCTTTTAACTTTAGCTTGCCAAAATATTGCACCTTGCCTGCTTACTAAGTCCTTCTCTATATGATTTAGCAGCTTCAACACAATTTTTCTGTGGTTTAGACAGCATAATTTAGCAGAACAACATATTCAGTAGTACATTAACCATGCAATCCATGCTATTGTTTACTTCCGTGAATCTCCAATATGGCTGCGTATCTGGGTAACTGACCAAACCGTGACCTTCAATAATAATTTCATCTTATTTTTTGGCCATATAAATATCAGCAAATGCACCGAATGACACTTTTTTAGCTCAGTTTGAGCATCTTGGGTGTTTTTTCCCCCCATATTCTCCATATTCTATTTCATATATTCTGTATCTTGCTGTATCAGCCATAAAAGCCTGATGTGTCGCATATGATACAAACAGGGTTGCCAGGTTTTTACAACAAAACCTGCCCAATTGCTACTCAAAACTAGCCCAATCCTGTTTCGAGTTTGCCCTATTTTTGGTGGGGTTCCCCTAGTAAAATTTGCATCCTGGGGGATAAATATCACGTTTTTGGGGTCACTTCAACCCGCGGACATGAAAAACAACCCCCGGCAACAGCGTAAAAGTAGCCCAATTCCACAGGAAAAACATGGACTTGGCAACACTGGATACAAAAGAAAAAACTTTTAAAAGTGTAAAAATCTCCTCCAAATCCAGTTGAAAATGTGAGATGGAATTAAATTTGGGTCAGGGACCAACAAACTGTGAACCTGGACCACAAAACTAGTCATAAGTAGCATGGGTATATTTGTAGCAATAACAAAAAATACATTGTATGTGTCGATTTTTTTTAATTGCCAAAAATCATTAGATCATTATGTTAAGTAAAGATCATGTTCAATGAGGATATTTTGTAAATTACCTACCACAAATATATCAAAACTTGATTTTTGATTAGTAATATGCATTGCTAAGAACTTCATTTGGACAACTTTAAAGGCAGTTTTCTCAACAACAAAAAAAATTAAAATAGATTTGCAAGCAGTTGTATCTCTGGCCAAATATGGTCCTATCCTAACAAACCATACATCAATGAAACGCTTATTTATTATAGCTTTCAGATTATTTATAAATCTCAATTTCAAAAAATTGACCCTTATGACTGGTTTTGTGGTCCAGGGTCACAATTGTGAAAACTGTCTAAATGAGAGGCAGGTCAGACTCTAATTTAATTATAGTTAATCAGTTAATCAGTTAATCAGTTAAGTATACTGCACTCCTGATTAAATCAGGTCTTTTTTAGATATAATTAAACCTGAATATAATATAAATGTTTGTCTGACTGTTGGCAGGAGACGGTTAGCGAAATGCAAGGTTCGTTAGCCGGGTGATTGAAGTTGCTGCTCGGTTTGAAGATGTGCTCGGTTCATTAAGGGGGAAGAGGACACAACAGGAAGCAGTTGGTCAGTTAGGCTGACAGTGTGGTAAGCACGCCGAGAAGACACATGCAGGTTAGCAGCAAGTCAATCAAACTCAGAGAGACAGGTGGACAGCACGCAGTCACATGTGAAGGGGAGCAGGCAGGAAGACAGACAGACAGACAGACATACCCAGGCAGGCGGGCAAGCCGGCAGACAGCGGGGGTAGGTGCCTGTGAGTCCGCTCTGTGGCAGAGTAACAGATGTGTGGTGAATCTTTAACTTTCCTCACTCCCCACTGTCACTGCATCTGTCCACAGCCTCTCTGGGTTAGTGTAGCCCCCTCCTGTGTGAAAAAAGCCAACAATAAAAACCTATCAGTGCACTTATTGATTAGCCCACGGTGTCAGGGATGCTGGTATTTAATGATCTACAGGTCATGCCGTCTTTCTGCAGGTTAAAGCGTTCATTAAGTTAAACGTTCAATCAGAAATCAATGCGTATCAACCCAATCTGTTATCAGATCTTCAGATCTATTGTCAATTCTCTGGTAAGTTTTAAATTAAGCTATTTTATATACACATACACTATCAGTCAAGAGGTTTTGAACAGTAAGATTTGTAATGTTTTTTAAAGAAGTTTCTTCTGCTCACCAAGCCTGTATTTATTTGATTTAAAATACAGCAAAAGCAGTAATATTGTGAAATGTTTTACTATTTAAGATAACTTCTTCCTATTTGAATAGATTTTCAAAAATGTATTCCTGTGATCAAAGCTAAATTTTCAGCATCATGATTTCTATTTCAGATAAATGCTGTTCTTCTGAACTTTCTATTCATCAAAGAAACCTGAAAAAATTCTGAATTGATGTTTTTTGAGTTTTTTGAATCAGAATATTAGAATGTTTTCTGAAAGATTATGTGACTGGAATAATGATGGAATAAAAATAAGTTTTGAAATCACAGGAATGAATTCTATTTTTAAAATATATTCAAATAGAAAACTATGGAAGCCCGTTTCTGCCACTGAATAAAAAAAGTTATTGCGACTTGTTATCTCACAATTCTGACTTTTTCCTCAGGATTGCGTGATACAAACTCGCAATTCTGACTTTTTTTCTCAGAATTGTGAGATATAAACTCACAATTGTGAGTTATAAAGTCACAATTGCATGATATAAACTCACAGTTGTGAGTTATAAAGTTAGAATTCCATGATATAAACTCGCAATGGTGAGTTATAAAGTTAGAATTCCATGATATAAACTCGCAATGGTGAGTTATAAAGTTAGAATTCTGATATGTAAACTTGCAGTTCTGAGAAATTAAGTCAGAATTATGTGATATAAACTTGCAATCGTGAGTTATTAGGATAGAATTGTGAGATATAAACTTCTGTGAACATATCAGTCTTTTTTCTCCTCAGAACTGGACTTTATAACTCGCAATTGAGAAAAAAAAAGTCAGAATTGCGAGATACAAACTCACAATTGTGAGAAAAATGTCAAAGTTGTGAGTTTATATCTCGCAATTGCGCATTTATATCTAACAGCTCTGAGAAAATTCTGAATTGTGAGTTTATATGGCACAATTCTGAGAACAAAAGTCTAAATTGTGGGTTCATATGACACAATTCCGAGAAAAAAAGTCAAAATTGTGAGAAAAGAGTAAGAATTGAGATATACTTATTTACCTCAATAATTGAGATAAAAAGTCACAATTATTTTTTTTAACTAGTGGCGGAAATGGCTTACATAGAAAACAGTTATTTTAAATAGTAAAAATATTTCAAAATTGTACTGTTTTTGCTGTACTTTGGATCAAATATATGCAGGCTTGGTGAGCAGAAGAGACTTCTTTGAAAAACTTTCAATATCTTACTGTTTAAAAATGTTTGACTGGTAGTGTATATATATTGAGTTGTATTGGTTTTAATTGAAAATACATATCGATTTCTGATTAAAAATCCATCACTTAACACTGCATGCCATTTCCTGATTATTATAAAATGACAGTACATAATACAGTAAGTTTGCACTCTCAAGCTTATTAGTGTGCAAAAGTTAGTGATTCAGACATTCCTACAGACCAAACTGAAACAGCATCGCACTTCATTGTCCCACAGTCTACCCCTGATTTCAAATAACAGATATGTCACTACCATAATACTCAATAAGTAGTGTTTTATTTTCATTTATGTGATCAGCCTAATCCCTTTAGACGTCACAGGGTAAATAGTACTGGGACTATCTCTCTCTTGCGCCCTCTTACTCCCCCCTTAGCGCCATGGTTTATTTTAATTGAAAATTAGCAAAACAAAACATGGGCAAGAGGCTCCCTGAATGGGGCCCCTTTCTCTGGGAGCTCCTGGGCCGTTGAATAATGCATATGGGAGAGAGTAAACAGCAGCAGCGGGCCTGGCCCTCGAACAATGGGCAGCTCTGAGCTCAGCCAGGGCGCCTGATTTTATTACTGACCTGTCAATCCTCCCCCCATCCTGGGAAGCGTGGGACCGCGGCCAGGCAGCAGCTGCTGACCGGCCAGCGCTGACCTGTGCGCTTAGGCGAACTGGATTTCACCACACGCCCACTGGCCCGGCCCTGCATACCTCCACAGGCGGACGCGGTTACGTGTATCCCTGCTTAGCCGCGTGGATGCATGGAAGTGTTGGTGTCCAAAACAACGACAACAACAAAAACAGAGTTAGAACAGAAGAGAGTTGAAATATGGGTCATTCAATCATTTTTTTAACCATATATTTACAAAGAAAAACTAAACGTGGTACATTTTACAGAGCAGTTTGTAGACTTGTGTCTGTCCACCACTTTTTATTTCCTCACAGCCATTGAGATTCCACTCTTGCCTCTTGGCTTTGGCCCGCTGTGGTTGCCGTGGCAACCGGTAAATTGGTTAGCAGGATGAGTAATGATATGACGTGGTGGAAATGGAAGGTCCCAACAAAGAACTTATTACGGCTGCACCTTTTTATAACATTCCATTGTTGTCAAGTGCTCCTGATATTAACCTGCCTCTGCCAGGGTTCCCCGGGCCTGAAACAGTGCGCGTGCATATTGTCAAGTCTCTAGAGAGAACAGAGAGTGAAAGAGAGAGAGAGTGCAGTGGGAGTAGGGCAATATCTCTCTCTTCATCACTCTTTCTCTCTCTCTGTCTCCTCTCATCACCTTAACAATTTCTGGGCTGTTAGACATGCAGAACACTTGTTAATTGTCAAGATCTGGGCTGTGGGGTTTTCCCTCAGCCACCTGAGGTCGCTGTTTCTTGCACTGCACTTCCCTGATTGTCTACACCTGTCTTGTTGTCTTTGATTATGACACTCGTTTCCTCCACAGCTGTTCACTATCACCACAGACTTTATAATCTCCACTCTCCCACCACTCTTGTGAGTCTGCATTGTTTCCTGTATGCTGTCTTTGTAAGTCTGTCTCTGGCTGTATCCGAAATCGCCCCCTATACCCTCAAATAGTGCACTATTTGAGGGGACAGCCATTTTAAGTGGTGTTCGAAACCATAGTGGACGTTCTCGAGTGCACTCATTCAATCCCACAATGCACCGCAAAAACGAGTGTACAACCGATGTACGCTCAACAGCTAGAGATAACCCATAATGCACTGTGAGAGTCGCGCGCCGACTGAATTCCCGCGTCTCTCCAGACGATGGCGCCCGCAGCTGAATCATCCATCTGTTCATTTTACAACGCGCTCGTCCACTGCGTAATGCAGCGTACAACACAGGTACAAATTTGTTGTAAATTGATTATTAAATTGTTTAACCAAGGTTTATACATAAACTCCTTGACATAGTTCAAGATAAATCCTTTAATCTTACTACTCGAACTGTCCGTTTTAAATGATTGTTAAATAGTAAGCAATACTATGCAAAAGCGGCAGTCCTTCCGGTGCACTTAGTGTCCGAATTCACTCACTCGTTTTCATTCACTCCTTCAAGTGAACTGTACGAGTGGACTAATGTAGGGAATAGTGAATAGGGTATAGGGGGCGATTTCGGATACAGCCTCTGTGTTCCGGATCCCTGACTTTTGATCGTGTTCCCTGTTCTGTTTATTTTGTATTTGTTCTAGTCGTGTTGTGCCGTGTTGGCCTTTTGGTTTTGTTTGTTTGTGTTTTGTTTTATTAAATAATTCTTCCCCTGCATTTGGACCCAGACCTCGCCCTTATTCTCACGTGACATTAATTCACTGTCGGTTTACCTTTGGACTAACAATGATGAGAGTAAAATAGTGTAGTGGAGATCAACATAAATTTGGCTTATATACCAAAAAATATACCACAAAAATATAAAGCAGCACAACTGGTTTAAAATCAATTATAAATCTAATTATATTAGAATAATTTCTGAAGGATCATGTGATGCTGAAGACTGGAGTAATGCTAAACATTTAACTTTGGCATCACAGGAATAAATTACATATTAAAATATATTGAAAGAGACAGTTATTTTAAATTGTATTTTTTTTATTATATATATATATATATATATATATATATATATATATATATATATATATATATATATATAT
>NC_133376.1:32512065-32552618 GCF_049309525.1 Garra rufa
GGAGTATTTCTGAACCGGTCAGTTTCTACAAAACATTTTATTTTATGTATTTTATTTTACCTTAAAATAAGCAAGATAATGTGTACAGTGAGGTGACCATGGGCAAAACATGATCATAAAATATCAACCTTCACATGCTGCTAAGACCCCAACATGAAGCAGAAAAGTCTTGAGTCACCTTGAAAGATTTTCTTTTTTATTTTGTGATATATCAGTTGTGAATAATCAGCAGCTGCATGTATGTTCTACGCATGATTGTATGACTGTACATAACGCCTTATATAATCACATAGAAACTGATAAGTAACTGATTCTATATCACCCAAATCTTGTGGTCCATCCAATCAGATTAGTTTGATAAATCAACCGCCTTTCCCATTCTCAGTAAAGGCCACACAGTACTTGCTTGTGAAAATCCCTGTGCAGAATCCACACAAGCATCTTACAAGGGAAAACAGCACTGAGAGAGAGAGAAAGAGAGACACACACACAGAGAGAGAGGGAGATTAGGGGGAAGTGATAGAGCTGGCACAGGATGTTTGAGTGTTTGCTCTTGCTTTAACAACATCCTCTGTGCAGACACCCAGGCAGGCAGTGAGATGGGGACAGAGATAGAAGATCGCATTGGGCCTGGTCTGCAGCCTGACCCATTGTTCTACTTATCTCTGTCCCGGCCTATCTGCTGGGCCAGGGGCAATTGAGCAGTGGGCAAGGAGGATGGATGACCACTGATAATAAGACAAAGACAAGTGCTACTGCCTCATTCAGAAACTGCAGGGAAGTACTGACCCTAATTAGTAAATCAACATATTGGTGTTGATGCTCAATTATCCAAGTCCAGCTTGGACTGGGTTGGGATGTAGGCATGCCTGTTAGAAGATACTAAGAGGCAAGAGTTGAGATTATTTCTGAACATAATCAGGGGATCAGATTTCCTTTATCAATCACTGTGTTTTAGCAGGAAGGGGTTGCAGGGGCTCTCGCCAGCCATCAGTGTCAGTGTGGGAAACCGCATCCATCAAATAAAGGGCAGCATTGCTTGTGGCTCAGGTAGCATCGTAGGGAAGGGAAGAGCAATGCTGGCCAGGGGTGTGTGAGAGAGAGAGTAACCCTGACCCTGAGGTGTCTTAGGTGAGCTGCTGTCCTGGAGGTCTGCCTATCTCTCTCCATCTCTCTCTATGTGTGTGGGGTGCATTGCTTCTGGACCTGTGAGAATATTCTCCATTAACAGGGTCACTAGTCCCAGAGGGACACTTCCACCCGCATACATGGTCCCAGAGGCAGAGGGAACATGTTGCACGCTATAGGAATTCCCTTACCATGATTTATTATTTTAGTGCTATTGTTTGACTATAAAGCAGTTCACATCCCTGCCTCTGAGAGAAGAACATTTTTATTTGGTAATTTAAAAACATGGTTATTTTTAATTTGAACAAAGTTTTTTTTTGTACTATTATGTGCTGATGATTAATTGTCTTGCAAATAATTTCAATTAACAACTTAACTGTATTTCTTGTACGCATACGAGCCAAAAGCTTTTGGACGGTAAGATTTTCGATGTTATTTTAAAGAAGTCTCTTCTGCTCACCAAGCCTGAATTTATTTGATCCAAAGTACAGCAAAAACAGTAAAATTTTGAAATATTTTTATTATTTAAAATAACTGTTTACTATTTGAATATATTTAAAAATGCAATTTATTTCTGTGATCAATACTAAATTTTCAGCATCTTTACTCTAGTCTTCAGTGTCCCAAGATCCATCAGAAATCATTCCAATATGCTGACTTGCTGTTCAAGAAACACTTTTATTATTATCAATATTTAAAACATTTGAGTACATTTTTGTCAGGGTTATTTGATGAATAATAGATCCGCATTTATCTGAAATAAAAACCTTTTGTGACATTATACACTATACCATTCAAAAGCTTGGAGTCAGTATAATTTTCTGGGGAAAGAAATTATAGAAATTAATACTTTCATTTAGCAAGGATGCTTTAAAGTCATCAAAAGTGATGGTAAAGACATTTATAATGTTACAAAACATTTTTATTTCAGATAAATGCTGTTCTTCTGAACTTTCTATTCATCAAAGAAACCTGAAAAAATCTACTCAGCTGTTTCTACATAATAATGTTTTTTGAGCAGCAAATCAGAATATTAGAATGACATTTTAAAACATATTTAAATAGAAAACAGTTATTTTAAATAGTAAAAATATTTCACAATTTTACTGTTTTTGCTGTACTTTGGATCAAATAAATGCAGGCTTGGTGAGCAAAAGAGACTTCTTTAAAAAACTTTTGACTGGTATTGTTTATATTGTAATATATATTGTAATATAATAATAAGAATTGTAATAAGCCTGTAATTAGCCTGTAATAATGCTGTAAAAATGAATAATATAATATAATATAATATAATATACAGTTATTCAATAATAGTGACATTAATTCATCTGGCTTTTACGTTCTGTAAAAAACAACTGTCTTAGGTTCATGCTTGTATATTAGGTAAAAATATTAACATTTATAAATATTATTATAACTATGAATACAAGGGTTTAGTAATTAATGTAAATGTAAAAAAGTAAATAAAGTAACTATATATAATAAGTAAATCATAATAAAAAAGTTACACTTAAAAGTAAACCAATTTACACTGTTAACTAGCTGCTTATTCGCATGCATATTACTAGCATATTGGTTGTTTTGTAGTACTTATAAAGTATATATTCTGCATGACCATATTCTACATCCCTAATACTACCCAATACCTAAACATAACATCTATCTCACCAACTATTAACAAGGAGCAAATTAGGAGTTCAAGGCAAAAGTCGTAGTTAATGGTTTGTTAATACCGAGAATTGGACCTTAAAATAAAGTGTGACCAAAAAAACAAATTAAACTTCCAATGTCATGCCATGCACACTGCCTGAAAATCTACAACTGAATCCAATGATTATGCATTCATTTTTGGGAAGACAAAATATACATTTGCATTTTTAAATCTGAATGGATGGCATCCCTAATAGAATTGCACATTAAAGCCTAGCATAAATTTAAAGTGTAAGATTATATCGCCTCAATATAGCAGGAAAAAAAAATAGTTCCATCCAAGTAAACAAGTTTCTAAGTGTTGATTTGATATGCAGGCTTCTCAATATAATCTCGGAGAAAGCGTTCTTGTCATTTTCGAGTGTTACCCGCATCATTACAGGCAGTCAGAAATGCATTTGTGCTGAAGCACTGTTGATCAACTTTGTGCATACTGAATCTATCATGATAAGCAGGCTCTTGCCTTACACCTGCTGATATTTAGATAAGATTAAATTTGAGAGGGGGTGGAAGATAGTTTGGGCAGGTGGGGGCAGGGATGCTCATGGCAGCGCAGAAAGAACAACATCTTGTCTGCTTGAGGATGAGTGCAAAGCCTGGGGGTCACAAGGTCCTGTTTACCTGTGGCAGGTATTTCCTCTATGGGCTGATAAGAACCGACCAGGGGAAGTGCTCCGTCACAGGTGAGTGGAGAGAGAGAGAGCTGGGGAAGCCAGATCTGCTGCTTAGAAGCACAAACTCTGACACACAAATTTGTTGTGTAACCATGCCCGGGGCACAAAGCACACCTAGATGAGGAGTAAGTAACTCATATTGTGATACTACTACCTTAACTACATTTAATAGCATGACAATATTTCAGCTATTTTCATAATAGTGTAGCTTTTCTTGTATTTTGTCCAACTAGTAAACATATTCACTTCAACAGTCCTTTCTCTTTCATACGCAGAATTGGAAGTCAGGTTTAGCATAGTGATTCGGAGCATATGGTCATCTCTTTTATAATGTAGCATCAGAGAGTTCGATTGATTCTAGCAATTAGGTTTATCCTAAACAGCCCTCTCTATTTCTTATGCAGCTTTGTATAGTCTGGAGCATTTTAGAGATTCGATTCTTCCTAAACGGCCCTCTTTTTTTCTTATGTACCATTGGATAGTCTGAGTCTAGTGATTCGGTTTGTTCTAAACTGTCCTGTTGGAAAGTCTGATTCATTCTAGTGAATCGGTTCGTTCGGACGGTTCATGTAAATGAACAGTTTCAACCTACTCGGTTCATTCTAATATTCCTCTGTTTCTGATGTAGCTTTGAATGATTCATTCTGAACACTCCTCTCTATTTCCTATGTAGGCCTAGTGTTGTACAGTCCGATTCGTTCTAGCAATTCGGTTTATTCGTACACAGCCCCTCTCTATTTCTTATGCAGCGTTATATAGTCCAAATCATTCTAGTGATTCGGTATGTAGCACTAGATAGTCTGATTCAGATTAGTGATTCAGGTCTGTCGAAAATTCTGATTCTTTCTAGTGAATCGTTTAGTCGTAATTAGTTTTCTCTCTTGTATTGTTTAAGCATCCGATTCGTTATAGTGAATCATTTCGTTCATACGGTTCACGTGAATAAACAATATCACTATAAAAGGACCTACTCAGTTCATCCTAAATGGTCCTTTCTATTTTTATGCAGCGTTGTGTAGTCTGAATCATTTAATGATTCGATTCATCCTAAACGGCCCTTTTGGAAATTCTGATTCATTCTGGTGGATCAGTTCGTTTGGATGGCTCATGTAATGTTTGGATGGTTTCACTATAAAACGATCTACTTGGTTCATCCTAAACAGTCCTCTCTGTTTCTGATGTAGCTTTGGATAGTCTGATTCAGTCTAGTGAATCATTTTATCCTTAAAGGAACACTCCACTTTTTTTGGAAATAGGCTCATTCTCCAACTCCCCCCGAGTTAATAAGTTGAGTTTTACCGTTTTGAAATCCATTCAGCCGTTCTCCTGTTCTGGTGATATCACTTTTAGCATAGCTTAGCATAGATCATTGAATCCTATTAGACCAATAGCATCGCATTCAAAAATGACCAACGAGTTTCGGTATTTGTCCCATTTAAAACTTGACTCTTCTGCAGTTATATCGTATACTAAGACTGGTGGAAAATGTAAAGATGTGATTTTCTAGGCCGATAAGATTAGGAACTACACTCCCATTCTGGTGTAATAGTCAAGGGAGTCTGCTGCCGTAATATGGCCGAAGCAGGCGCAGTAATATCACGCAGCACAACGTGACCAACTGCATGCACAGGGAGCGTTCCTTGTTGGAAGTTACCTAGCTGGGAACTAATTACAGGCGCTGCGTGATATTACTGTGCCTGCTGTGTCCATATTACGGCAACAAACTTCCTTACTTTCTTATCGGCTTAGAAAATCACATTTTTACATTTTCTGCCCTCTTAGTATACGATATAACTGCAGAAGAGTCAAGTTTTAAATAGGACAAACATCGAAACTCGATGGTCATTTTTGAACGCGATGCTATTGGTCTAATAGGATTCAATGATCTATGCTAAGCTATGCTAAAAGTGATATCGCCAGAACAGGAGAACGGCTGAATGGATTTCAAAACGGTAAAAATCAACTTACTAACTCGGGGGGAGTTGGAGAATGAGCCTATTTCCAAAAAAAGTGGAGTGTTCCTTTAACTGTCCTGATTCATCTGGACAGTCTGATTCATTCTAGGAAATACTTTCGTCGTAATCAGTTTTCTCTCTTGTATTGTTTGAATGTCCAATTCATTATAGTGAGTCAGTTTCAGTATAAAACAACCTACTCAGTTCATCCTAAATGTTCCTCTCTATTTCTGATGTAGCACTGTATAGTCCACATAATTTTAGTGATTCAATTAATTCTATGCAGCTCTCTATCTGATTCATTCTAGTGAATTGGTTCGTTCGGACAATTCATGTAAATGAACAGTTTCACTATAAAGCGACCTACATGGTTCATCCACGGTCCTCTCTATTTCTGATATAGCTTTGGATAGTCTGATTCCTCCCAAACACCCCTCTCCTTCGCCTTATGTAGCCTAGTGTTGTATAGTCTGATTCTTTCTTTTTTTTTTTTTTTAAACAACAATTTTATTTTCAAACATTGTCATACAGATTAATACAACAGTTCTATTTTCCATTATAACCGGATAAAAAAAAAAAATAATAATAAAATAAAATAAAATAAATAAAAATAAACAAATATAAAAATACAACATAAAAAAAAAAAAAAAAAAAAAAAAAAAACACTCCCGTACAACAGTAAGATACTTGTCTATATACTCTCAATGTCCATCAGTTCTACAAAAGAGTCACCATCTAGACTCTGCAAGAAGTCATGGAACACTTTCCAGATGGACCAAAAAACACGAAGTTTGTTTTTCAAAAAATAGGTAATCTTTTCTAAAGCAAGGCATGAAGTCATCCCCTTTATCCATTGAGACACGCTAGGGGACTCTTCTTTTTTCCAACAACATGCAATTACACGTTTGGCTTCCAACAAACAAAGAATTAGCAGCATTCTTTCATGTTTAGTAGTTTTAAAATTCAGAGGACAAATATGTAATATACACAGCTTGGGATCAAGAGGAGTTACTTTGCCAATGATTTTACTTACAATGTTCAATATTTTAACCCAAAAACAATTAACTTTAGTGCATTCCCACATACAATGGAATAAAGTTCCCTTTTCTTGTTTACATTTGTAGCATTCATCAGGAATATTCGGGTTGAAGTGATGTAACTTAACTGGAGTGATGTATTGTCTACTCAGCCATTTATACTGAAGCAGTCTCATATGGGTGCTCATTGTCTGAGTTTGGGCTTTTAAACATACTATTTGCCACTCTTCCTCGGTTATATCAACCTGCAGGTCAGATCGCCATGCTTGAAGTCTGTCATTAAACGATTCTTTAGATTTGGCCACAAACTGTTTATATAATAGAGATATTTGACCTCTACCTTTCAAATATTTAAGTGTAATATTTTCCAAAGTAGAAAAAGGAGGCTCAACCAGATTATGGCCTTGTCTTGATTGAATGAAGCTACGTAATTGCAAATATTTGAAAAAGTGCTTTTGCGGAATTCCAAACCTTGTCCTAATTTCTTCAAAGGACATGAATTTCCCTTCATTATAAAGATCAGACACCTTACTAATACCTTGAATTGACCAAATTTTAAAACCTGAATCGACTCTACCGGGACGGAAATTTTCATTACCAAAAACTGGTGAAAAGCAAGAAAGTTGTGGTAATTCACCTAAATAAGCAAGAGCCTCAAACCAAACTATTATAGTATTTCTGGTATATGGATTTTTTGTACACTTAATCAACTTTTTAACATCTGCTGAATATAAATATAAATTCAAAGGGATTGAAATCACGTAAGACTCTATAGATACCCAGGTTGGAGGGTAATCCTTCTCAAAGTAAAACATTGCTGCTCTAATTTGAGCCGCCCAGTAGTACCATTTTAGGTTGGGTAGGTTTAACCCCCCTCTATCATACGGCAAGTAAAGCAAGGAAAGTCTGAGGCGAGGGCGCTTGTTGTTCCAAATGAAGTTTGTAAAAGTTTTTTTCATTAGGACAAAAAAAGAAGAATGTGGAGGAAGTGGGATGGATTGGAAGAGATATAACAATTTGGGCAAAATTGACATTTTTAATATATTAACACGGCCAATCATAGAGATGGGGAGTTTTGTCCACCTGTTCAACAGACCAGTTATAGAATCTGATATGGGATTATAATTAGCTGATATAATTTCATTAACAGTTGGCGTAATTTTAATCCCAAGATAAATAAAACCATCTTGTGAGATTCTAAAGGGTGTTTGAACTGGGGGGAGAAGTCTTTCGGCTTTATGGAGGAACAACAACACAGATTTAGAATTATTAATTTTATACCCTGAGAATTCTCCAAATGTTTCAATCAAATTTAACAATGCTGGGATAGATTGTTTTAGATTGGACAAGAATATAATTATATCATCTGCATATAATGAAATGCGGTGTTCGGAAGGGCCAATTGTAATACCTGAAATATGTGTATGTTTACGAATTGCCATAGCCAGTGGTTCGATCGCTAGGGTGAATAGCAAGGGAGACAGCGGGCAGCCCTGGCGTGTTCCCCTGTAGAGTCTGAAAGGGGCAGATATTATTCCATTCGTTAGTATCTCAGCTGAAGGGTTAGCATACAGGATCCGGACCCATTTCAAAAACTTATCCCCAAATCCCATTCTTTCCATAGTTTTAAACAGGTACTGCCACTCAATCCTGTCAAACGCTTTTTCAGCGTCTAATGACAGAAGTGCATTATCACAAGTATTAGATTTCTCATATATTATATTTAATACTCTACGGATATTATGCAAACCTTGCCTCCCCCAAACAAAACCATTTTGATCCATATGAACAAGTTTAGGCAAATGAATTTCTAATCTTTTTGCTAGCACCTTACAAAGAATCTTTAAATCATTATTTAAGAGAGAAATTGGTCTATATGAACCACAATCAGTTGGTGGCTTGCCAGGTTTTAACAGCAGAGTTATTATCGCAGTATTCAGAGAAGGAGGCAAAGCCCCATTTTTCAGGGATTCCTGGTACATGTCCAAAAGGGGGCCAATTAATTTATGATGAAAAATTTTATATAACTCTATCGGTATGCCATCAGGCCCTGGGGTCTTCCCTCCTTTCATACTACGAATGGCTTCAGACAGCTCTTCAGATTTTAGGTCATCTTCGAGAGATGCCATGAAACCCAAATCTGTGGACTTAAAGTCCAAAGTATCCAGGAAAGCTTTTTCTCTCACTGTGGCACATTCTGAATATTCAGAGCTGTAAAGAGCCTGATAGTAGTTCCTAAAGACCTCATCTATCTCAGTTTGATCAAATGTTACCTCACTCTCCTTTATCTTAATGGAATTTATGGCTCTTTCAGTTTGTAACTGTTTAATACGCCAGGCTAGTAACTTACCCGCTCTCTCTCCCGCTTCATAATAAGTCTGTTTAAGTCTCAGCAAACTTTTCTTTGCACGTTCTAGTGAAAGTTCGTTATATTTCATTTTCAATTTGTGCAGATCCAAAAGAAGATCAGGTGTAATTTTTTGGTATACTTCAGATTCAATTTTCTTTATTTTGCTTTCAAGGTCTGCCATTTCTATTCGACAGTGCTTATATTTATAATTTGTGTAACTAATCATTCGACCTCTTATAAAAGCTTTAAATGCTTCCCACCGGACTGAGGCAGATGTTTGATTTGTGTTAATTTCAAAATAATAATCTATCTGTTTATCAATGAATTCCAAAAATTCAGGATCTCTCAACCAGGATATATGTAGTCGCCATCTTGGGGGTCTGCACAAAAAATTTGGAAAGTTTAATGTAAATGAAACTGCCGCATGATCTGAGATTAAAATGCTATCATACCAGCAGTTCTTAACTTTAGAAATTAAATCAGTAGATAAAAGAAAGTAATCGATACGAGAAAATGTTTTATAAGTACTAGAGTAGCATGAATAAGTCAAACTATCCGGGTGTCTGTTCCTCCAAATATCTATTAAATTGAAATCTTGCATAAACTGTTTTAACTCTATTCTGGTCTGTACATGAGAGAGGTCTGATTTAGTTGATCTATCTAATTCTGGATATAAAGCACAATTGAAATCTCCTCCAATAACAAAATATCCTGGCAGTCCAGCCAATAGTAAAAATAGATTTCTGTAAAAAATAGGATTATCTACATTGGGTCCGTAAACATTTACTAAATTCAATCTAACAGAAAATATCTCGGTTTGGATAATTATGTACCTCCCTAGCCTGTCTTTGATAGTGTTAATTATTTGTAAAGGAATGGATTTATGTATAAGTAAAATAACCCCCCTAGATTGTGAACTAAATGAGGCAGAAAGTACTTGCCCTGGCCATCTCTTCCTCACCATATTCACATCCTCTGAAGCTAAATGGGTTTCCTGGAGGAACACTATTTTAGCTTTCATTTGCCGAATTCTGTTCATCACTTGTTTTAACTTTACAATTTTGTTAAGGCCTCTTACATTCCAGGATGTAAATTGAATATCAAATAGGGGAGCCATTATTGTATATACAGCATATTCCCATTTTTGCAAAAAGTAGTAGAGTAAGTATACAGACTATTATTGTAAATAAAGAAAGAAAAAGAGAGATAAAAAAAAAAAAAAAAAAAAAAAAAAAAACACCTTGGTAAAGGCCAAATACAGCCAGACAGAACAGCTGACCAACAAACAGGCATTTCCCCAAATGAAATACCATCACTCCCCCTCCCCTCCCTAATTAAACACTTCCCAAGGTCTTCTCGAAAGAGCCTGATTATGGCACTACGCCGGTCCACCCGCGATCCTTTCACGGTGAGGAACAGCTTGTCTGAAGGTCGGACGCGTCCGCAACAGTCAAAGATGTCAACCCAACATCACGAAATATATATATATATATATATATATATATATATATATACATATATATATATACATATATATATATATATATATACATATATATATTATTTTAGCATCAGTGATAAACCAGAAGTTTGCTTACGTTAATGCAACTGACCCCGAAGAAAAACGTCTTCCTTTAAGTCCTGCTAAACATTGTCTTTCAAATCTTGCAAAAACCTCTGAGCATCTGAAGGATTGTCGAACAAGTGTCGCTTTCCTTTGTATGTCACGCACAGAGTAGCCGGGTGCAAGATGCCATAACGCAATTCAGGGAAGTTGAGATCGCGAAGATCCTTCTTCACTGAGTCAAATCTTTTCCGTTTCTTGTGCAGTTCAGCTGACACGTCAGAAAAGAACATAAGCTTTCTTTTGTCTAGCATCACGGTGCCTGCTGCTCGAGCTGCTTTCAGAGTACGTACTTTATCAGCGTAGTTTAGGAATTTCATTATCACAGCTCTCGGTGGAGAGTCAGACTCAGAACGATCTTCGGAGAATCTGCCGATTCGGTGAGCTCTCTCAATTACAAGAGGGCCAGGAAAGTTTTCCGGGCCGAGGATCTGAGGGAGTAATTTCTCTAGAAAGACGCACATGTCCTTTCCTTCAATTTTTTCTGGAAGTCCCACTAATCGTAGATTGGACCGACGACTGCGATTTTCCAGATCATCGACTTTTGATGAGAGGGATTCTATGGCAGTTTTCAATTTTGCGCTTTCCGTTTGCAACTCCGTGACATTATCTTCTTGACTGCTTATTCGGTCCTCGGCTTCCGTTACCCGTGTTGTGAGAGCTTTAAGATCGCACTGAACTGCGTTAATCGCCTGGAGCAAGCCATCAAATCGCACAGCAAAGTCCGATTTCAATGAGTGGATAGCGTCCAGTATTGCAGACTCTTGGCTAACACCTGACGCTCCCTCCTCGCTATTAGCTTCATTGGATTTAGCATCTGCCTCGGCCTCTCCAGGTACGGTCGATTTAACTTGTTTCTGTGTCGTTTTAGTTGGTTTTGGTGGCATCTTGAAACGTTAAGATGTATCAGATTTTCAAATAGAATTGGTTTGTCAGCGTTTATTGGGTTATAAAATACAATTTAAGTCAGTATTTGTAGCGGAGCTCCGATTCGCGTCCACTCAGCACCGCGCCATAACCGGAAGTCAGTCTGATTCTTTCTAGTGTTTTTTTTTTCCTACCCAGCTATTTCTTATGCAGCATTGTGTAGCATGAATCATACTAGTGATTTGATTCAACCTAAGCGGTCGTCTCTTTTTCTTATATAGTGTTGAATAGTCAGAATCATTCTAGTGATTCGATTCATCCTAAGCGGTCCTGTTGGAAAGTCTGATTCATTGTAGTGAATCGTTTCATCCTAATCAGTTTTCTCTTTCGAATTGTTTAAAAGACCGATTCATTATAGTGTATCGGTTCATTTGCACGGTTCATGTAAATGAAGAGTTTGACTATAAAGCGACCTACTCGGTTCATCCTAAACGATTCTCTCTATTTCTGATTTAACTTTAGATAGTCTGATTCATCCCGAACTCTCCTTTCTATTTCTTATGCAGTGTTGTGTAGTCTGGATCACTCTACTGATTCAATTCATCCTTAATGGTGCTCTCTCTTTTATATAATGTTGAATGGTATGAATCATTCTAGTGATTTGATACATCTTAAACGGCCCTCTCTCTTTCTTATGTAGCGTTGGATGGTGCATATCATTCTAGTGATTCAAATTATCCTAAATGGTACTGTTGGAAAGTGATTAATTCCAGGGAATTGGTTCGTTCGGACGGTTCATGTAAATGAACAGTTTGATTATAAAGTGACCTACTTGGTTCATCCTAAATGGTCCTTTCTATTTCTGGAGTAGCTTTGGATAGTCTGATTAATCCTGAATACTCTTCTCTATTTCTTATGTAGCATTGTATGGGCAGAATCATTTAGGTGATTTGATACACCCTAAATGGCTCTCTCTCTTTCGTATGTAGCATTGGAAAGTCCGATTCAGTCAAGTGATTCAGTTCATTCCTAACTGTCCTGTCAGAAAGTCTGATTCATTCTAGTGAATTGGTTTGTCCTAATTAGTTGTCTTTCTAGTATTGTTTGGACATCTGATACATTAAAATTTACCAGTTTAAGTTTGACACTGTGACCCTAATTAAGATAATTCATTCATTTGTGTGCAAATTTGACTCTGAATGAATAATAAATTCTATCAGTGGCAAGATTTTCTTTAAGTTCAATGTAGTTAGCTACTTTTTGGTTGTAGTTGTAGTGTAGCTTGTATTTTTCTGTATTTTTATTTTTTAAATACTCATAGCCTTTTTATAGCCTCATAATGGTTTGAGGGTTGGAATAGTGCAATTATTATTTAGTATACGTGTCAGGGTTTTATGACCAAACTAATTATAAAACTCCCACAAAAATGCAGGTTTACTTGTTTATTCATTGAAATGACAATATGTCTGAACACAGCACTCTGCAATAGGTGATCCCACCCACAGACCCCTAATGTGGCCCGTGTCAGAGTTTGAAATGGAGCAGAGCAGGTGAGGCACAACGGATGGAAGGAGACTGAGCTTGTTTATTTTCACTCTGTCCTTCCTCTTCCTCCATTACCTGAGCTCTGGGTGCTCCGCTTGCCCTCAGGTGCTGAGAGGAGGCGGTGAGCCTGAACATGTTAACAAGGGAGGATCCCACAATCGTATTGAGAGACACGCTGCACGCTGAATGGAGCTTTCATCGAGGAGTGTGGAACAGACCACAAGACAACGCTCTCTTTTTATTGCCCTAAAAATTAAGAGTGACATTAACGAGGAGCAAATGAATAACCAGAGCAGTTTTTATGCGTTTGCTGTACATCCCCATCTGGTCACGGTCAATTTCTTTAATTGGTAATGAATGATCTGAATAAACCTTAATGGGCATATACGTAATTAAATAGCAATTTATAATATCCTGTGTCTGGACTAAAAGTATTTTGTATGTGACCAGACATCCTTCATTTTCCTAAATTGTCCCCATTTTATACTATGTGTGAAATAACATGTGATAGGTATTGCACATGTTAGATATGGTTACTGTATTTTTGGAAAAAACATTTAAGAAGCTGGAGGAAGGATATTGAATATATAGGATATAAATAGTAAAAAGGGTCTAAAATAGAGTGACAGTATGCCATGAAAAGATTACCTTAAGGTAATATATTTAAAATATTTTAAAGAAACCATGTGTTAATGACTAAATATAATTGAAAGTAGTATGCCAGAGTTTTACAGTATATACTGTAGCTCATCACAGTCCTACATTTTGACTTACTTGGATTTAGGGCTGTCCCCGAATAGTCGAAGATTCGATGCATCGATATGCGGAGCCTGATTCGACCACCGATCTCACAGTCGAATCTTCGCGGGTGAAACGAGCATCACACCATTTTGGCAATATGGGGGTGCTCAATGTCTAACTGCACACAGAACTACTAGATTTTGTACGGACATATTAAGTTATATACAGCCTTAGATTATGATAATGCAGTAAAAACAAAAGTGAAAAGAAAGAAGCGTTCAATAAATATTTTTAACGTGTTTGTGAACAAATCCAACCACCCCTGTGACAGATTTAATTTTCACTTGCCCTGATCCATGATGAGATGAGGACGGCAGGGATTAGGCGGCGATCACACCGAACGCGTTTTTGCCGTTGGAGGCGCCTCTTTTGAATGGTTTTCTGTTGGCAGTGAGCGTTCTGCGCTCCGTTAATGCGTCCCCGGCGCCTCGCGTTTTTGCAGGAGCGCTCTGAGCGCCTGGAGTTGAAAAAAAATATCAACTCTGAGCGGAAAAACGCCCAACGTTATTCGCGTTCTTTCCCATTGTCCAATCTTTCGGGTCTTCGAAAGTTTACCGTCGCTTAAAAAGTCCGGAGACTGCAAGAAATAGAGGAGAAACCTTTGGTGTCTATCATGGGAAACCAGGGGCTGTATTATTTAGGGTTTCTACTAATATGACAGTTTAATTAAATGCAAAAAACTAGATTTTAGAGCGTTCGCGCTATAATCCTTTGATTTGACTGACAGGACAGCTGTTTTGGTCGTTGCTTAGCAAAAAAGGCAGTGCTGTGCGCCTTGCGTTTTTAGAACTAAAAGACGCGTTCTGTCTTTTTATTTAAACCTAAATAAGTTTGTCTGTCAGTTGGCAGGCAGTTTTGGTCGCTTTATTAAAAGTCGTTGCTGTGTGCAGTGTGTAAAATAAAATTAAAATTGTTTTACCCTCCTTCTGACTATAGTGTCGTGTCCCTCCTATCCCATTCACACACACACATAAGCCTAGATGATTCGACTATCGGTCGACTATAGAAAGATTCGAAAATTCTGATTCGACTATGAAAATTCTTAGTCGGGGACAGCCCTACTTGGATTATTACTGGACTTTTTAATCATATATGAATTTACATGAACTTATATGAACTTATACACTGCTGCTCAAAAGTTTGAGATCAGTAAGATTTTTAAAGACGTTTCTTATGCTCATCAAGGCTGCATTTATTTGATCAAAAATACAGAAAAAACTGTAAAGGGATATTATTTCAATTCAAAATAACTTTTCTGTGTGAATATATTTTAAAATGTAATTTATTCCTTTAGTACAAAGCATATTCAGTCTTCAGTGTCACATAATCCTTCAGAAATCATTCTAATATGCTGATTTATTATCAATGTTGAAAGTTGTGCTGCTTAATATTTTTTGTAACCTGTGATACTTTTTTCAGGATTCACTGATCAATAAAAGGTTAAAAAGAACACTATTTTTTTTAAATAGAAATGTTTTCTGGCAATATACAATTCTGTTAAAAAGTTTTGGGGTTAGTAAATTTTTAGCATAGAAGTGATAGCATAGACTTACATTGTTAGAAAAGATTTATATTTTGAATAAATGCTGTCCTTTTTAACTTGTTATTCATCAAAGAATCCTGAAAAAAAGAATCACAGGGTCCAAAAAATATTTAGCAGCACAACTGTTTCCAACATTGACAATTCTAATAATAAATCAGCATATTAGAATGATTTCTGAAGGATCATATGACACTTAAGACTGGAGTAACAGCTGATGAAAATTCAGTTTTGCATCATATAAATTATATTTTAAAGTATATTACTGTTTTTTTTTAATGAATAAATGCAGCCTTGATGAGCATATGAGTCTTCTTTAAAAAAACATTACAAGTCTTACTGATCCCAAACTTTTGAGTGGCAGTGTATATTGAAAAGGGCATCCCTGCAACTATTCAAGTCAAGTGACTAATATATTTCAAAATTTTATGTTAATAGATATGTAAAATCTATCAACACTGTAAAAAACTGTAAAATTGAAAATAAAAATATTTTAAAGAATCCATGAAATTGTAATTCAGTCCTAATTTGCTAAATAGCAATACAAATATTTTAATAAAAAATATTCAAACATTTTAAGCCATTAACTTTATTTATTAAAAAACTATAATGTATTAATTTATTAATAATTCATTTTATTTGTTTTTTAAGCAATAAAATTAAAAAAACACATAATACATAGACAATTGCATCTATTTTCAGTTTTTGAAAATAAAAACATTTCAATCAAAATATACAATATTATTTTAAAAGCCTAATACAAATTGCTTAGTTTGAGTTACTTAGTTTGAATTTATTTCATTAGATCCATGCAAACTTTATTTAGATAAATGTACATTTTTAACTTAATTGCATTGCATATAAATTATGTATAATAATACTACATTTACCATGATCAAAATATACACCAAAAATATGTGGAATTGTCCCATTATTGGACATTTGAATCATATATGGACTTATATATCAAGGCAAGGTGCTATGAATGAAATAATTTTACTTTTATGACTCTTGAAGTTGCCCTCAGCACAGGTGTGAGAATATATAAACTCTGTAGTTAAAATGCTTCATCATATCTACAGATGCTTTCGGCTAGTGCTTAGAACAATCACAAGTGCACAAGTTATGAATAAGTCGAGCTGAATCGGACAGAGGTGAGAATTGTTTGCGAGCACTTTCCTTCCCCGGGCCCTCCTCCCTTCTGCAGATCCGCTCATTATAAACGAAGAGCAAAGGTAGCGCGCGGCAGCCATTGTGGCCGATCGGAACCTGAAGCACCCTCCAGTAAGCAGGAGAGCAGCATCGTAGGCACCGCAGCACCCCACTTCAAACCTCGCGAAACCCCATTTTCAGGCCCCACAGCTGCCCCGGCTCTGCAAGAGCACTTAGCCATGTCATTCTATCCGCCTCTCCGGACCAGAGGACACAGGCACGGTTTTGTACGCCGCTGTCTCTGATACGACTCCAGAAATGGAAATGAGGCCATGGATCTTCATTAGAAGAGGCAGGTGTCCTCTGGCCTGCCCAGGTGAAGACGCTGGGAGGAGTGGGCGAGGGGGGGAAGGGGCTCCTCACGATGGCTGGCGGCCCTCGTTTCGGCCCCTCGCTCCCCTCCCCCCACAACACTTAATTGCCCGTGTAATGAGCTACTGTTGAATGGGCTTACTTGTGTGGAGGTACTTGAGGAGCCCGTGCATTAGGGGTACCTCCTGCAGCTCCTAATCTCAGAGCCCGTATACAGCGTATGAAACGCCAGAGAGAAAGACACTCACCTCTCCTCTGCATCATTCTTGTTTGCGTTCGCCCCCACCTCCAGCCCCTCTGCTTTGTCTCCAGGTTCATGCTGGTGAAATTGGCAGGGCTTTGAAACCTGTGGAAGCGAGGCAGCCTTAAAGGCCCTTCAAGGCAGATGAGGATCCTGGAGTGTGAGAAGTTTTCTTGTGACAGGACACCTGTTTCTGGCTCATATCTTGTCTTTCTGTGCTTGAGGATGCAGAACACCTGCACGCAGACAATTATGTGCTCGTTTGCTGCAAAAATCATCCGGATCAAACATCACGTGCCGTTGGAAATCTCCAGTATTATGCTGATTTAAAAGAGTTGAAATTGTAAAATGTGTTTTGAAAACGCTTTTAAAAATTGTTAAAACTTGAAAAATCTAAATAAACGCAACTTTAAAGGGATAGTTCACTCAAAAATGAAAATTCTGTCATTAATTACTCACCCTTCGTTCATCTTCAGAACTTAAGATATTTTAGTAAATCTGAGAGCTTTCTGACCCTGACAGCAATGGTACTACCGATGTTTAAGGCCCAGAAAAGTAGTAAGGACATTGTTAAAATAGACCATGTGACATCAGTGGTTCAACCGTACTGTTATGAAGCTACAATAATACTTTTTGTGTGCGAAGAAAAAAAAAGACGATTTAGTTATAGTTATGTTTATAGTTGTGGATTGTGGTGTGAACATGCTTTTATTTTTCATTAATTCATATAATCTCATTAGTTTGTTTTTGTTAAAGGGATAGTTCACCCAAAAATTTGATGTTTATCTGCTTACCCCCAGGGCATCCAAGATGTAGGTGACCTTTTTTCTTTAGCAGAACACAAAGATTTTTAACGAAAACCGGTGGAGTCTGCCAGCCAAATAATGGAAGTGGATGGGCACCAGACCTTTAAAAGTAAAAAAAAAAAAACATGCACAGACAAATCCAAATTACACCCTGCGGCTCGTGACGATACATTGATGTCCTAAGACTGAACAGTATTTATATCATTTTTTTTTACCTTTGATACACAGCCACGTCCATCTGTGCTGAGCACGAGTTTAGCATCCGGCTCGTTACATGTGTACGCGCTCTGGCGTAGAATACACAATATCGTTATATAAGATAAGATATCGTTATCTTAATACTTAATATTAATACTTAATATTACATTTTTTGTCTGTTGGTGTGGATGGTAATATAGTTATCAATATAGTTACCTTTATACTTACTGTTACTGGTGTGAAAAGGTCTTTATTTGTATGAATTCATATCATATCATCTCATTTGTTTGTTTACATTATCGACCATTGGTGTGGATGCTCATATAATTATTGTTATGTTTATCTTTACATTTAACGTTACTGGTTTGAACAGGATTTTATTTGTATGAATTCATATCATCTCATTGATTCATTCTCATTATTGGCCATGGATATGGATGCTAATATAGTCATCGTTATAGTTATATTTATACTTATACTTATTTTTACTGGTATCAACAGCCCTTTATTCGTATAAATTCATATCATCTCATTCATTGGTTTTCGTTGGTGTGGACGCTAATATAGTTGTCGTTATAGTTACCTTTATACAAATTGTTACTGGTATGAACGGTTCTTTAATCATATGAATTCATATCATCTCATCCGTTCGTTTTCAGCTGTTGGTATAGATGCTAATCTAGTTATCGTTAACTTCATACTTATAGCTACTGGTGCGAATGGGTCTTTAATCGTATTAATTCATATTATCTCATTCGTTTGTTTTCGTTGGTGTGGATGCTTATATAGTTGTCATTATAGTTACCTTTATTCGCTTAAGTCTGACGTCACCGCTTCCGTGTCCAAATGCTCTATCAGATGCCACGAGAAAACAACAAACAGTGCTAATACACACTTACAATGTGATATAATACTACCCAAAAAAGTTATAATCCTCCCCTTTAACTCCATACTGAAATCCCAGATCGCCAGACAATGAAAATATACATATAAATAAATAAATATAAAAATGATTTGTGTTTGGGATGCTGTGAGCACAGAGACTGTAGTGTATACCACAAGTTTGAAAACGTTTAGCTTAAATGTTTAATATGAATAAACAGTGCTCATAAACAGCTGTTGAGATAGTATTCTCAAGGGAAATAAGTTGAGGCTTGGACCCGAAAACAGCGTTTGTTGGACGCGCATTATGTCATCACTTAACAAGCGAATACTTATCGTTACTGGTACACTGTAAAAAGTTGTCACCAGTTTCAACTTAAAAACATAAGTTCAGCAGCTGCCTTAACATTTTAAGTTAAATCAACATAAAACTACAAGTAATTTCAACTCATAAGTTAAATCAACTTAAAAGTACAAGTCATTTTAACTAATTTTATTGTTGTGAGTTGAAATAACTTAAAGTTTTAAGTTGATTTAACTTAAAATTTTAAGGCAGCTGCTGAACTTAAGTTTTTAAGTTGAAACTAGTGAAATATTTTTACAGTGTATGAACAGGTCTTTAGTTATATTAATTCATATCATCTCATTTGTTCCTTTTTATTTGGCCATTGGTATAAATGCTTATATAGTTATCGTTATCTTAATATTTATCGTTATTGGTATGAATGGGCCTTTATTTGTATGAATTTATATCATTTCATTTGTTTGCTCGTCTGTTGGTGTGGATGCTAACTAATATAGTTATCATTATAGTTATCTTTATACTTATCGTTACTGGTGTGAATAGGCTATTGTTTGTATGAATTCATATCATCTCATTCTTTCGTTTGTGTTATCGTCTGTTTGTGTGGCCGCTAATATAGTTATCCTTATAGTTGTCTTTATAGTTGTCGTTGCCTTTATATGAATGGGCCTTTATTCAAATGAATTAATATCATCTTATATTTTCGTTTTTGTTATCGGCCATTGGTGTGGACGCTAATATAGTTATGTTTGTAGATATCTTTATACTTATCGTTACTAGTGTGAATGGGCCTTTATTCGTATGAATTCATATCATCTCATTTGTTCGTTTTCGTTATGTGCATACGATGTGCATTTCATAAAATAGTTCAGTTTTCTCATGAGATCACTAAAACTTCAGAAACTCAAGATGTGCATTACGTATCATCACTTTAGACCTCTAAGAGTACTCATCTAGCTCTTCTCACGCTGTTTGCGGCACAATGTTAGTCCCCTCGGTCCCTCTGCAGGGTGCCTGACAAATAAGGTGCTGTTATTGGGCTCCTTCTCAGGGCTGGGGGTTAATGATTAGTGCTGTTGGGGGTTAAAGCCCAGAGATAGGGCCTTTCTCCTGTGCCTCAACAGATGTTGGTGGGCCTTTAATGTGGTTATCAGGATGGAGGGCCTTCTCAGGCCCGCTCTTCCATTGTGTGCTGCTGCATTCCAGGGCTCAGCCACGGCAACAGGGCATCATGGGAGCACAGCCAGGGCTCCCGCTGGGCCACTGTGGGCCCGAGTTCTGACAGCCAGGGCAGCCCCCTCTCCCACACTGCATCCACACTACTGATCACACACTATTCTTCACACCTCCTGCTTCCTCCACACACACACATACACCCTGTTCCTCTGCCATCCTGCCCTTTCCCACACCACCTTTTATGGGCTGATTCATGGGCAAAAAGTCTAAAAATGCTCCTTTTACAGTTCACCCTTAAATGAGCTAATTCCCTGTGGGCTGTTTAAAGTGTTTACTTCAAACCCCAGTGTCCCTAAAGTCATGCTACTCATTAGGGACTGCTAATTTAATTTATTCAGTTGTAAATTGCACATTTCTGTAATGCATAAACGTTATATATTTTCATGTGTAATTTATAAATTAAAACTTTAATATTGTGAAATATTACAATTAAAGCAATGAATGTATTTTAAAATTAATAAAATGTGATGCAAAGCAGAATTTACAGCAGCCATTACTCCAGTCTTCATTGTCACATGAGAAATCAGGAATAATTTTAATATCCTAATTTGCTGCTCAGAATTTTTTTTATTATTATTATCATCAGTGTTGAAAACAGTTATGCTAAACTTTGAAAGGTAGTGTATATAACAAACAAACAAACAAACAAACAAACAAACAAACAAACAAACAAACAAACAAACAAACAAATAACCTACCCCCAAACATTGAAAGGTAGTGTACATTAAACAAACAAACAAGAAAATGCATAAATGAATATAAATAAATACATAAACAAATAAAAAACCTATCACAAACATTGAAAGGTAGTATGTAAACAAACAAACAAATAAATAAATAAATAAATACATAACCTACCCCAAAACTTTGAAAGGTAGTTTGTAATAAATAAATAAGTTCACAAATAACCTACACCCCAAACTTTGAAAGGTAGTGTATAATAAATAAATAAATAACCTACCTCCCCTCCAATTTTGAAAGAAATTGTATATAAGAAACAAACAAACAAATAAATAAATATATAAATAACCTACCCCAAACTTTGAAAAGTAGTGTATAAATAAACAAATAAGCTACCTCCAAACTTTTAAAGGTAGTGTATATAACAAACAAACAAATAACCTACCCCAAACTTTGAAAGGTAGTGTATAAATAAATAAACACATGAACAAACTACCCCAAACTTCAAAATGCATTGTATAATAAACAAACAAATACATAAATAAATAAATCACTACATTTAATTATCTTTTTATTTGTTTCTGTTTCAGAGTAAAAAAAAAATCACAATTGTGCCAAATGTTTTCTAATTGTGATTTTTATATCTCATAGTTTGACTTTATTTGAAATAGAAATATTTTGTAAAATTATAAATGTCACTTTTGATGCGCCCTTGCTGTTTAAAAGTAGTCATTTCACTCATAAATAAATAACTACATTTAATCATCTTTTTACCTGTTTCTGGTTCAGAGCAAAAAATAATAAATAATAAATAAAATTCTCACAATTATGCTTTTGTTTTTTAATTGTGATTTTTATATCTCACAGTGTGACATTATTTGGAATAGAAATATTTTGTAACATTATAAATCACTACTGATGTCCATAACTACCCCCAAACTTACGTAACGTAACGTAGTGTATAATATACAGTATATATATATATATATATATATTCACTACATTTAATCATCTTTTTATCTGTTTCTGGTTCAAAGTAAAAACATGTCTCACAATTGTGCCTTTATGTTTTCAATTTGTGATTTTTATATCTCACAGTGTGACTTTTTAAAATTATAAAATTAAATTACAGTTATTGTTGTCTTCCATATATTTTGGCCTTCTTTAAGTCATTATAAGTGATTGTGCAGTGTGACTACTGAAATATAAAATACAATTATCCCACATAGTCTTTCGCTCTTAATGAGCTCATTAAAGGTGCATGCATAATCTAATAATATTATGAAAGAATCAGCAAAATGTTTGAAATAGTTTGACATCACACCACGCCACAGAACATCAACTTTCCATAAGTATTTAATGTCAACTAACCATGTATGGATGAATACGCAGGCACGCTGCCACTCAATGCCACTCTCATGAGCCATGTATCGTCAGTGTCAGAGAGTTAGCAGCTGTGGGCTTGTTTGTATACAGATGCATGGAGCTCGTAATGATAATTACCCTGCAGCTGCACTCCAGGGCCCTGGGCTGCAGTTTCTCACCGTGCCACCATTGTGTCTCTGCGCAGAGCAAGAATGTGGGAAAGTGAAGTAATTAAAGTATTCTGTAACCCAATTAAGCAAACTGCCCCCCAGCACCATCAGCAGGCCAGGATTACGCACTCAGAGAGGCCGACGCTTCACCCGGCCTTTCTCCCACTGATACCTGCTGCCGCCCACAGTGTTTAAAGACTAGTTTAGTTAGGGGGGTGTTTAACAACTAACTTGTCAAGTAAAGACAGTGTTTGACAGCCCTTCTGCTTTGGCTAGAGAGTTGCAGGAGGAAGGATTGCTGGAAGAGATCAGTGAGAAATAGGTAAGCCTCTCTCCTCCGCTGAGTAGAGCTATTCATTAGCGCTCTGATTTATACATCCTTCTGCTTTAATCTGCAGCCAGGCCAGTGAAGATGGATGGGTGACAGTCCCATTGGTCACAGCGATTCAGTACTCAGTCACCGCGGAGACAAGCAGTGAAACTGGGAATGGCGAAATCCCACAATCGGAGAAAAAAATATCGTAGAAAAGAGAGTAGATAAGTTTTAGAAATGTCATGTTTTGTGCTGTGAATTTTTTTTTAGATAAATGTCATATTTAATTTGTTGTAGTATTTGTTGCAAAATTAAAAAAAATGTTCATTTGTTTATTTTTGTTAAACTTTTATAGTCTGTATTAATGTTTTGTGTGTGTGTGTGTGTGTGTGTGTTTTATTGGAAAATTAAAAATGTTATGCTCATTTTTTAAATATTTAATGTGTGTGTGTGCATATGTTCATGTTTTAAACTTTATTCACCATTTGTTTTAGTATTTGTTGCAAAAAAATTTACGCTCATTTAGTGTTTGTTTTGGTTTAAATTTTATTGAAAATATTGGGAAATTTAATTTTTTTTACTGGAAAATAACAGGTTTTACTATTTATTTACACTTTGTTTTGGCGTTTGTTGCAAAATTATTTTTTTAATCTTTATTTAGTGTTTATTTTGTTTTAAATTTTGTAGTCTGTATTTAATGTGTTGTGTGTGTTTTTTTTTTTTTAAATTATATTAATATTTACATTAATATTTAATGTGTGTGTTAATTGTACTGGAAAATTACAAGTTTTACAATTGATTTACCCTTTTGTTTTGGTATTTGTTGCAAAAAAAATTTTTTTATGTTCATTTAGTGTTTATTTTGGTTTCAGTTTTATGCTCACACATTAATATTTAATATGAGTGTATGTGTTAATTTTATTGGAAAATAACAGGTTTTACAATTTATTTACCCTTTGTTTTGGTATTTGTTGCAAACATTTTATTTTTTATTTTCATTTACATTCTATAGTTGGTATTTCATGATTGTGTGTGTGTTTGTTTTATTGGAAGATTTTTTTATGCCACTTTTTCAGTTTTTATGCTCACACATGATAATTAATGTGGGTGTGTGTTAATTTTACTGGAAAATAACAGGTTTTACAATTTATTTACCATTTGTTTTGGTATTTGTTGCAAAAATTCATTTTTTATGTTCATTTATTGTTTATTTTGGTTTAAATTTTATAGTCTGTATTTAATGTTGTGTGTGTTGGAAATTTTTATTTTTAATACTCATTTTTTCAATTTTTATGCTTGCACATTAATATTTAATGTGTGTATGTGTGTGTTATATTTTATTGGAATGTAACAATCAGGTTTAAACTTTATTTACCTGTTGCTTTGGTATTTGTTGCAAAATAAAACAAAAATTGTGCTCATTTAGTGTTTATTTTGGTTTAAATTCTATAGTGTGTATTTAATGTGTTGTGTGTGTGTTTTATTGGAAAATATTGGAATATTGGAAATGTAATTTTTTATGCTATTTTTTTTTTCAGTTTTATGCTCACACATAAATATTTTATATGTGTGTGTGTTAATTTTACTGGAAAATAACAGGTTTTACAATTTATTTTCCCTTTGTTTTGGTATTTGTTGCAAATTTTCATTTTTTATGTTCATTTAGTGTTTATTTTGGTTTAAATATTATAGTCTGTATTTAATGTTGTGTGTGTGTGTTTATTTTATTGGAAAATAACAATCAGGTTTTTAACTTTAACTTTATTTACCCTTTGTGGTATTTGTTGCCAAATTTAACTTTTTATGTTAATTTTTTTGTTTATATATATATATATATATATATATATATATATATATATATATATTAATGTGTCTGTGTATTATTGTAACTTTAATTACCCTTTGTTTAAGTATTTGTTGCGATTTTTAATTTTTTATGCTCATTTAGTGTTTATGTTTTGTAATCTATATTTAATGTTGTGTGTGTGTGTGTGTGTGTGTTAATTTTACTGGAAAATAACAGTTTTTAAAATGTATTTACCCTTTGTTATACCAAATATGTTGCGAAATTGTTAATCTCATTTATTAAATTGAATTTAAAAAATAAATAAATAAAATAAAACAACTTGTGTACAATCTACTTTGACATCCTCGAGTGGACAAACAACATTTTCTCAAAGTTAAACTTCTTTCACTAATCTGTTCAAAAAGAAAAAAAAGACATTTTAAGCATTTCAGATCTAATTTTATACCCTATTTATGATAAAAAAAATGCCAATAATCTATTTTATACTATTTTGTAACTCTCATTTTCCATAAAGAAAGAATAATTAAATTCATCCGATATGTATCTCTTCTATTCAGATCCTAGAATGAGATCTTGTCCACTTCCTGTGGAATAAATAAGCAACACATGTATTGGTTTAGTATGTCTTTGTTGAGTTGCTCTATCCTGTGCCCATTTGCTGGGCGCAGTGTGTTTGAAAAGAGTGAACAATGAAAGTCCACAATGAAGGTGCTCAATTAACTGTATAACCCAGCCATCAATTAAGACATCAATTACCAGGTTGATTGATGGGGCTAAATGATGCGATTCATTTTCTCCATTTGGCGGAAAAACACTGGAAGCCGCAGTATGTGAAAATTAGTTGATGAATGTTATATTCAGTCCATCTCGCCTCGATAAGACAGAGTCATGCAAATACATGAATTGTGAAAATTCTTCCTTTTACCTGCATTTAAAAAACAACATGTAAAAAATTAAGTGTAAATTAGATTATTGAACACATTTTAAATATACTTGTTATATCATTCCATTTTAGAAAAAAAACACATGGCTCTAAAAATATGTTTATTATTGTTGTAGATTGTTTGTGCTTATTTGCATAGGTTTATTTCTTAAAATTCTACTATTAAGAATTTAGATTATAGATTGTGTTGCTATTTTGAAATCAACGAATATATAATTTATCTGAAAGAACAGAATTCAGTAGTCTCTGAGGCTGCATAATATTGTATTACTAAGGTAATATTGTAGTTTTTTCATGCAATCCTACCCAAACCCTAAGAATCCAATTCAATACGCTTACGCGATACGAAAAATCCTTTTCCACTTGAGCAGTACATTATATCTTGTAAACTGCATTCAAAAGAAATAGTTAAGCTACAAAAACTAATTATGCACCAGTGCATTACATTATGTTACAATGAGTACAAAAGTATTTAGATGATAGAGCAATTTGTTGCGATGTGATGTGCTTCTGTTTTCTATACAGACAAATTTCGAGTTTATGTTTCTGAAGATTCTTTGTAACCAGCTTGGCAATGTGATTTCATTATAAATGCAATATAAATTACTGTTTGTTGAATCGCACAAGCTGACATAATTCAGTTTATTCTTTACATTTATTTTGCATGCCTCCATACAAAATAAAAAGGCAGGAAGAGAATAAAAACAACATCTGTAATTCTAGTACTTTTTTTTTTATTTTCAAGATGGTTTGTGGCCTAATGTTTTATATTACATTTCTATGTTATATGAATAATGTTCCTGTTATTCTAATCATCCTATTTGAGTTGAAATTACATCACTTATTAGCTTTTTTTCTTCATTAGCAATTTGACAAATGCCCCCTTTTTTAACATCCCCATATCATTCTGCTTGACTTTCCCCCGGTTTTGAATTCGGTTATTGATTGCCTGTTCTGTTTCACTTGGAAAAGGTTGATAAAAGGAGGTTTTCACTTTTTCTATTGGATGTGACAGCTCCCTAACAAGAATAATGGAAAGGCTCCATTCACAGGCAAATCAGCCCAATTCAGCGTGCCCCTACACACTCAATGGAGGAGTCACAGCCCTTCCCTGCCCATTCCATCACAACCATCTCTCTTCAGCACCCCTCAAACTTAGCGCAACTCTTCCAGCAGACAACATTCCTCTTTGTCAACCTCTCTGCCCGGCCATCAAGTGGATGAATCGGTCAATAAGCGCATGATGAATTTTTAAAAAGACAACTAAATAGACGACAACCGTCAGCTGATTTTCCAGGCCTGTCTGCAACAGCTGATGATGCTTTGAAAATCTCCCAGGACGGTTTCTGTCAGGATATACATTTGGCTTTTTAAGCGTGTTTATACAAATCCTTTCAGTCCATTGCAAATCAGCATTTCCCAAATGCAGAAATTATACATCCTCTGAAGAAATACGATATCGTTCCTTTCACATTCTAATACCCTGGATTCATTAAGCGAAACCCTAACCCTCAATCACACTTGCGCAAAACAGCATCCTTTAAGCTGCATGTAATGACAAGAGGCCAAGCCCTTGGAATTCCTCTGCTCGGCTGTACAGCGGCCAGGTGACAGCAGCGCACAGGTGTGAGGATTCAGAAAACCAGCACTGGGCTTGTTCACAGGGGATTATGGTATCAGAATTAACCTGGCTGGAGAGAGGTCATGGCTACTGGGCTTGGGCTTGTGTAGGGAAGTGCTGTAGAGTGAAACTAAGCTTCCCACGACCTGTTAGCTGTGAACTCCTGCACACACATGGCATCCGGTTTAGGTTAAGTTGGTTAATTAGAAGAGAAATAGCATTCCATGCTAACTAGAAAAATAGTATTTGCACAGCACAATATTTAAACCCAGGTTTTATTGGTTTTACTTGCATTATAATCTCTAATGCAGAAAGAAAAGATCTCATTACAAATAATGAACACTTAAAATAATACACTGGACTTTTCGCACTGTCTCTTTAAATCACGCAGGGTTATTAAATTTAGCTTATGAGCAGCGTTAGCAAAGCAACAAACGTCGTAGTATTGAAATGCAGCTACTAGTTGTTTAGCAGCAAACAACCAATCATTAATCGAACAGCGCTTGATTAATTAAATATTCATGCACGTTGTACGTCAGTATTTCGTTCAGCGTGAGGGAAAACAAGACGTCAGTCAGGAACTCGACGGAAGACGTACTGAGTGAGGAAAATGCATTCTTACAGTTATTTGGTTAAAATCCTTTTCTAGTGTAAAACAGAAGTTCATAAGTTATAAGAACGTTAAACTGTGGCTTTATGAATATATAGCGTTACTGGGTTACAATGGAAGTGAACACGAAAATGCGGTTTCAATTAGTACAGGCACAAGATGTGCACGATATTTATGACCATGGACCATAACACTAGTCATAAGTTGAATAAATAAGCTTTCCATTGATGTATGGTTTGTTAGGATAGGACAATATTTGGCCGAGATACAACTATTTAAAAATCTGGAATGTGAAGGTGCAAAAAAAAAAAAGAGAGAGAGAGAAAATCGCCTTTAAATGAGTCCATCTGAAGTTCTTAACAATGCATATTACTAATAAAAAAAGTTTATATATATTTACAGTAGAAAATATACAAAATAGTTTAATGGAACTTGGAACGTGATCTTTACCTAATATTCTAATGATTTTTGGCATAAAAGAAAATCGATCATTTTGACCCATGCAATGTATTTTTGGCTATTGCTACAAATATACCAGTGCTTCTTAAGACTGGTTTTGTGGTCCACGGTCACATATGTGATTTTAGAGTAGATTTTAGAGAAAATACATATTTTATATCTTGTCTGTGTATAAGTAGATATCATTTTAGGGTTTATAATAATACAATGCCATAAACCCTTAAATCATGCATTGATTTAAACGTGTGCAAAAATGATTTAAACGGCTTTACAGCTCAAAAGTTTAACAAAATAATTAATATAGGTGGTAAAATTAGTAAAACTAATGAAGAGCCTGTATCATTTCTGTGATAATCAATAGTATGCCATAAATTCTGTTAGCTGAACCTGCAATATTCCTGTACCAACAAGTTTTTGTTTTCCATTCAGAATATGGAAGAGTACCTTTAAAGTGAGCGGTTGCCCTACAATTCAGCAAGATCATCTCTTTTCAGTTCATTTATGGCCATATGTTTAAACCGTAGCTATGACACACACACACACACACACACACACACACAGAGAAGCGCCCAGAGGATCATCTAGGCTTAGCTTGATTCTTTGTCGATTAGACATGTTGTTGGATTTTGACTCTCCTAAGCACACACAGTCCTCTGTTTCCTGCCATGATTTCTCGCCCTGTCCTGAAAAGCGACTATGAGGAATCCACGTCCCGTTCTGAATGCACACTTGTTCCTACTCTCGATTGGCCATTCAGCCCCCTCTAAGGAGACAAGCCCCAATCACAATATTGTCAAGGCTCTGTTGGTTTTCTGGTTCAAATCCTTGTTCACGCTGTTTGCTGAGTACTCATCTGCTGTGACAGCCTTCAGACAAACAGAGGCTCCTGAAAGAGGTCTTCCACAAGCAGATCCTTCCTGCTGGGCAGTGGCTGAAACGGCCCTTTCTCTCGCCATCAAGTGGAACCCAGCCTATTGAGCCGGCCCCTGGGAGCCCCACATTGAGGCGGGCCACGGGCCAGCGCTTCGCCCCTCGGGCCTAGGGCCACCCTCACGTTGTTCCAGGACACCTGTGCCCACCTACCGCCAGCGTGGGAACCCTCGGCAGCGAACCTTGTTACCTAAATCGGCTGGGGGCTGAGACCAATTTAGACACATTATTTTTAATCCTGTGTTCTGGTGAGACAAAAGTTAGTCTCAAACTTTTTCAGGTGATAAAACTGACCAGACTGAAGCACGAAATGGGTTATCGTTTCAGAAGCTGACCCACTTCTTTACCCCCCACCCCCCCAGATGAGGCACCAACTAAATCTCCATGGCACACTGCAGAAAAATGGCATCAATTAATCAGCATTCATGAACCGTTTACTTGAGCCCCCTTTTGTTTGAAGCAGGGTTTAATCCAGACAGAGGCCTGGCTGTTTGGATCCCCGCAGACAGCAGTGGTCGGACCATTGTACGCTCACATCCACTGGCACTGCACAAATTCTCATTCCCTCACACTCTCATTTGCTCATTTGTCATCGACGACAGCGCTCTCGGCTTTCCGGCGATGACAGCTATATTCTTTTTCACGCTGATGTTAAGGTGGACTTAAAGCGAGCCGAAATCGTCCAAAGTAATTCGATTACATTTATGTGACAGATTACACTCAGGCGCGAGTATCCGTCTCATTTTCCAGTCGGAAGTCGTTGGTGCGTGTTTGCGGGGCCAGAAAAGGCAGGAAGTTCTGTCTATCTCTCTCTCGACGTATTTCTCTCCCTCCCTCTCACCGAATGCCAGCTTCGCCAATTCACTCCGCCGCATGTGTGAAGACATCTGTCCATATTCCAAATCTCCCATTTTGGTGCAAATGATCCTCCTTGAAGGAAGCAATTTTTACAATGTGGCAATTCTCAGATTTCCATCAAGGCTCAGTGCCTTTGCCTTTCGCCTCACCGAAGAAGCAAGTTTAATTGGAAGGCTGCATTTAAAGTCATTCCACAATTATACAATTATACTGAAGATGCATGTCTGCATGTTGCTCAGTTTGCACCAATTTACTGCACTTTCTGCACAGTTAAGACTAGCGCTCCTTTCAGTGGATGCAAATTCCCCTCATTTGGCTCCAAATGAAGCATAATTGCTCATATTCAAGCAAACACCTTGCTATGAGAGGTTCTTCCTAGTTAGTTCATATTAAATCTGAGGAGAATGAGAAAAAAAATCCCAAAATCCATTTGCGCACACGTGCCAGCTGGATCATTCTGTTTGGGGGAATGATGAGGAAATGGATGATGCAATTGAGCACATTGAGCATTAAACATCCTGCTAGCACTTTTGATTCAGCAGGCGCCGTCTCCAAACTTCCCTGTACGTTCCTAAATGCCAATTAAAGAAGTAAAAACCGATTCCATCCGTCGAGTTTAGATTTCGCTTAAGAAGCGAATCAAAAGCGATTGTATTTTGCCATCACGGATGACACGGCGTCCCAATTAGCGCGAGCGCAGACGTTTCCCCTTCGGCCGTAAAACGAAATGGAATTATATCACCCAGACATTCCACCATCAAAGTATACTCTAGCCTTTCCTCTCTTTTGTTTTCGAACGGCGCAAGTTAGAGAGGGTCTCGTTGTTCAAAAGAACCAAAGT
Source organism: Garra rufa (assembly GCF_049309525.1). NCBI lineage: Eukaryota > Metazoa > Chordata > Actinopteri > Cypriniformes > Cyprinidae > Garra > Garra rufa. Next base: position 32,543,089 of record NC_133376.1, read on the forward strand.
ATCTGAAGTGGCGGCGCAAGCACACGGCCGACAATGGCCTACAAGAGTCTGTTTTAATTCATACCCTCTTTTTAAAAAAGGGGGACAGCACAACAAACCGTTGACCCACTGATATACAATTAAGAGTGATGCGGCAGTTAATGCTACAAGCAACTCTGTTTAACAGTCTGTCTTTGACCCACTGCCACTGAATAAATATAATGCAGAGAGCGAGAGAGCGAATGAGAGAAAGGGAGCCAGGGAGATTTTAAGCCACAGATAAGTAGTTAAAGACCTTTATAGAGTATAACACCATTATCCTTGCTGAATAAAAATAGGATTTAGTGTTTTTTCCACTTAATTTGAATCAAAAGAATCCCCACCTTACATATTGCACTGGTAATGTAATGGAGAGAGAATCACAAAAAGGCTTTGTGGTTCTGACACCTCCTATAGTGGGCCTGTGTTGTCCCGCGAGCAAAAGGGAGAGCAGGCTTTTTCTTCTTCGCCTTGCTATCTGCTAACACATTCTAATTGATGCCGCTGCATTCCTGCACTGGGCGCATTCAATGAATAACGAGTGACGGACTCAATGCCCATGAATTAGTCCCTTCTAAGAGAAGCAGTAAAACAGCCCCCCTGCCCCCCGGCCCTAGAGCCACCGAGCTCCCCTCGATCCCGGGCCAAAGCCTGCTCCAGCTTCACCGCCCATTAAAGTGCCACTATTGTGCACCGACGCAACCCACAAAAGCTGTCCATCTCTCCGAGGCCTCTAAAGCCCGGACTCACACAGACTGGAGTGACAACCTCTGCGGCCCCCTTCCCACCCTCGCTCTTCCCAATAAACCCCCTAATCCCACCCCTTCCACCAGCGCGCACACACACACGTGTGCGAGCAAGTTGCGCTCTCTCTCCCTCGCTTGCCTCTGCCACGCACAAAGCATCAATCTGTCTTCGCCGTTGGCACCCTCGGCCCTTTGTCCGATCTGCAGGTGTCTATGAAAGCAGCTACGGTTGCCCTAGACCCACGGCTCGCCACGCCTCGTCCAGGGACAGGAACTGCTGACAAAGACCCAGTGTGGGAATGAGGGATGCGTACAGGGAGTGAAAGTGAGGGGGCTCCCTTAAAATTGATGTCTGAGGAAGTCTCGCAACTTTTAGGAAGTGCTGTCCATAGAGAATAACAACTTGTTAAAGTGACTAGAGCTTACTGTCACTAGGGGAAGAGACAGTGATGGAATGCCAGATGCAAATATCTCTTTTCACTCTCATAAATACACTAAAGTCTGAAAAATGTCTATAAATTATCCTTTTTTAACTAAATATTTTAATAGTATTCTTAAATGAATCAAATAAAAAATGCTACTATTACCAAACTGTAAAAACAAAACAAAAACATTGAGCCACCATGGTAATGAAGTGAAAAAACGATTAAAAAACAATTAAACTGAATTAGTTACCTGTCATTAATTACTCTCGGGTATCATTAATGAATGAATAAAGTCAAAGTGTGCATGTTTTTGGAAAATTGCCCTATTTAGGATTACAATACAAACAGGTTTTTAAGTACAAAAATGCTTCAATTACACATTTTGTATACAGAATGCTCACCATAATTCCTGCGCATTACTGCAGCCCTGAATATTTATGCTTTTTACCAGCAAACTAAGTGTGTATAAGACTTTAGGATGTGAAGTTTTTTTTGGATGAAGTTTGAACCTACAATCAAAGAATGTGTATTATCAATCGAGCCAACACTTACTGCATTAGGGCGCCATCGTGTGGGTTGTTTACATATTGCAGATTCATTTTTTAAACAAGTTACTTTTTATAAAACGTCACCAAAGAAACTTCAATGCCATGGTTATTATAGTTACCTAAAACATTTTCATTACTTAAAATAAATGGTAACTGAATAATAATTATGAAAACCTAAACATGTTATTTCAGCTAGCTGCCACATTTTTCTTTCTCAGTTAGTTTAACATGATTAACTACAATGACTAAAAATACATAAATCTGAAAAAATAAATAAATAAATAAAACGATGTAGACATATATTATGAAAATGGCAAAATGTAGGCCTATTAGAAAATCACAAAACATTTAAGTAAAATTAAAATGAAAACCATAAAAAATAAAATTAACTTAAATTATTAATAAAAACTGTAATAGTATCTAATTGATACCAAAATAACAGTGCCATGCTTATAGTAAATGGTGCATAGTTTCTATATTATATTTTTGATTCCTTTTAATATTCTTACCTCTTTCTGAAGATCCAGGACTAAATTGCATCTACAACAGTTTTCTGGCATATTAAAAATGATAATGTCAATATAATGTAATGTTTTTGAGTTATAGGATTTTTTACTAACACAGCTATGTCAGAATTATTTAACCCCTATTCAACATTGCTGTTTAAGACAGTTATTTTTATGGTCAGGAACAAAATTTTCTTAAAACATAATTAAGCCTTTACAAACTTATTAAAAATAGAATTAGCTTGGGGTATTAAACATAGTATACCGTTAGCCCATACATGTGCTGAAGGTGAGTAGCAAATATGGTAAAGTCAACAGAGAGCTCACACAAAATTAATAGAGAAGAAATAGTTTGCTATCTTAGAAAGTTTAAAAATACATGAAGATTTCTAAGATATTACAAGTTCCTAGAGACACAGCTGGCAGCTGTATTCCTTAGATTAAAGTGTGTTGAACCAGAAAACCTTTGAGGGTGTTGAACAAAAAAAATATATATATATATCATAAAATGTTTGATCAGATCAACTAAGAAAAACTTGCAATGTACAGCCAAAGACTTGCAAGACGACCAGACAATAGGAGGAAAAATATTTCAATGCTGTGTATAAGAAGGACACTAGACAAGTATGGTCTTCATGTTGAGGAATCTTGCTGAATACCACTCTTGACCAAGAAGAACAAAAAGGCTGACGTGAACATGGTAAAATTGATTTAGTTAGACCTGTGGAGTTCTGGAAGAATGTTTTATGGAGTGATGTGACCAAACTGGAACTTTTTTGGACGTATGGATCAGAGGTACATCTGGTGCAAAAAAGACAAAGCTTATAAGCAGAAGAACACCATCTCCGTCATCAAACATGGAGGTGGGCCAGTCCTGTTGTGGGGTTGTTTTACTGTAGCAGTGGAAAACATGACCATACAAAGGATATCATGGATTTATTAAAGTATCACACCATTTTGGCAAACATTGTGATGCCTTTTGTGCAGTGTCTGAAGCTAATAATCAATGGACTTTCCTGCAGGACAATCATCCCAAAGTATACATCCAAATCTACTTACGCTTGGTTCAGGGATCAGTCATAGAATGTTTTTAAGTGGCCTGTTCAGTTTCTAGATGTAATTCTCATTGAAAATACATGGTTGAATTTGAAGCAAGCAGTGGCAAAGTATAAACCAAAGATTATCAGTGATCTGAAGGCTTTTTCAGGGAGGAATGGCCCAAGATTGCAGCAGAAAGGTGACAGAAGCATCTGAGCACTTCCAGGCAGTGTTTATTGGTGGTTTTAAAGAATAAAAGATTCTACACCAAATTTACTTTCAGGGGTTGAATAATTTTGAACATGAATGTTTAGAGCCAATTAGATTTTTTTATTTTTATTATTATTCATCAACTTACCTTCTCAGAATTACTCAAATGTGTCTTGATCAACTTTCTTTAATAGTTTACTGATGCCTTTGTTTAACTGTTTTCAAAATGTTGTTCTCTGCAGCAAAATGTCTTGCAGGTCAATAATTTTGATTGCAACTGTGTGTGTGTGTGTGTGTGTGTGTGTGTGTGTGTGTGTGTGTGTGTGTATATATGTGTGTGTGTGTATATATATATATATATATATATAGAGAGAGAGAGAGAGAGAGAGAGAATTTATTTAAAATGTACAACCTTCTCTTCCATAAAACAGAAAAACAATACATTTTTTAATTTAGCAGATGCTTTTATTCAAAGCGACTTACAAATGGGGATATTAATGACAGTATTAACTGTCCTGTAAAATACTTTTTAGAATCAGAAGGTCATTTCTCTGTACAATGATTGTCAACTGTCCATTATACTCTGGCCCACTAGGGGGCCTAAGTAAACTTTAAAGGGGTCATCGGATGCCCATTTTCCACAAGTTCATATGATTCTTTAGGGTCTTAATGAAAAGTCTATAATATACTTTGTATATATATAAAAAAAAAAATTCTCAGTAGTAATGTAAAAAACACCCTTTTACCTTGCAAATGAGCTCTGCTCGCCCTGCCCCGCCCCTCACTGCTGTGGGATTACAAGCCTTAATGTTTACTTTAGCCGCGTTTAGCGGCAAAACTTGCATAAAAAACTAGGGATGCACCGATACGAATCGGCCGATCATGCTTGCGCGTTTTGTCAGTAAAGCCGTTTCTGTAATCAGCGGTAAATGCCATCATGTGCGTGATTTCACATTGAGCCGTATATACTACACACAGCCGTTGTTTACCGACGAGCTGCGCAAATCAATGTTCATTATCAGTGTGAATGTGCGCAGCTCGTCAGTGAACAACGGCTGTGTGTAGTATATACGGCTCAACGTGAAATCACGCACCTGATGGCATTTACCGCTGATTACAGAAACGGCTTTACTGACAAAACGCGCAAGTGATCGGCCGATACGTATCGGTGCATCCCTATAAAAAACCCTTATATTCACTTCTGCTGTGGCTGAAGCTGCATCACGAATAATTTGCACAAACATAGGCGCATATGTAGATCGGGATCGGTGCTTTCCTTTTAAAAACAAAAGTAACATTATCCTCTGCGTCTTCCGCGGCTCAGGTGTCTGGAGTAAATGACGACTGCTATATTGATTATTACATTCAACAACAGAACACCTCAATTGCTCAATCTGACACATTCTTGTCTTCCCCTGCACCTGAGTCGACACAATGGCGATGATAGTCGGACTGTTTCAACTCGGTGAGGGCAGGTCTAAGGTAAGGCGCTCATGTCAATCAACTATTGTGGGAGTGGCCTCTGTCTGTGTGCTGCCACAACGACAAAAAGCTGAGAATGACCTGATTTTAAAAAGGGGATATTACTTTTAAAGATTAAAAAAAAAACCACTGGGTGGATTTTTATCATTGTTGGGTGGTTGTGTACACAAACTGCCAACACACATTACAGTACAAACAACATGTAAAAGTGAGTTTTGCATCCGATGACCCCTTTAAAGGAACTCGTAACATCCATCCATTCTCCAAAGCACATCCTCTGTAGAGCTGTAGGGATGTTGGAGCCCATTCCAGCATCTCGGGCCACAGACTGAGGACACCCTGGATGGATGGCCAGTACGTGCAGAATATTTCTTATTCTGGAGAAAAACTTCTGAGCATTTTTTCCCCAGTGTGCAACCTTACCAAACAAAACTGTCAAATTTGAATTGGCATCTTCAACAATTACCTGCTGATTTAAAAAAAAAAAAATCATTTTAGATATACATAAGCAAATATCACACTCTGTATATAGAAACCTTTTGAATAATAAATTTGACAATGGAGGACAAAGACTGAAATTCACTGTCCTAGTATCATTTTCTACTGATGATAAAGTAGCAAATCATGGAAACAAAAATTATTAAAATAATTAAAAAAGCAATTAGAAGATGAATTAGTTACTATTATGCATTATTAGTTGTCATTAATGGATGAATGTGTATGCATGTTTTCGGACAATCAGCCTAGTAAAACTCACAATAAAAACAGGTTTTTATAAGTACATGACATTGAGATGCATGTAATGGGTGCATAAATGATTAAACGTTTGTGATGTAGTTGATAGGTGGTTGCTTCACTCTAAAGAAAAACGGTACCAAATGGTACCAGAAAAGGGTTCTTCTGCTTGTAATAATAGCCAGAGCTGGGTAGATTACTTACAAATTGTAATCCGTTACCGATTCCAAATTACATTACAAAAATTGTAGTTAGTATCGTAATCCATTACATTACACATTTTAGGTAATATAATAAGACTACTTTTTGTAACTTGTTTATCAAATTGATTAAAATAGGATAATCTTGTACCATATGGACATAAATATAGAAAAAGTAAGAAAATATATTGCATTTGTTGTTATGAAGTGAACTTGAAGTGGATTAATCATTATATTATGTCAAGGTTTGGGTTAGGGTTAGGGATTAACCCTAAGGAACTGCAGGGGTTTTATTAGTTTAATGAAAAACTAATAATTCATTAAATCATAAAAAATGTTAAATTAAAATAAATATTTAAAAATCAATCAAAATTTAAAAATATATATTTTACCTGCATATCATGTGGCCATAACCAACGTCAGAGAACCATGAATATGCAGATGTTAATTATTATTAAAATATTTATTTTCAAATCTCAAGGGTCCTTCAAGTATATATATTAGTTGAAAGAGGATGAGATGATAAAAAATGTTTTAATGTTTGAAAGACACATCTTGCAAAGACAGAAATATATGGTTCATTAACCTACAAAGTGATAATTCAAATAAAGATCAATGTGTTCATCAGTGGTTGATGCAATGTTGAAACACTTCATAAACCTGATTTTTTTTGTAAATGCTGTGGCACCACCTGAATAATGACTGATCTTTGTGTAAATGTCCACAAAACTTGAAGACTTTGTTGATGTATATAAGAAGTAGGCTATTTTAAAAAGGGCAATTCAAAAGATGAAAAAGAAGAATTAGGGAGAATCAATAAATTATGAATAATATTTTTCTATTATGTGATTAATATGTAATCATGCAATCCATAAAAAAGTAACTGTGGTCTGATTACGAATATATTTTAACATGTAATTTGATCTAATTACAGATACTTAATTTTTAGAATCTAATTACCTAATCCAGATTACATCAGTTACTACCCAGCTCTGACAATAACAGAATCATAAAGAACCATTTTTTTAAAATGTATTAGCTCAATACATTACTACATGATAACTGACACTGAATGTAAATCAGTACATGAAGAAATAAAACACAAAACAGAAACACAAAAATGCAGTGAAGACCATGCAATCAAGTTCCAATGAAATATCTTCACAATCCTCCACAATGATTCCTTTAAACCCATCATTACATGTGTTTTGAGTGACAGTTTCTCTCAGATGTTGAGGTTATGGGGATGTGACAGTTTCTGGGTAGAAATACACAAATCAGTTTAGAGTTACAATGTTTCCCTTCCGTTTGTTAACAAGCCACAACGTTTCTTCACAATGTGAGGCCTTAAAAGAAAAAAAGAAAAGAAAAAGAAAAAGCCACGGGATAGCTTTGAAGTTTTATTGTTGTTGTTTTTGTGACTCTGCATGTTTATGCATAACCCAAACAATAATTTAGAACTCTTAACATAATGGACCAGAAATGTAATATCCCTGTTACTTAGAAGAAGAGAAAAAAACATGATTGGTAAAAACCAGTTTGATTTGAAAGTTAAAAAATTATAGACATTTTAAGAAGTGAATGATTTACCTGTTGAGGGTGTGTTTACAGTCTGTGTGGTTGAATAGTTACTTTTCAGAAAATCAGTAATGAGGTGCATTTGACAGATTTGAAAAAAAGGCAGGAATAAAGAACTCTAAATTCTAACACAGAGAACCATTTCCGCACTTACTGTGTAAAGAACTTGCTTGCAATCTAAAGATAAACCACATGATGGTGCTATAACAAAATCTATAAACAGGCTGACAGCGTGAGTAAAAGGGGTGAGAGAGGACGTCCATTATTCAGTACTTTTGGTAAAATGCATTTGATCTTATCCCATACACGACCACGTAGTATTATTAATGGTTCATATAGTCTATGTATTTACAATACGACTGACTGTCTGTTATGATTAGGGCACTGATGCGGTGATTTACAATGTCGATCTGAAATACGTTAGAAAAGTGCTTTTTACTGCATGTAATAATGCGATAAAACAATGTGAAACACTATTACTTACACTTTGTGTCACATTTATTGATTTAGTTTATATGAAGTCCATTATAATACATCATACACAGAGCTGATTAGATTCCTTACAAACTGTAATGGGGTACAGATTTCAAATTACATTACAAAAATTGTAGTTAGTGCCGTAATCCGTTACATTAAATATTTTAGGTAATATAATCACTACTTTTGGATTACTTTTAGATTGCTTCGACCTAAGTCGTTTATCACATTGATTTGAATAGGACAATATTTTACCATATTGATGTAAAAATACAAAGAGTAAGAAAATATATTCCATTTGTTGTTATTAATTACAAAAAGTGCATTATCAAGGCTTCTCAAACGCTGCGGAGGGGTTTTAATGTAAAGCTAACAATTAATTAAATCATAAAAATGTAAAATTATTTATAAAAGATTCATTTTAAATAACAAAATCAAAATAGTCTAAATAAATTTAAAATAAAAAACACGTACTAAAAAAGTTTACATATTTTTATGTTTACCTGCATATCATGTGACCATTAACCAACTTCAGAGAACCGTAAACATGCAAATGTGATAATTAGTAAAATTGATGTTTTAATCTTAGGGGTACCTCAACTTAATATATGTGACCCTGGACCACAAAACCAGTCTTAAGTCGCTGGAGTATATTTGTAGCAATAGCCAAAAATACATTGTATGGGTCAAAATTATTGATTTTTCTTTTATGCCAAAAATCATTAGGAAATTAAGTAAAGATCATATTCCATGAAGATTTTTTGTAAAATTCCTACTGTAAACATATCAAAATGTAATTTTTGATTAGTAATATGCATTGTTAAGAACTAAATTTGGACAACTTTAAAGGTGATTTTCTCAGTATTTTGATTTATTTGCACCCTCAGATTCCAGATTGTCAAATAGATGTATCTCGGCCAAATATTCTCCTATTCTAACAAACCATACATCAATAGAAAGCTTATTTATTGAGCTTCTCTACCTATGATGTATACATCTCAGTTTTGTAAAATTTAACCTTATGACTGGTTTTGTGGTCCAGGGTCACATATTAGGTTAAAAAGAGGTGCAGATGACAAAAATGTTTGGGAATCCCTGCATCACTTGTAAATAAGAAATAATGTGAATTTGTGCATTTTAATGTGTTCTTGCAAAGACATACGGTAGTAATGCATGGTTACATAACCCACTGAAAGAAAAAATTGAATCAAAATGAATATTTATTAGTACCTGAAATGATTTTTGTAAATCCAGTGGTCAAATGGTGTGTAGCCACTATAGTGACTGGTCTTTGTGTGAATGTCCACTCAACTTAAATTTCTGAATGTATATAAGTGGTAGGCTATTTTAGAAAGGATTTAAAAGATAAAAAAGAGGAATCATTTTATTATTTATTATTATTATCAAATTATGAATAATATGTAATCAATAAAAAGATTTAGTCTGATTACAAGTATTTTAAAATGTAATTTGTGACCCTGACCCTGACGTGTGGTTTTTGGAGACACAACTAGAAAGTCTGGAATCTTAAAATTAAAAATTAAGAAAATTGCCTTTAAAGTTGTTC
>NC_133376.1:32553118-32665540 GCF_049309525.1 Garra rufa
ATATATATATATATATTGAATTGAAATAGGCTACTTAAAGGAGTAGTTTACTTTCAGAACAAAAATTTACAGATAATGTAATCACCCTGTGGTCATCCAAGATGTTCATGCCTTTCTTTCTTCAGTCGTAAAGAAATGATATTTTTTGAGAAAAACATTTTAGGATTTCTCTCAATATAGTGGACTTCTATGGTGCCCCCAAATTTGAACTTCAAAAAAAAAAAAAAAAAAAGCAATTTAAATGCAGCTTCAAAGGGCTCTAAATTATCCCAGCGGAGGAAGAGTCTTATCTAGTGAAACGATCAGTTATTTTCTAAAAACATTTACAATTTATATACTTTTTAATCTCTGTATACATACACACAGAGCTAGACAAGACGAGCATTTGAGGTTAAAAAGTGTATAAATTGTAATTGTTTTTAGAAAATAACCAATCGTTTTGCTAGATAAGTCCAATCTTTCCTCGGCTGTGAGCCATTTGAAGCTGCATTTTGGAAGTTCAAACTCGGGGGCACCATAGAAGTCCATTATATGGAGAGAAATCCTGAAATGTTTTCCTCAAAAAACATAATTTCTTTACAACTGAAGAAAGAAAGACATGAACATCTTGGATGACAGAGGGTGAGTAAATTATCTGTAAATTTTTGTTCAAAAAGTGAACTACTCCTTTAATGTTTGTTTTGACTTGTTTCTATTTATATAAAAAAGTATGTACTGCCAAATACAGTGTATTTTCTCATGACCTTATAATGACAATGACTAAACATGAACATTACTAATAAAATATGCTCAAACCCAAATAACTACGTTTCCCAGAAACACTGCGTCGTGACGCTACCGAGGGGCGGGGCTTGTTGTCGTAGCGGCTCTTGCGTTAGAAGAGTAAAATGTGTTTGACAGGAATCTGAACGAGAGGAGGGGGCGGCGGCACACGAGTGGAAATCCGCACCTTCAAGAGATCGCCATCACTTTTTCCCCCTCGTCAATCTCCAGTCGTGTGCAGCCCGTTAACCGCGGGGAGGCGAATGCGGTGAATTATTTGGAGGCTCAGCAGCAACAGGGCACACAGAGTACAGGATGCCGCTGAGTGTATCAACCCCGCCGCGCTCGGGGAGCTCCCGCGACTAGCGCCGCGCAAAGTATCCAAAAAGGAGAATGCGAATGGTTAGAGAGGACAGGATTCAATTAATATGGAAACGATGTAGCTTCACCGCCGCATTGCATATAGCTCGGGGAAACAGGTTAGAAAGTAGATAGCTAAATAGGGCGCATTTTGCCGTTATACATGCAAACTTACTCATCATCAAGCTCAACTAGCCTGTAGTTGGCTGCAACAAAAGGAACAGCTGCTCGACAGTGTCTTCAGATACCAAAGAAGACAGAAGAATTAAAGATGTTACGGAGGAGGCTCAACCGATTGGTATGTATGCCATTCTACGTCTTACTTTAAACCCAGCTGAAGAAGATGTAATCGAGTCTGTAACTACTGATCATCCTGAATCGGACAGCTAGGCGCATGTCGACCAAACATCTCAAATGTTGCATAAGTGGAGCGTTTATTTAAAAAGCAGAGAGCCACCCTGCAGAAAGCTCTTGAGTTTCTCAACACCACCAAAGCTGTAATTAGTTGAGGTATGCAGTCAACTTCCTGTTAACACTGGCCAGCTGTTGCTAAGCGAGTCGTGCCACGCACATTAACGATTCAAAACATGAGTTTATTGGCTTTAGCAGCCGTAAAAATATTTTTTTTGTGAAGTTGACCGTTGTTTGAAACGCTTCTGAGTTGGCTACCTAGTAGTGGGTTTGAGACACTGGCGACGCCTCTGCTGTGGTGAAGATAATCGTTTTAGGCAGCTCGTTCAGATGTGTCCTGCCAATTTTTTAAAGTTGAGCTGCATTCCTGATAGCGCTAATCAAATAATACTGCGCAGTCTTGCAAGCTAAGCCCTTTAAGTGTTGTACTCGAATCCAATAATTAATTTCCTAATGCCCTTCGTTGCTGTCGCAACCTTTTAGATGCAAACTTTATTTGGGCACGTGATGCAGTAATGCTGCTCTTACCACATAATTGTAGAGCATCCGGGCAGTGCTGGAGGAGCTCTTGAAGTTTAATGTCAGGTTTAAGATGAAGCCTGTTTTTAGTCTTAGCTGTTTTGGACTGTGGTGGGAATACTTGTAATCAAATTTCTCCCGGTTTGTACTTCAGTTATTGTTGTAATTCACCATTATAAATTAATTCACTATGCTCTCCATGTTCTTAAAGGGATAGTTAAATCTAAAATAAACATTTATTTCCTAACCCTCATTGCATTGTGAACCTGCATGACTGACCTTCTTCCGTGGAGTGCTAAAGGAGATTGCATCAGTTATTATTCTCTATCATTGTATGAGCAGTGAAAGTTTCTATGGAAAAAAGATATTCAATTCAGGTTTGGAATAACATGAGGGAGATTAAATCATTACACCACTATGACTTTAATATGGCGTGTGATCAGAACCGATTGTCTTGTAATGTATTGTAATGTGTTGGTTGTATTCAATGAAACCTCTCAGTTTGCTTAACATTATATTACACTTACCATTTATTATTTCTGGGTCAGTATGAACAAACCACATTCTCACTTGCCTAGTCTTGCACTATTTGCATAAGCCAGACCATGGTTTAGGTTTACCTCTTAATTCCCTTTGTAAGATTTATGTATATCTGAAATAAATAGTTTGCATGAAAGGAGGAAGCCTCTGCAGTCTGCAGTAGGGATGGATCACAGTTGTGTCTTATGAACTAGCTGTACAACAACCAACCACTTCATCTAAAAAACCTTCTCTGAGAAGTTGCATCTTTAAATTCATTCCTTTTTAGGCAATGTTCACACAGAATATATTGTTACATTTCACGGCGCTGAAATTTATCTATGTAAACATGCTAAACTAACATGTTTGTTGTGTTTGCACCATGCATCTTTTGCAGATTCTTGCAGACAAGTTTAAAGAACGCCATCTTCCATTCATTTCTATAATGCAAATGCATTCGTTGTGAATGGCAAAAGTTGGCATTTAAAAGCAGGTCATATGGTATTTTAAAGTGTTCCTAATATTGTGTTGGAGTCCCCGTACAACAGGGTTAAATGCATCTAAGGTCAGAAAACATTGTAATTTTCTTATACATTTAATATATATACATTTAATATTAGAATCATTTTAATAGATTTCCAAATGATTCGTTCGTAGGAGTTCTGAGCTTAAGGTCTGTAAACCCCTCCCTTCCATTAGCCTACTCTGCTCTGATTGGTCAGCTGGGCAAGTATGTTGTGATTGATCTTTCAGCATACAAAACGTGTCAGAAACTAAACACTTTACAAAACAATAATGGTGGATATGTTAGCTGAGTGCTAACGTGACTAACCGATGAAACAATACAGTTTGTAAACCCAAATAAGTCTACATTCTTTATTATTAAACCAAGTAATTAAAACAACGGCAGTCTACCTTAATCGACACATTATTAGGAAATAGTTGGTTCTCTGCAAATTATCAGAGCTGTTTCAGTAATATAGTAATATCATGGTAGGGTTGAGTCTCCTTTAATGTTCAGATACCAGTCAATTCACTGACTTTTTTCTGACTTAATTCTTAATTTTGAACTCTCAAAGTACATTACAAAAAATACGTTGCTAATAAGTAACTTTAAAATGTACACAATTAAAAAAAAGTCCAAGTATTTGTCTTTTTTTTTATTATTATTTCGCAATAAATATTAAATTGTGGAGTTTGTATCGAGATATTATCGTATCATGAGATTTTGATATTGTTACATCCCTACAAAAAATGGAAGTAAGAGGCGGAGTGAGCAGTAGCTCATTATAATTTAAAGAGACATCGAAACGGCTCCTTGTGAACAGAGCTTTTTTTGACAAGGTGAAAAGGTGCTGTTTTACTTGACCACTGAGAAAGTATGTTGCAGACATTTCGTGAAGACCCTAAAGAATCGTACCAACTTGTGGAAAATGGGTATAAGATGTCCTCTTTTAGACCAATTAGTTGGCTAGCTGATCTCTACTGATCACATACGGTCACATCAGAGGTCGCGTTAACCGAAAATTGTCCGTCATTGACGGATTTTTTTTAATCAGTGACGGAAAAATCTGAAGGCTGTCCGTCATTTTGACAGATTGCACTGCGGGTGATCTGTTGTAAATTGTAACTGTAATTCCCACCCCTGTCCAGTTTGTGGCGAGCGCGCTCCATTGTGGCAGCAGAGCACTGGATACAGAACAAAAACGAAACTGTCACGACAAATCTTTTGCTATGCCTTTGATACGCACATGCGAGCACCCAGTATACACTACAGCGGTCTTTCACGCCACATTAAAGAGCGCCATAACGGTATTTAGTGCTTGAATTTCCTGATGAAATAGACAGAATTTGAAGTCTGAGACTTTTTCATATTGAAAGTAAGACAGCAAAGAGCTTAATCGCTGATTGTGATTTATTAGATATGCGCACCTACTGTTAAAGCAACACTAAAGAGTTTTTTTTTACCTTAAAATAATGTTTCCGAACTCGTGTCAGTGGTTCATCAACTCATAACAGGGTGAAACGGCACTTTCACATTCGCTTTGCGACCCTCTATTGGCCATAACAACACTATGCAAGTTTGGGTCGTCTGGTAGTGGTTTTGTAGTTCAAATGAAACTACAAATGTGACTTGCTTTACGGAAGAAAAAAATAGCAAACAATGTCATTGTTATGTTTTATTCCGTTTTCATACTTTCATAAAGTCATGCAACATACTCTACCTTGTTACTGGACATCGTTATTTCCAAAGCCGGTCCTGGATAGCCTCCAAAACAAATAACGTGCATGTGACGCGACGGTAGGCTAAATTATTTACGACAGCGGTAATGGACAATTCCGCTTCCAACCTGTAGAGGGAGCGAAGTTCTTTAGTGTTGCTTTAATTCGTGAACTGAAAACATCAAGATCTACTGAGATTTTAAAATACGTATATATTGGTGCATAAAAATAAGAATCTATTAAAATCAAGAAATCGATTTTTTTTAAACCAGCCCTAGCATTTTTTTTTTTTGTAAAAAAAAAAAGTACTTCGGGTGTGGTGTTGAACATGAAAAGTGACGCAGTTTCTGTTCATCTGTTCTCTTCATAAATAAGTGCATAAACCTATACAGTATGCTCGCCCTGTAGGTTCATGATTAAAAATGAAAATGTGAACAAAAATAAAAGCAATTCAATGTGTTATTATAATTAAAATATGAAAATTAAAATGACGGGTAATAATAGATTATGACTGAATTTTTACGACCCTGTCCGTCAAAATGACGGACAATGTTGAAGACTAACGCAACCTCTGGGTCACATAGTTCTGGTGACATTTGACTTCTTCCTCTTTTATTCTTCTTCTTTTTCCTCTTTTATCTGCTGTACTACCGTGTCTCTTTTTATAGTATAACTGTCCAATAACCTGTTGGTGCCATTAGGCTAAATCGTGCTGCTGGCAGTGTGAGCGCTATAGATACCAGCAGTAATAGACCAATATAATGATACCATGCTCTGATATTCCCGTAGGTCTTGTAATGTTACCCAAGTCAGCATATTCTCTTGCCCCGCTATGGGATTTGCTATCTCTTTGTATGGATCATAAATAATGTTTGTATGGCCGGCTGGCTGCCGTACCTGTTGTCACTGATGCAGATAGTATTGTTGTTGCAGCATCTCATTAGAAGACATTCTTCTCAAATAGCATGGACAACTATTTACTGGAAAGTAAAGGTCTGTGTAAGCTGTACAGCCAGGAATCTCCTATTTGGATGTGCTGCTAGCTCTGTATTCTTGTCATTAAAAATGGTGTTAGCTGCTACAGCAACGCACCTTTGGTTGTAGTTCTCTGACAGGAATGTGAAATCCGGGTGCCTTTGATGTTCTCTCAGTCCTTGAAGATAGTGGCCTGTTGTGTCTTGGCTGATGGTGTGGGGGAAATGTGATAGCATTCAATTTTGATTGTCTTTCATGAAGATGGGAAAACAATATGGACTGGCCTAGTTTTCTGGAGCCTGCTCCTTGTTTCTGTGAGTTACTTTGGTTGCTTTGCACATGTGTTGATTACTAGTGACTTACCTTGACTAGTGGGACCATATTGCATAATCTTAAGAAGCAGGAATTGTGATCTTGATTAAAGTAAGATTAATCGTACCACCCTATGATTTACAGACGTTCTCTGAACAATCAGAGTTTATTTGCTTCAGTTGTTGACACATCTACTGTATGTCAGGCCCTGTCTGACTGGATTTCTTTGTGTTGCACTAACTTCTCTCTTAGCATTTATCAGAGGTCCTTCCTCTTCACCAGTTAAAGGTGAAGTCAGAGCTTCCTTTGGTGCATCTGACGCTCTCTTAGGAAAGACTTTGCCTCTTTGAAGCAAACCCCTGAGGAGATCTGAAGATGGAGCTGTGTGGATGTTATTAACCGTGGCTTGCCCAAAAAACACTGAATGTTTGATGTGCGAGGGTCCGTTTTCTCTCCTCTCTGTAGTTTTTCACCATCTGTAATCCATTTTTTAATAAATTTCGCGATATTGTGAAACATCTGTGGGATGTTTGTCTTTTCCTTCTACCATCTTTTTCATTTTATTGGGCTTTTTTTTTTTTTGCTGTGGCAACAGCAGGAAACAACATGAAAATGGTGGGTGGGAGAATGTGTGCTACAGGGAAGTTAGGAAATAACCGGAAGCCGGAATCAAACTCTGGTGACCCATCAGGCTGTGTATTTTTTCTAATAGCTTTGTAGTGCTTTTTCCTTGAGATTAAAGCTACAGTAAAATGGAAGTAGTGACAGATGTTTCCTTCACTGTTGTGATTCTTATCAAAAAAGAAGAAATATAGGTTGAGAAATTGGTCCATCTGTCCATTGGTTGATTTGAATTTGAGATGTGGGCGTTGCACGCTGTAAAAAAAAAAAAAAAAAAAAAACCCGTAAAATTTACGGTAAAAAACTGGCAGCTGTTTACTGTAAGCACCGTAATTTAATTAACTGATATAATGGTAATGTACCATCCTTTTGAAGTACTGAAATCTGTTTTGTACCTTTGTAATACACTGATAACCACCAAAAGCAGGTGGTGATGACAACATCAGATGATGAACCAAAGCCCATCACAAGGAGGTTTTAAATAATAAAGTTGCACAGTGTCATTCAAACAAAACCCTAAACACCACCATGGTAACACACATAAAACTGAAATAATGCAAAAAACATTAATTTAACAACATTAGATGTAACATACAACCCTAATGTACAAAACGGCCAGAAAAAACTAAGAAGAAAAAGTTATTTCAATAAAAAAATGAAACACAGGGAATTCTGGGAATGTCAGTTTACGGTTATTCACTGTAAATTTTACGTTCTTTTTCACTTCCAAAAACGGTATACTACCATAAAATTACATGCAATGTCCAACACCGTATATAGAACCATTTCACAGGTTTTTACCGTAGCATTTTTACAGTTTTTTACTGTTAAATTCACTGTCATTTTTTACAGTGCGCTTAATGGGATATGTCTGTGGAGATTCATTCATCCAGGTAGAAGTTCCTTCTAAATAGAGTTTAATTTACAAAAACACTGGACTTACAAACATACTTAAAGTATGTTTGTAAGTCCAGTGTTTTTGTAAATTAAACTCTATTTAGAAGGCTTAATGGGATAGTTCACTCAAAAATGAAAATTCTGTCATTAATTACTCACCCTTATGTCGTTCCAAACCCGTAAGATCTTCATTCATCTTCAAAACACAGATTAAGATATTTTTGATTAAATCCGAGAGCTTTTTGACCCTGTGTAAACAGCAACACAACTACCACATTTAAGGCCCAGAAGGGTAGTAAGGACATCGATAAAATGGTCCATGTGACATTAGTGGTTCAACCTTAATTTTATGAAGCTACGAGAATGCATTTTGTGTGCAAAGAAAGTAAATGTCTTAATTTGTGTTTTGAAGATGAACGAAGGTTTGGAAGGTGCATAATTAAAGACTTTTCACTTTTGGGTGAACTATCCCTTTAAATTAATGTGAGCTAAGAAAGGGGTTTAAGCAGACTTAATGATTGGAGTAGACTGGCATACATCACCAGAGAAAAGATATTTACATTGCCAATCTTATTGGCGACGTTACCAATAAGATCTATAGTAGTTATATACAAAATAGATATAGTGAATGTTCATTTTATGCTGACTTTAAAATTAACCAGTGTCCCACAGCACTATTGCTAGCACAAGTCCCACAGAATTCTGGTATGCTGAATACTTACATGTGCATCATCGTCCTCCATGTGCTGTCCAGCTTTTTCCTTTATGTGCAAGCCAGCCAATTTAGAGGACCTCAGATTTGCATTTGCGGTTCTATGGTATTGTTTTCAGCAGTGCTGAGATTTGAACCCAGCAAGGGCTTTCAGTACCCCTTGTGATTGGCTGTCTTGTCCGTACTTTGTCCGAGTAGTCAGGCGTACTGTCACGCAAGGGCCGCTCAGTCCTGCTCCACTCCGCTGCCTCCACCATGGTGTGTCCTAGCTGCTAATCAGTCGGCCGTCTGGCTGTGCCTACAAAGGATGTTTTTGGGTGTCCTGTTCGTGCAGGAGCGCATCATAAACAGAAGCCGCTGGCCTCAGGGAACCCGGTGTGCAGGTTTGTTGGAAAGCAGCCGCTGTCTGACAGCTCACCCAACACTCATGCATGTGTGTGTGCATGCGCTCTGTGAGGAGTGCTCGATCCCCAGGCAATGCGGCTGTGTGCATTTGATCTGTCAAATGCCCATCTTTATGAGGTGTAGACATAAAGCCAGTCGGTTATGTCTCAAGCCAATGTAAACTCTGTCTGTGCATAAGGTCTTGCATTTTTTTGGTGTAGCTTAAAGGATTAGTTCACTTCCAGAATAAAAAATTCCTGATAATTTACTCGCCCCTATGTCTTCCAAGATGTTCATGTCTTTCTTTCTTCAGTTGAAAAGAAATTAAGGTTTTTGAGGAAAACAATCTAGGATTTTTCTCCGTATAGTGGACTTTAAAGGGGACCAACGGATTGAAGATGCAAATTGCAGTTTCAACGCAGCTTCAAAGGGCTCTACACGATCCCAGCCAAGGAATAAGTGTCTTATCTAGTGATACGATTGGCCATTTTCTTAAAAAAAAAAAATGATATACTTTTTAACCACAAATGCTTGTCTTGCACTAGCTCAACCTCAAGCATTACATAAGCGCGCATTTGTGAAGTAAGTTTCGCTAAGTAAGACCCTTATTCAGCTGGGACCGTGTAGAGCCCCTTGATGCTGCATTGAAACTGCAATTTGGATCTTCAACCTGTTGGCCACCATTGAAGTCCACTATACGGAGAAAAATCCTGGAATGTTTTCCTCAAAAACTTACTGGCTTTACGTCTACACTTTATGAACTTTATGAAGAAACTTTATGAAGAAAAATCAGACTGAAGAAAGAAATACATGAACATCTTAGATGACATAGGGTTGAGTTTTATTCCGGAAATGAACTAATCCTGTAAGACACTGTATGTTATGCAAATATTAACAACCATGTTAGCTAGAAAATAGGATCATCACCATTTTTTAAGATAACTTTAATAAGCTCTTTTAATTCTGTTTTACACATCTTCATCTACAGTGTGTGTACACTGTAATGGAAAAAAAAAGATCTGAGACTTCTTTACATAAAGCATTACATCTTACGTATATAAAACTTTTGAATAGTAGTAAGTAGTTCACTCCATTATTTGACATTGCTTCATAGAATATTGTATTGCAGAATATTATATGCTACAGAATTGCGCTCAGTGCTGAAACTACTTCTGCTGTGAAGCACTGCTTACGTGCACAGTATGAATCCTGTGAACTGTCAATATGTGCACCTAAAAGAATATATGCAGCTCTCTTGCCACAAATATAAGGTTGTGAAACTAGCCTTGGCCTTTATTGTAACAAGTTTGCTTTTAGGTCTAACCACAGACAGCACTAAATCAGTATATAGATTTTTGTAGATATAATTAATTACATTAAGTAATCATGCTGTAAAGGTAAATGATTTAAAGGGCTGGGTTACCCAAAAATGAATATTCTGTCATTAATTACTCACCCTCATGTCATTCAAAACCCGTAAGACCTTTTAAGACCACCCGTAAGACCACAAATTAAGATATTTGATGAAATCCGAGAGCTTTTCCACGTTCAAGGCCTAGAAAGGTAGTAAGGACATCATTAAAATAGTCCTTGTGACATCAGTGGTTCATCTGTAATGTAATAAAGCTAAGAGAAAACTTTTTGTGCACAAAGAAAACAAAAATAACGACTTTATCCAACAATTTCTTCTCTGTGGACAAAGAGTATTCTCGTAGCTTCACATAGACTATTTTAATGATGTCCTTACTACGTTTCTGGGCCTTGAATGTGGTAGTTGCATTGCTGTCTATGCAGGGTCAGAAAGCTCTCAGGATTTCATCAAAAATATCTGAATTTGTGTTTTAAAGATGAACGAAGGTCTTACGGCTTTGGAACGACGTGAGGATGAATAATTAATGACAGAATTTTCATCTTGTCCCTTTAAGTATTTGTAATATTTAATCACATAAAATTTGGATAGTTAAGTGGAATACTTTTTACTGTTTGACTTTTGGTAACCAGTGAAGCTTATGCCTCAAACCCTTATAGTCTAGCCTCACTGTATATAATAATGGCAAGTGCTTAACAATTACGAACAATTGTTTGTGTTTTTATTCTTTTACGCCACAGCTCATGCTTTGACAATACAGTCCACCTATTCAAAACAGATTAGCACTAGCCTTGTCCCTGGTATTTTCTGTAAGCTGCTCTTTGTGCAAACCCAGTGACCATGTACCTTCACCATCTCAGAAAGCTTGTAGCAGCTTGTAGCATTACAGCCAGAAGATCTGGCTCCATTTGTTTTGACCGCTTAGAAATGCTCCTCAGCTGGAATTTTAATCTCGATCTCAAAACAACCACCTGACCATCACAAACAGCCCCTAATCATTGTTGACCACCTGTTGCAGGGGTAGTTATACCGATGATAACCGTGCTGATGGTGTGATGGGCTTTTCGGGGTAAGTGGCGGAGGGTGAGGGGCCCACATTGGCCTGCCTGGGCCAGTGATTTATTGGCCTTGTTTCATCAGGAGAGCCACATATTGATTAGAGTCCTGCTCCGTTTTGCTGCCATTTGTCTTGTCCCTCCCGAACTGGCTGGCAGACAGAAATGCTTATGCTGACTACTTCTTCTTCTTTCCCTCTCCCCCTCTCTCTCATCGCACTCCGGCTACCCATAATGAAAACGCAGCCAGCCGCACAAGGCTGAAGCCTACATCCCATCAGAGTCAGGATGGGTGAGAGAAGAAAACGGTGGAGAAAGCAGACAAGGCAATGGAAGTGCGTGTGCAGATCTACCTGTTGTGTCCCTCCGTTACCTTCCATATATAATAGCCAGGCTTTCAGAGGCTGATTTCCACAGCGAGGGCGTCCGAGATCAAGGAGCATCCGGGTCAATCTCTAAAAGCAAGGCTGAATTCTCAGTTTGTCATTTTAAATAATTTACGTGGCTCGTTTTTAAAATTCTCCTCACAGCGTTCCTCCCTTCCCCACTGTATATCGTCACCAAGGCTTGTGGACCTGAAATGCATTCCTGTCATCCATATATTTATAAAGCCTCATCCTGAGATTCCCTGTGTTGTGCCCTAGCCACCGGCAATACCTCAAGAGCGCTGGCGCCGCAGTGTGAAAAGAATAATGAAAAGTGTAAGTGTGTGAAGGGGAAACAGACAGTGTGAGTTAGTGTTTCTTGGTACTTTTGCTTCTGTAGGCAAAAAACAGACACTTTCCACTTATACCAGCAAAAGCAAAAAGACCCATTACCCGTCCTTGATGCACACCCGCACACACTCGGAGTTCCCACTTAAATAACGGGCTCCGATGAGAACCGGATGAGCCCACGCTGGAGCTTTCCCATCAGTCCGCTGCAGGGAAAGAAATGAATCTTTACTCAGCTCACCGGCGCCTGCGAGCGCAGCCGTGGCCCTGCAGCTCAAACCGCTTGCCGCCTCAGCAACCCGGGCGCACATTAGTTTCCCTTTTGCTGTTACGGTCTTCTAACAGAGCTAGCTTTTTTTCTCTGTCCCTTCAGATGCAATTTGCTGTAATTAATTGAATGGTAATTACAGTCACTGATGCTAAATGTATAGTAAAAGATAATGGCATCAGAGCCACAAGAGCTGAGATGCAGATTTTTTTTTCCGGCATGTCAGCATTTAGATGCAAATATCCAATGTTGAACGGGAGCTAGAACGACTCCCTCTTTGCCATCACTCCTTCCTCTGCCCCTCCCCCTCTTTTTCTCTCACTGGGATGAAAGCCACAGTGCAGTCAAACTGATTAGTTTATCCAAAGACGCACCGTGCAAAGGAGGAGACATGATAGTACCTAAATTAAAGCCATGGTGCTATTGTCCCTCCGACATACTAGCTGTAAAGGGTTTTCTATTGCTTGTATGCACTGTAGACTTTCAAGTAGTCATTTTGTAGTGGGTTTATATGTTTTCTTTTAGATGTGAGGATTTGAGATGTTGTCTGAAAGCCTTGTGTGGCTTTAAACAATGATAATTCTTACAGTTAGAAAGTGAATAATTTTGTTGACGAGAAATTAGTTGAATTTATAAAAATGACCCTGTTCAAAAGTTTACATACACTTGATTCTTAATACTGTGTTTGATACTGTTTAATGCTGTTTGTTCTTGAGAAAACTCTTTCAGGTCCCACAAATGCTGAAAACCAAAGCATTTGTGGCACCTGAAAGATTTTTCTCAAGAACAAACAGCATGTGAACCATTTCCAACAATGACTAGGATTTTGAGATCCATCTTTTTACACTGAGAACAATTGATGGACTCATATGCACCTATTATAGAAGGTTCAAATGCTCACTGATGCTTCAGAAGGAAAAACGATGCATTAAGATCTGGGGGAATGAAAACTTTTTGAATTTGAAGATCAGTGTAAATTAACTTATGTTTTTTGGGAAACACACAAGTATATTCTGCAGCTTCTAAAGGGCAGTACTAAATGGAAAAATTATGATGTTCGAAAAATAAGAAAAATGTACACATCTTCATTCCATTCAAAAGTTTACACCCCTGGCTCTTAATGTATCGTATTTGTAAATGTACGCCATCGTACTATAGCATACATTTTTTTTCCATCATATTTTCATTACCTTTATGATATTAATAAAGTAGTTTAATATCAGCAATTTGTCTTTCTTTATAATTGTTTAAAAAGCCTGTCATTAATAGGGGCTTTTGCGCCAGAGGAACCTTTTCCTGGTCCCTAGAACTGCTGGTGGAAGTACTGCTGTTTTCACATGTTCACAATGCAGAAACTAGGAACGGTTTTAGTTCTATGAACTCCGTTTGGGGGAACTAAATTATCATAACATAGACAGCAACACAACCACCACGTTCAAGGCCCAGAAATATAGTAAGGGCATTGTTATATAGCCCATGAGACATAAGTGGTGCAACTTTTATTTTATGAAGCTGCAAAGAAAACAGAAATAATGACTTTATTCAACAATTTCTTCACTTCCATGTCAGTCTCACTGATGTCACATTAGCTATTTTTTCAATGTCCTTACTGCTTTTCTGGACCTTGAATGTGTCCGTTGCATTGCTGTCTATGCAGAGTCAGAAAGCTCTCGGATCTCATCAAAAATATCTCAATTTATGTTCTAAAGATGAACGGATCTCACAAGTTTGGAACGACATGAGGGTGAGTAATTACTGACAGAATTTTCATTTCTGGGTGAACTAACCCTTTAACAGTGGCTTCAAAGTTCAGGCATCTGTGGTTGATCTTGCAGACCAAGTTGAAAAGCATATTTAGTAGGTTTAAGGCAACATGAAACCGCATTCAAAGCTCCTTTACCTGTTGACAATATTCAAAGGGATAATAGTGTAGAATGGGACTTTTGATTAGATCAGTATGGATATGCTGATACATGTATGGGATAATGCACACTGTCAGGGTTTATTTTGTGCTAATGATTGGCGGACTGTACATTTTTACTGCTTATTACATGACTACAAAAATAGATTAGTAAATGAGATTGATTTGTGTTTAAATTGTGTGTGTAGTGATCATCTAAGAGAATGAATTGAAACGGTCATTAAACACAAATATGTGACCCTCTTAATCAGTAAAAGCCAAAAATACATTGTATGGGTCAAAATGATCAATATTTCTATTATGGCAAAAATCATTAGGATATTAAGTAAAGATCATGTTTCATGAAGATATTTTGTAAAATGAATACCGTAAATATATCAAAACTTAATTTTTGATTAGTAATATGCATTGTTTAGAACTTCATTTGAACAATTTTAAATTTAGATTTTTTTTGCACCCTCAGATTTCCAGATTTTCAGATAGTTGTATCTCGGCCAAATATTGTTGTATCCTAACAAACCATACATCAATGGGAAGATTATTTATAAATCTTAATTTAAAAAATGTATCCTTATTTCACTGCAAAATGCCACAATTGACCAAATAAGTTTCAAGTATTTGAACGAGAATAGTAATACAGGTCAATAACGTTTTCCCCACCTGTGGGACCTGATAAGTCATGTATTACAAGTGACATTAAGATAGTAAATAGTCATAAAGTTCGCTTTCATGTTATCTTTAAAGTGTAATAATGTCTGTAATGATCACAGTTATCTTGATAATGTTCATAAGCAAGTTCCCAACCTCACTGAGCAAGCTGTCATCACAGCTCGCATTCTCTTTGTGCAGACAACAGCACAACGGCTTCCTGTTGTTTTCTCTCCCTCAGCTTTTCCTTAAACTTTCACCTCTCTCACATCCCTCCGTTATCTCGCATGTCTCTGCAGACTCGGTCTGAGAACTGGGCCTGAGCCAAGCAAGCTCAGACCAGTTGCATTTTCATTGGCAGTTCAGAGCAAGAACAGGCTTGTCTTCTGCAAGCGTTTGGGAACCTATCTTTCTATAATTTAGGTTGGAAAAACAAAAGGCCATCAGCATTGTCATCACTTGCCGAAGGCCATCAGTGAAAACTCATCTCACACATCATTTGAGCTTGCGACAAACACAGAATCCCCAGATGTAGTTTAGTTACTTGCTCTTTTCTGCGTCTGTCCTTTTTTCGTCTCTCTGTCAGTGAGGCCGTGTTAATATAGGCCAGGCCACAGTACAGAGTGTCTACTGCTGCACCGCTGCTTAGACTTCTCTCACTACCAGTCTTCACTTCACCGTGTCGTGGTGCTATTAATATCCTCCTGGTGCCACCCTGTATTCTGCACATGATGGAGAATAAAAGACTTGGGAGTCTAGGCATTGTGGGATCTGCTACCCTCCGTGGCGACTACTACCAGTATAAAATGTGATAAATGAAGGTGGTTAAGCCTTTTATTCAGGTTTATTATCAGGTAATGCGCAGAACGGGCAGAAGCTGCAGCTGAAGTCCTAATGTAAGGCTGATGATGTTGATATTGCTTGATGTATTTCGTTTTTCTGTCCGTAAAAGCTCAATCTAAATCAGATCTAAATGATGTTCTGTGCCAGACAAATTGATAATTTAATTTAGCTGTGTAAATGTAAGCTTGATGTTGAAATAATGTGGGTTATGTTGTGATTTGTGGGAACTCTGCTCTCCCTTGCATAACTACGATGAAACTGTAGCCTGATTGCTTGTTTTATTTGGCTTTAAGCTTGTTGAGTGTTTCACCACTATTGTAAAGCACAGAACCGGCACAGTGAGTGCAGCCCACATCATTCACAGCAGTTCAGAGAATCAGGAACCATTATTAGACATGTTTATACACACCTTTTGATACAAAAAGTGCGTGACTTTCTTGTAGTGCACTGGTAAATTTCATTGCGAATTCTGCATCTGTCAATATTTTAAACAAGTCAGCTTTATGGAAATTGAGAATGTTGAATTTTTAAGAATGACTCATGATAGTTTTGATTGTGTCAGTGAGAGTGAAAAATTAGTTAAAAACAGTTTTGCCATGTGTGCCATAATTTTACACCATTAGTGTGAAATTATTTTTTATTATATTATGTATTTTTATATTATATTACAGTTATTTTATATTCAATTTCAGTGCAACTCAGACACAAGTTACACTAAAACATTGAAAAAAATTAAATAAGATAATAATAAAGAATAACAAATCTAAGGAGTACTTAATACAAATAAAAATATATTGTATTGTATTATATTAAAATTATTTGTATATTATTATTATTATTATTATTATTATTATTATTATTATTATTATTATTATTATTATATTTCAGTGCAACTCAGACACAAGTTACACTAAAACATTGAAAAAATTTAAATTAAAAGATTAAGAATAACAAATATAAGGAGTAATTAATACAAATTAGAAAAAATATTATTATTATATTACATATTTTTATATTATATTACAATTATTTTAAATTAAATTTCAGTGTGACTCAGAAACAAGTTACTAAAACATTAAAAAAATTAAAATGAAAAGCTTGGGAATAACACATCTAAGGAGTACTTAATACAAAATAAATGTATTATATTATATAAATTATGTTATTATTAAATTTCAGTGCAACTCAGAAACATATATTATATTATATATATAAAAAAATTATTATTAAATTTAAGTGCAACTCAGAAACAAATGTTATGTTATGTTATGTTATGTTATGTTATGTTATGTTATGTTATGTTATGTTATGTTATGTTATGTTATGTTATGTTATGTTATGTTATGTTATGTTATGTTATGTTATGTTATGTTATGTTATGTTATGTTATGTTATGTTATGTTATGTTATGTTATGTTATGTTATGTTATGTTATGTTATGTTATGTTATGTTATGTTATGTTATGTTCTTTTGTATGATCCTAGTGCAACTTAGAGAACATTAAACTAAAACATTAAAAACCAAAATAGAATTAAATGATAAAAAATAGTAGTGATGCACCGAAATGAAAATTCTTGGCCGAAACCGAAAACCCGAAAAAGAGGAAACCAAGGCCGAAAACCGAAACACCGAAAGAATTATGCCAATTATTAGTACCATTGCATTTATGGCTATGACTGTGTACTAATCTTACTAAAATCAAGGCATTGCAATTGCATAAATTAATATTAAAGTTTCAAAGAATAAATCAATTATATTAATTTTAAACAATTATTATTAATCAAGTATTATATTACTTAAATAACATATACATATATTTTACTGCCTTTGTTTAATTGTTTAAATTTTTATAACACATTATCTTGTGGATCCATCAGGTCACATTTACAACTCTACGCGTTTCTCTTCCAGCAGGAGGCGCTTTCAGAATGCAAGTACACAAAGCAGTGCAGCAAATGACTTTGAAACTTTATTCAAAGGATAGCCTTTTGAAGTTTCATCGCAATTCTTGTCCTTCAGTCCCCACATTTAAGACCACCTGAAATCATAATTAAGACTTTCTTAACCCCTAATAACACTGCAGTCATTAATGAAAATTAAGAGCTTTATTTCAAGAACCGACTTTCAAAAACAAACCTTACACAAAATACGTTTCTTGTTATTTTTTTTCCCACCATGTTCGGGGCACAAAAAAAATATTAGGGGACTAAATTAGTCAGCACATTTTGTATTTCGTCATTGTATAATCGTCTCTCATTGTCTCTGAGAGAATGCACGTTAGATGCTGAAAGCACTGTCAGCTTTTACTTTCACTTTAACATATTGCGCAGTTTTCACGTTGCTTGTGTGATATCCATTGGCTCACCTCCATGGTTTAAAACATACATATTTATAAAAATACAGTATATAGAAAAGACCTAGCCTATCTTTAAAATATTGCGACGTAACACCAACGTAAAGCTATTGTTTTTCACTCACTGAACGCTACATCTGTCTCGATCTCTGCTCTCATCACTGCACTCACGACTGCAGACACACCCCCTCTTGAACTTTCGGCATTCAAGTTTTGCAAATCTCTATCCGTGGGCACTGCACTTTTGGGCCATTTTCGGCCGAAAATTTTTAGTGGCCGAATATTCGGTGCATCCCTAAAAATAGCAAATCTAACTTAATACAAGTTAGAAAATATTATATTATAGACCTTTTTCCTGAGTAAACGATGAGCGCCGCCATTACGAATTCTAACGTCAGATTATATTGTATTGTATTGTATTGTATTGTATTGTATTATATTATAACATTTTATTTTCTATTAACAGTTTACCTTCCAGCCATTGTCTTTGTAAGGACATGTATTTGATGAACAAAATATTTGTGTGTTATTTTTTTTCTAGATTATTATAGTGGTTAAATAGTTTTAAATGCATATTAAATGATAAATGTAATATTGTGGATTTAAAATAAAAAATAAAAGAATCATTCATTTAAATATGTTTAAAAATGTTTAAGAGTGTTTGTTTAAAATTGGAATTGTGCAGCCATTATTGATCAATATGACTGATTTTGTTAGTTTTAGTTGACAAACTCTGTTGTGCCCGACGAGCGTGGTTTGGATCTCTAAAAACATGCCCTTTTGGACTCGCTCAACTTCGCCCTACTGTTAGCTTCAGGTTATGAGCTGTGAGAAGTGAGTGGGTGTTGTATGGTTTAATACAGCCTTTACAAAGCCCCTTACGCTTTACTCCAAGTCTAAATCCGAGCAGTAATTTGAAGTGTTCAATCCTTTTCTTTTTTCCCCATCAGTGCTTTTAATTACTAGGTCCTTTTTCAGTGTAGCAACAGTCTTGTTCCTCTGGCAACCAGAGTCTCCCTCTGTCAGCGTTCGACCGCCCAGACGAAGCGTCCTTGCATTTTCGAGTATTGAAATTAATATGCAAAGTCAGTCGTAGCCCATTTGTTTTGCTATTTGTTTGTGGTTGTTACTACAGGAGTGGGCCGGTCACGTGGAGCGTCTCATCAGCCCTGCGCCACAAGATCTCCTCTGACATCCACTTTCAAGAGTATTTAGGCGCTCATTGTTCACTCAGTCATTCACACTCGACTTGAGCCTGTTCTTCTGCTCTCAGGCTGTCACTGTCACTTTGATGTCCTGCCTTCTTGCCCTATTTTCTTAGTATAGATTACCTGCTGCTCTGAATGTCAGTGGTGGAATATGACTGCGAGTAAACCACTTTGTTTGTCACCATCTTGTTTTTGTTTGAAATGCAGGGAATCTGGTTTGGATAGGTTTTCAAAAAATGTGAAGAACCTGAGCATTGATGGATGACTGAGGGCTCTGCAAGCCTCAGGGCCCATTTGAAATGCAAAACGTACATCCACTCAGGCAAGCGAATGAGGAAGTGCATTGTATGGAAATCCCCTTCTCGGTGAACCAAATTCTTGCCTTGTCACCTTCTGTAGAACACAAAATTAGATGTTTTTTTTATCATTTGCAGTGCTTACAAAAGTATTCACAAACCCTCCACTGCCTTCTGATGAGAAGCATCCCTGCCAAAAAGTGCATTGTTTAGTCTGATGGCCAAAAAACTTAGTTGTGGTCATCAGACCGTAGAAACCTCTTTCAGCAAGATTCAGATCTCCCACATACCTTCTGGCAGATTGTAGGTGATACGTCACGTCATGTGACTCTTGATGCATCCGCGATGCATCTGAAGCTTTTTACTCGTTGATCTTTTACTTACTTGCACTATCACTTTTTGAGGACAGTCTGCTCGTGGTAGATTTACAGCTGTGCTGTACTCCTTCCAGTACTTAATTATTAATTTAACTCAGAGGGTGTCCAAACTGCGGCTCTCCGCTTGTTCTGATGCGGCCTGGAGGATGTTTTAAAAATAGAACAGATTTTTGTCCTGCTATTGTGAAATTATATGAAATTCTGAACACTGAGCTTATCTGTCATATAAAGCCAGATCTCAGTGCTTCACCTCCGCTAGGACGTTCACTTCACAGGTGTCATCTTCCTCATCCGGTCGCTTTCTTTGTCCACTGTGATTTTGGTCTGCAGTAAAAACACATGAGAATGTGTATTATACAAAGTGCTATTCGCCTTCACAGTAAACTATACACAGTAAACCCATTTGCACTACAAACCATACTGTTCATAATTAAGATAATATGTTAAAATATGGTAAGTCACACCAATTTGCAATATCAAGCAGTAAAACGAGTTGTTTTGTACAGTTAAGAATACCTGGATGTGAATGAGACAGGAAGCCAGACCCATAAAATGTATAATTTTTTGCTCTTATGGAAAAAAATAAGGTGAATAAAAGTTGACTTCAAAGTGTTACACAATTGAAGTTGGAAATGTGAATTGGTTATTGAGTGTTGTGACTGAATTAGTTTGTTTTAGTTGAACTGAGATGTGCCAGATGAAAGGTTGGTCTCTTACAAACATGCTCTTTTGCACTTCAACTTTAACTTTGCCCTGCTGTTCATCAAAACCTGTCGAAAGTGTTGAATATTTAACATATAGAGGCAAAGTAATGATTGAAAACGCAATGTTTTTTCCTACACTATACTGTTCAAAGGTTTAGGGATCTGTATGATTTTAATGTTTTTGAAAGAAGTCTCATATTCACAAAGGCTGCATTGATTTGATAAAAAAAATACAGTAAAATCAGCAACAATGTGATATATTATGATAATTTTAAGTAACCATTTTCTATTTGAAAAAATTATAAAACTGCATTCCTGTGATGAATTTTCAGCATTACTACTCCAGTCTTCAGTGTCACACTATCATTCAGAAATCATTGTAATATACTGATTTGTTGCTCAATTATTATAATCAGTGCTAAAAACAGTTTTTATGTGGAAACCATGACATATTTTTGTCAGGACTGATGAATCAAGTTCAAAATCACAGCATTTATTGGAAATAGAAATGTTTTATAACATTATAAACATCTTTATTGTTCATTTAAAGGTCCATATCAACTGTACAGTTCAAGTCAATGCATCCTTGCTAAACAAGTTTGAATTTCTTTCCAGAGGTGAATATTACTCACCCAAACCTTTTTTATGCTACTGTATATAGAGAGACAAGTTTGGTGTTTTTATATCAAGTACAAAAGATACAAAAATGCATTTTTCTCTGAATGTGTGTTGCTTTTCTATGCAGAAGTCTCTGCCACAATGCTGTGGTGTTGTGGGTGGTTACTAAGGTCTTCGGAGTGGAAGGTTAGAAGGTTGCTATGCAGTTCCGAGGATGTTCTGGATGGTTGCTAGGTGGTTGCTTACTGGCCCAAGTCAGGCAGAGCCCACTTTTAAATTCTCAATTTTTTTCCTCGTTCTAGTGCCTAGATATGACACATTCATCGTTTTAAAGGGGTCATTGGATGCAAAATTCACTTTAAGGGTGTGTTCACACTTGTAGTTTGGTTCATTTTTGTTCATTTGATCTGGATTAAATAGGTAAATAATACATTTGGTTCTGGTCCACTTAGCGTTCACACTGGCATTTTTGGTACTGATTGCAGCTTTAAGTTGAATACACACAGTGCCGTCTGCTGGACTAAGTGCGCCAATCGTTGCGTGCATATGATTTTATTTTCACCACCTGGAAATTCACAAAGAGCTTATTAAAAGGCACTTTACCTCCTTGTTGCTTCAAGTTTGCCCTTTTGCTAGTTTTGGATACACCGCTTGTTCTCTTCATAGATTCATGTCGCATATAGCGTCGCATCTTGCAAAAACCCAACTCCCTTCGTAACTGTTGCTTTGTCCAACAAGCCATGGCACTCTCACGTTACTCGTCATGTTCTCACGCAGTGAAAAATACATCATGGAGCAAAGAGAAAACTGACAAGCCACCGCCAGACAAGACAGAGCAGGTTAACTTAGGCATGAAACAAAATCTCAGCTTTGAAATTCAAACAATAAATACTGTCTAGGGACTCTTTAATGTGTCATGGCAGATCGCTGTAGTGCCTCAGTTCAAGCGGCATGTGAACTAATCAGCTCTTCCTCTTTACTAGTTATAGCTTGAAATAAACATGAATGAACATCAAAAGGTATCAATTGCCTTCATTCCTGTTGCTTGTCCCAATCTGACAACCTACTTGAGTGTCTGAGGAGGAAAAGGATGTGGGAGAAAGAATATTTTGACTTTCGACTGCATTACCCACTTCAACCGCTAACTGTCAATATTACATACTGCACCTTTAATATACACCAGTCAAAAATCTCAAATCAAGTTGCTTAGATAAGTAATAGAATAGCCGTATGATTTGGGGTATTATTCATGTAGACATTTGCCAGATTTAAATACTTAGGAGTTCAAATCCCAAAGTATTAGCAGTCGTAATAGTGATGCTCGTCTTAGCAAGCGGTGCTAATTATAACTGCAGCATGCCTTCCTGCCAAACGCAGAGAGAAATGATATGATTTACTGCAATCAATTGTTAATTCAGCTGTTATTGCATGCACAGCAGTGTGGTGGATAGAGGTCATGCTATCACTCTTCCATCTTTCAATCCACTCTTTATTTACTGCTGAGGAACACCGAACGTGAGGCGCAACAGCTTAGGGTTCAGGAAGTGTATTTATAAGTGATATATCACAGACCATTTCCCATCCCATTGCTCAACAGCGATGCAATCAATCATTTGCTGAGAGAGTTACTCCATCAGAAGCTGACTCTGTGTTTTTCTGCAACTTTAAAACGTTTCATCAGAATATTCATTACAGTTCCAGGTGCCTGGTCGGCAGGAGCAGCTCAGCTTGGCAATTTTGTCAGGAAGCCTCATTTATTTTACCTGGAAATAAAATATAAAGCCTTAAAAGCAAAAATAGGCATGGAAATCATGAGCCATGACTGTGCAATCTGTGGTTTGTCCATTTATCAAAGGTAGCTTTGTGTGAAAATGCAGACTATTAAAAAAAAAAACTAAAAACAGTGTGTTCTTGTAAATTTTAGTGATGTGACAAAGTGCTTAAATGTGGGCTTAGCAAATGCCATTTGTCAGTCTTTTAACACATACCCACGTGTTAATCTTTTTTTAAGTTAGTTGTTAAATGTTAATAATTGTTTAAACACATTTTTGTTTGGTCAACTGAATGATCTTGCCACCTTTGATTTTGAAAGCATAGTTAGGAATAAAATTCAAATTGTGACCCTGGACCATAAAACTTAAGTAGCATGTGTATATTTGTAGCAATAGCCCAAATTATCGATTTTTCTTTTATTCCAAAAAATTAAGTTAAGTAAAGATCATTTTCCATGAAGATATTTTGTAAATTTCCTACCGTAAATTCATCAAAACGTATTTTTTGATTAGTAATATACATTGCTAAGAACTTCATTTGGACAATTTAAAGGTTTTCGATTTTCTCAATATTTAGATTTGTTTTTTTTGCACCCTCAGATTCCAGATTTTCAAATAGTTGTACGTCAGTGGAAAGCTTATTCATTTATTCAGCTTTCAGATGTCGTATAAATCCCAACTTCAAAAAATTGACCCTTATGACTGGTTTTGTGGTCCATGGTCAAATATGTTGTTCCAAATCCATAGGACTTGGGATAATCTTGAAAACTAGGGCTGTCAAATTGATTAATCACAATTAATCGCATCCAAAACGCATTGTTTCCATAATATGTGTACACATGTAAACACAAACTTTTATTTTGGATGTGATTAATCGATTTGACAGCACCTATTCAAAACAAATTTTCAGATTTAAAAAAAAATAAGGTTTCTGTCCCTCGATGGAAAGTCCAGGTAAATAAATCTTAAAAGATCCAAAAATATTTCAAAGGCATCGTAAAACTAATCCATATGAATTGGGTCGTTTTGTGAAGAGATAAAAACATTTTATATAAAGCAATTTATTTCCAATTTACAGTAATCAGCACACATGCATAGAGCACATTACATTTGGTGAACATGGAAGCTTGTGTTTTCAAATGAAAAATAGCAACAAATCAATTTAAAGTTGGGCTGCAAAATGATTAGTTGTGATTAATCGATTCAAAATCACAGTTTATATTTACATACTATTTTTTTTATGTATATATAAATATGCACACACATATGTATGTATTTTCAAAAATATATATGTAAACACATATATAATTTATATTATAAGTATAAATATTTTATATATAAATCATTGTAAATCATATAAATCATAACATTTTCCTTAATATATATGTATGTGTGTGTGTGTGTGTGTGTTTGTGTGTGTATTTATATATACATAATAAATATACACAGTACACACACATAGTATGTAAACAAACTTTTATTTTGAATCGATTAATTGTGACTAATTGTTTTGCAGCCCTAATTCAAAGTTACATGAACAAGTTTAAATATTAACCTAGTTTTCGTTTTTTAAGGAACTGCTCCTCTAATAAGGTGAACTAAGCATTTGTCTGCATTCATGGCACGCTTCTACTTTCTTCTGATGTGAGTGTCGGACTCAAACACGTGGTGAGCCGTCTGCATCTGAGTAAGTGGTCGGCAGCTGTAACGCTGGCACAGGCTGAATGCTGCTTTATGCTTCCATTGAAATCACAGCATGCTGAGGCCTGGAACCACTGCTGTGCTTGCGCATTTATTTGAAACCGTGTAAACATGATGTCTTTAAAGTCTAATTTGATATAGTAATGATACGCTTTTACTCAATTCCCTAACGTCATGTTTATTCTGTGGCAGCTGCGTAGGGTCTCGATTGAGCAAACAATGTTTGTGTTATTGATCCTCCGCTGCTTTAGACAGTAGCGGAGAGTGGGGTAAGCTGTGCCACGTATTATTGATTTGACCTCTAGTCAAGGAGAACTGCGAATCCCTCAGATACTTTAATGAAAATTGTTGTGGACAAGAACAGTGTAATAGAATTTCCTGCATTTGGATGCAAAGCTAACTGTTGGACTGTTGGTCGAGCCACTGGTGCGCTTTCTCGCAGCTACCCTTTTGGAAAAAATGTATGGATTTAATCAATTAAGATGAATAATTTAATTTGTGTTTGTGTCGTGGTACTCTCATCAGAAATTGTTGAATAAAGTTGTTATTTTAGTTTTCATTGTGCGCGAAAAGTATTCTCGTAGCTTCATAACATTATGGTTGAACCAATGTTGTCACATGGACAATTTTAACGATGTTCTTGCTACCTTTCTAGACCTTAAACATGTTCGTTGCATTGCTGTCTATGCAGGGTAAAAAGCTCTTGTATTTCATCAAAAATATCTTAATTTGTGTTCTGTGGATGAACAAAGGTCTTACAGGTTTGGAACAACATGAGTGTGAGTAATTAAAGAAAATTAGCCCATGATTTACTCACCCTTCAGGCATCTTAGGTGTATCTGACTTCCTTCTGTCAGACGAATCCAGTCGGAGGTATATTAAAAATTATCCTGGCACTTCCAAGCTTTAGAATGCATAGGTGGGTGTTACTCTTCATCAGTCCAAAACAAGTCCAATAAAGTGCATCCATCCATTAAAAAAAAAAAGTGCCTGACTTTGGTGCTGTGCAATTAACTGAAATTCAGTTTTGATTTCGGTTTCAAACGATTATGAAAATACAGCAATCAAGATAAAACTCATGAGATTTTGCTCCCGATTCTGCCGCCTTTGTGCGCTTTTGCTCCAGTTTTACATGCAAATCAGTAAATGGGATGTGCTTGATTTATTAATGTTTATTTGATGTGTTTTTAAAAGCACAAAAGAGTATTTGCGCTGTTCTGTGTATGCGTTCAGAGACGGAACAGAACACGGACAAGTAAAGTGAACGTTTAGCTAAAGATGCATACCTAAATAGTCAAATATATGTCAAAATACGGCATTTGGTGATTGTGTAAACCTTCGTCAGTTGTGTCTCAAATTAACATAAACCTTTGAGAATAAAAATATGTGTGTAACAGTATATTGGATCTGTGCAGCTCTTAAAGCGGCCACAAGTAATATTCCTTCTGCTGACTCTGTGCTTAATGTTAATCAAGCAACAAAAGACAAAATCACTCACTGCTCTTGACGGAGGGACTTTTGTAGTTTTTAGAAGAAACAAAGCACGTTTAATTCTTACAGTGAAGACTATGCTGTTTTATTTTACATTAAATTAATTACATTAACCCCCCCCCCCCCCCCCCAAAAAAAACTGTTTCATTTGTATCTTTTTTTTCTATTGTATTGCTATCTTTAAATTAATCAATCATATAATGTTCCGGACCCACTCATAATCGCGTTAAATCATCATGATTACAATATTGACCAAAATAATCATCATGATTATGATTTTTGCCATAATCGAGAAGCCCTACCTCACATGGCTCCGAGGGGTGAATAAAGGCCTCCTGTAGCAAATCAATTCATCTTTTTAAGAAAAAAATCTATATTTAAAACGTAAGAATCACTTTGACCTAGCTTGTGCCAACTGGTCATACCCAGAAGCAGTTCCGGGTCAATGACGCCATTGCGCATATGCTGGTGAATCTTGTGAAAACCAACGTTTATTTACAGGAGCAAAGGAAACAAAGTTTCCTTACTTCAGCAAAGGAAAACCAGTATGCTCTTGGTTTATTTCGAAATCCTCCAACATTTTCTTTACAAATCTCTCCACGTTGCGTTCACGTTCGCTTGGAGTTGCTTCCGTGTACGACCAGTTGCCGCTAACTATATTAAAGTGATTATTACATTTTAAATATGGATTATTTGTCTTGCCAAAACACATTGATTACCTACAGGGGGCCTTTATTCACCCCCGGAGCCTTTGTGAGGCACTTTTTATTATGGATGGATGCACTTTATTGGACTTGTTTTGGACTGATGAAGATATGCCATTCTAAAGTTTGGAAGTGCCAGGATAATTTTTTATATAACTCTTCGTCTGAAAGAAGGAAGTCAGATACACCTAGAATGCCTAAAGGGTGAGTAGATCATGAGCTAATTTAAATTTTTGGGTGAACTAACCCTTTAACTAAGAAATATGATAATAAGTGGTTGTGTGACAAAAACTGTGTACATTTCGCTAGACTTTGCTAAACATTTTACCCCACTGTCCCTTATAGGCTAATGCATTCTTGTAAAGTGAGAGTTTAGCAAACCATGCATTTGTTCCTTTCGCTCAACACTTGTGGTGGCTCTGCGGTTTGTCCGAGGTCACACTTGACACCATGGTAAAGATAATTCCATCATTTTTCGCCTTTCCTTATATTAGCGCCTCCATTGTTTGGCCTTGAATAAGCGGTTTTGAAAAGAGTATCACCAGCGTCTAGCGTTTCGAAAATGAAACTGGGCCCTATATTTTGACCCTCATTATGTTTAACACTGAACTCCTTTCAAAATCGATGCCAGTTCAATGGCACGTTTCTTATCTATCCTGTCCCCCGGCTTTTTTCTTCTTATTCTGTCTTTTGTCTTTTTTTTTCCTCCTGTGATTTGTATTCTTTTTACTATCCGTGTCTGTTCTGACAATGTTCCAGAACGATGCTGCTCTTGTGTTCTGTCTGTTGTTGGGTAACTAAGATTTATACTGAGGCCTGTCAATGTTTGCTTAACGGGTAACCTTGAGACAGCGCTGTAACGTTGGTCTTGTGGTTAATGACTCCCACTGAGAAAGGCACACAAGAGAAGATGAGCAAGATTCGGTTAAAAACACAAGTTCACTGACCTTCACTCTTAACCCCTGCGGAGTAATCGATCACTATCAGAACTGAACTTTTACACTGATTCATTGCGTTTTGCACTGTAATCAATCAACGGATTCCTCTGTGTTCAGCTTTCTGAGAACTGTTTTAATTTTTTAGAATAGGTGGGTATTTCTTTAGTGTTGTGATAGGTTTGAAATTAATTTTGTGTTGGTGGCATGAGCACTAGTCTGAGGTTTCGTTGCTTGATTTGTCAGAGTTAGAGACGCTGAGGAGCCAGTTCACTCAACAGTTGCCTGTCACAGGCCTGTATTGTCCTCACATACCATATGTAATGTTGTAATGCTGCTCCATGAATATTTAAAAAGTTATTGTTGTTCTTTCCTGGGAAACACACCTCCTTTGTGTGCAAATGAGGCTCATTATAGAATTGTAAAGAATACGGTAGTGCAGATTCGTAATGTCAGCATTTGTAACTGTTTGCTTAGATAAAAGGCGGTTATGCTGACTGTTGAAATTAATGCTTTTCATTAATAATTCTTACATTGAGTGTGACGAAAGAGAGTGACGTGGAAAAACTGGCAGCATCAATATAATGGTTTATTTTTTACAATAGTCTAACCAGTTTTGTCTGATTGTCATTTAAATAGATTTTATTAAATAGATTTATGAATTGTCAAACTCATTAATTATTTATTTACACTACCAGTCAAAAGTATTTAAACGGTAAGATTTTCATTTTTTTAAGAAGTCTCTTCTGCTCACCAAGCCTGCATTTATTTGATCTAAAGTACAGCAAAAACAGTCAAACAGTTTGAAATACTTTTTACTATTTAAAATAACTTTATTTGAATATATTTTAAAATAATTTATTCCTGTAATTTTAAAACTTAATTTTTTAGCATCATTACTCCAGTCCTCAGTGTCACAGTGTCCTTCAGAAATCATTCTAATATTCTGATTTGCTGCTCAAAAAGCATTTATTATTATTATTATTATTATTATTATTATTATTATTATTATTATTATGTTGAAAACAGCTGAGTAGAATATTTTCAGGTTTCTTTGATGAATGGAAAGTTCAGAAGAACAACATTTATCTGAAATAAATGCAGGATTAGTCAGAAAAGACTTCTTTAAAGTCCTAGTGAAATCAAATATTTATTTTGTTAGTGCACAAGGTAAACAATTAATCTGTGCAAGTTAAAATTGTTTGTCTTGGTAATCTTTAATCAAATTCTGATCATCTGCTTCTGCTGCTACCAGTGAAAAAACCTTTGACTGGTAGTGTATATTAATGCTTTTTAGGGGCATTTTTTGAAAATGAATGTAACATTAATGCTGTCATAAGCATGTGGTATATAGAAGTGCAGATTTGTAATATCACATTTTTCAGTTTTTGCCTGGGCAATGGCAGCTAAATAAAAGAAGTACAAAATTAAAAATAAATAAAATTTTAAATGCTTAAATACTGAATTTAATGATTTTCATTGCTTTTTTCATGGTGAAAGATACATTTTTTTTGTATAATTTAAATGTTAATCAAAACATTATTTGAATCTTGAGGGTGCTAAAATTGTCATACAGTATATAATTAGAATCTGAACCAGAATTGTTCATTTCTAGTAAACGAGGGCTTATTGAAAAGCAATGTTTGTGTACATTTTTCTGTGATTGTGCCACTGGCTAACTGTAGCTTGGAAAACATTTTTGGACTTTTTTCCCTTTAATTTTAAGATCTGAAATCTGCTGTCTTTCAGCCATTGTCTGTTCACATTTTTATGACTTAGTTTTCTTGAAATAGCCTATTTTGTGCCATTACCATTTACAAAATTCCTTCAGGTGCTAAACAACAGACAGCACTAAAATAATCACCATCAGTGGAGTCATTCAAGGTGGATTCCCTCCCGAAGGCCTCTTTCTAACCCTCCGCCAGACTGTAGTTGATGTATAACTAATGAAATGAAGAGACCGTATCTGAGCAAGCATCTAAACTAAAGGGCCTCACTGAATCATTCACTCTTTACGTAGCATTTTAACCTTTTCGTGAAACGCTGAAACTGCAGCCCTCACACACAAGCGCCGTCACAGCGCTGATACCCTTATAATTCTGTTTAGACGTTACACAGGTCCGCGTCCGTTTGCTTTGTTTTCCGCGGCCCTGGGCTGTGTTCCTTTACACCGGGTGGCATTTGGAGGTGGATTCAATCCCCTGAGCTCTGGAACCTGTGCCATTTCCTCTCCTCTCACACCTGCCCCTCCCCTCTCCGCCTGTTTCATCCGGGACTGGGAACGCACCGCATGCCACGCTGATGTGTGAAGAGCCGTCACGCTTCACAAAAACTTACGTAATCCCAGGCTCTTCCCAACCAGAGCCAGAATATACCGATTGCGCCGCCACGTACGTTTTCAAAAGAAGCCGAATCGAGGGCAGATCCAGTGGGAGACGAGAAGATGATGCAGATGAAAGGGGGAGAAACCGTCGTTGACTGTTTTAAATAGCTGTCTCCTCTGACTCAGAGTGCGGATGAGAGCGACTTGTATGCTGAAGATTTGCATCTAGTTTGCAGTAGATACGCGCAAGCCTCTTGTTCTTCGAGGCCCCAAGTGAGGGACGTGAGTTATCGCTCACCACTGACGCATACTGATGCGCTGTGATTGAGTTTTCAGGTGATGAATACACTGATGCGAGCGATTCGGGCAGATACGCGAGCGCACGGGATCAGCGTGTTATCTGATACGCGCCGTAAGTCCTGTCGGCGAGGAGCTGAACATTGCCGGACAGGTTGTGACAGCACTTAGTCTGTGGCCTGATGCCTACCTGATGGGGAGGAGGTGTGGAATAGATGACCCACAGTCCCCGATGGAGGGGGGATCCACACACACTCACAGCCCGTGGCTGCATTAAACCCTCAGATTGTTTCTCTCAATGCATTCTGAATTATTCACACCAGCAGTTATGTTACTGCCGCTCACACTGTCCCGGGAAACACTGAAGGGGGGAGGGTGGCGAGAAAGAGTGGGCAGTGGGTGGGGTTGAAGTGTGATGCTGAAAGCCTGCCGAGACGTGATGACAGCGTATGTTGTCTTCTAGGGCTGTGCGATATGGACAAAAGAAACCTATCACGATTTTCTTGAACAGTATTGCGATTTCGATTTTAATCACGATTTTGACACAGACATGTTTTACAGTGTGAATCTAAAACTTTTTTTTAAAGGAAAACAATTAGATCTTTATCAAAGAACTGTAACATGTCTCTAAAACAGAAGGCGGAAAAAAGTGAAAAAAGTTAGGAGCACCAAAAAAAATTTAGGCGCACCCAATTTCTTTTTAGTAATGCACTGATCTTGATTCTTCATGGCTGATTCTGACTGCAGATGTTTTACAAGCACATGATCAAAGTAGGCTACTCTTTCAATATTCAAAGTGCAAATAGAGACCGAATTTTTCAAGCATGATATAGAACTATAGACAACTGCACAATATATTTTTTATAGCCCACATACTAATAACTACCTAGATATTTTATGTAGCCTAATTTGCGCGCATTGAGGAGTCGCTCTCTGAACACGGGGTATTAAAATTGCTTTTAAATGCGCGTCCGCGTCTTAGTTTTGGTTTCGTTTTAACGATCTTGCGAGACTCTCAAAGGCGCTGAGCGTGCATTCTACAATAAAAGAGATTATTATAACAAAACCATTTGAAATATGAGAAGACACAAACAGGATTTTGAAAAGCATGTCCCCAGTGAAAATTACGCCCCTGTGTGAGTGGAACTCTGCCGCTGAGTTATCATCTGATGTGGATGAATGCCGCGTTGTACAGTAACGTATATGGACACGGAGGCGCCAGAATTGGATCTGACAGAATGTACGCTATAGCACGAAATATATTATATTTCTTCAAAAGCGGTTTGTTGAGACCTTTTATTTTTCACAATCGAAAGAGAGAATGGCGAACCTGTCACTGTATCAGCTCACAGCAGTCTGTGCAGTAGTTATGGTAGCGAAAGTTTTGTAAAGAAATGAAACCAAGTCGGACAAC
Source organism: Garra rufa (assembly GCF_049309525.1). Lineage (NCBI taxonomy): Eukaryota > Metazoa > Chordata > Actinopteri > Cypriniformes > Cyprinidae > Garra > Garra rufa. Next base: position 32,584,825 of record NC_133376.1, read on the forward strand.
AACAGTTTCTCGCACGAATGCTCCCAAATATAATTTCATGTCACGCCGATTAAATTTTGGGAGCATATGCGACCAAAACGTTCACAATTTCGAGCCCTGCCTAGTAAAGGTAGTACAAAATGTCTTTAGAACAGACCTATGGCAAAAAGTAAGTATGTGTGTGCGTATGCGCGTGCGTGTGTTTGAAAAAACAACAACCCAGACCTGAGTGTCCCACATAAAAACAATTAGAACACTGGCAGAGTCTAGCTGCTTTCTGCTAAGAAAACCAGCATGACCATTTCTGGTTTCAAGCATGAACGTTGGCATGTTCTTGCTCTCTGTTTAGGAGCGCTGTGTTGTGATCGGTTCAAATAGCATGCTGCGGGAAAAGTATCAGTCGAGTGCGTGCAAAAAATCGCGCTGTAAGGCGATTTAGAAATCGTGCATGTTCACATCGCGATTTCGATACGATTTCAATTAATCGCACAGCCCTATTGTCTTCATCGAAACCCTCAAGGACTGAGAAATGGCGGTGTTGGCGAGTGACTAACTAAAAGTGGCATTTTTAAGCTGGAGCTGAACTCCATTTATAGCACACTGTTAAAAAAGCATCTACATATTTTCCATTGTAATTTTATGGGGACTTTTTGATTCACAAATAGTACGACATATTTCCCTACATAAAGAATCAACTAGACACAGTTGTCTAAAACAAAATTTTTTAAATTGAATAATATTACGAAAAAGTTAAGGGTTTTTGAGAATCATGCTTTGTTATAAGGTGTTTAATTTCGTTGCTGTTTTGTCATTGTTCCTTGTGTTGTTAAAAGGAAAAGTTCACTTCTAGAGCAAAAATGTACAAATAATTTACTCTCACCCCCTTGTCATCCGAGATGTTCGTGTCTTTCTTTCTTCAGTCGTGAAAAAATAGTTTTTTGAGGAAAACATTTAAGGATTTCTGTCCATATAGTGGACTTTTGTGATGCCCCCGAGCTTCCAAAATGCAGTTTAAATGCAGCTTCAAAGAGCTCTAAACAATCCCAGCAGAGGAAGAAGGGTCTTATCTATCAAAACGATCTGGTTTTTTTCTCAAAAAAAAAAAATTGACAATTTATATTCTTTTTAACCTCAAATGCTTATCTTATCTAGCTCTGCATGAAATCTGTGTATTCCAGTTAATGACAGTTAGGGTATGTTGAAAACCTCCCATCTGATTTTCTTCACTAACTTCAAAATCATCCTACATTGCTGTTTTACCTTTTTTTTTTTTTACCAAATGGCGTTTGATTGTTCACTTTGTAAACACTGGGTCGGTACTTCTCCAACAATGTAGGGCGATTTTGAAGTTGGAGGAGAAAATAAGATGGGAGTTTTTCGACATAACTCTGTTGAACCGAAATACACAGTTGACGCAGAGCTAGACAAGACATGCATTTGAAGTTAAAAAGTATATAAATTGCCCTTAAAAAAAAATATAAAAAAATAAATAGCAGATCATTACACTGGATAAAACCCTTCTTTCTCGTGGGATCGTTTAGAGCCCTTTGAAGCTCCATTTAAACTGCATTTTGGAAGTTCAATCTCAGGGGCACCATAGATATCCAGTATATGGAGAGAAATCCTGAAATGTTTCCTCAAGAATTTTTTTTTATGACTGAAGAAAGAAAGACATGAAGATCTTGGATGACAAGGGGGTGAGTAAATTATCTGTAAATTTTTGTTCTGGAAGTGAGATTTTCTTTTCACTTTTTTTATTAAAGGGTTATGAAACCCCCTGTTTCAGCACTGGCTAGCTCTCACCACAGTTTTGAAAAATGCTGCAAAAGTGGGTGTGGTGTGCTCAATGCGCTGCGTGGAGGAGAGGGGAGACAGACAACACAGACAACTTTGGATTCAGACAGTTTCATTTCGCTCCAGTTGAGTTTAAAACACAAATAAATGCACAGCCATTTGCATTATGCATCGAAAACATATATGAACACACTGTTGAACCTCTAATAACTGTAAAGGCTAATTTTTCGGCGTTTTATATAAGCCTTTTGATGGGTTGCATCAAGGAAAAACCACTCACGCTTACTTTATGAATTAATCGAATGTGCCGAACTCTTACTTTTTAACCCAGAAGATGAAAATAACGCAAAAAAGCTCATAATTAACCAGTTCTCTCTAACAATTAATATTAACAGATGCTAACGTTGCTTTCTATGATGTGCAACTCAAACACGTCTGCTAAAATGAAACCCCAGACTACTTTTTTCCACTGCTAAAAAGAAAAAGTAGTCTGGGGTTTCATAACCCTTTAAACATACTTTATAAGCCTAACTGTCATGTGTAGCACCCAGAATGTCTCAGTTCATTTTAGTGACTCATTTTGTCCGAAAGGATCTTTCTCATTTGTAACACTGGAAAATCCTGGTTCATTGTAGTTGTTTTGAACGATCCTCTCTCTCTCTCATATATAGCACTGCAAAGTCCAGCTTCATTCTAGAGAATAGTTTTGTCCTAAAATGACCTCTCCTAGAATTTGACCTATTTTTTTTTGTGTAACTCTGCAAATACATTCATTCTAGTGAACTGAATTGTTTTAAATGGTATTTATTTTCTCATATATGTTGCCATGGAAAGTCAAATTAAAGTGAGATGCTTTGTTCAGATGATTAATGGAAATTCAATTTGTGATTCGGAAAACAGTTTACCGCTCAGTTAGAAAAAATAGGGTGTATTCAAAAACTCACTGTTTTTGTGACAGGAAGAGTTGCCTCTGATGTTAATTTGAAATTACATCATCTATTCAGAAAGATTTAAAGAGTTCAGGATGCTTTGTACTATAAAAGCATCCTGTAAGTTTCAGAACTCAAAACTTTCTTGTAAGTCTAATAGAGGTGGGAGTTTTTCAGTACCTCCCGATTCGATTCAAAACGATTCTTGTGGTCACGATTCTATTAAAAATCGATTTACGATTTTTTTTAATTTTAGTCACAATTTTTATCAAATTTTTTTTTTTTGCACACTGGACATCAAACTCACTTGTATTTTAATACTAAAACACACCAGTCTATAGTATGGGTAGTCCTGATTCAAGAAATCAGTGTTTCCTATTGACTATTAACTTCCTAATAAATCAAAAATATTTTACACTGCCCATTAGGGATGTGTCCGAATCATACCGTGTTCATGAACATATTGTAATGACGTACTACGTAACCCCTAAATTCGAGATGGGAGGAAAAAAATATATTTCAGTGCTTTCTCTTGCAATTATATCATTGGCTAATTATAAATGTATATAAACAGCTGTCATCAGGGTGCCGTTAATAATATACGGAGCATTGAAATTGCTTTTGAATGCGCGTTTGCAACACGTGCTTTCGCTGAAATTAGGACAGGATGTATTTGTTTTTCCATCTCCATTGGAGATGGCTAGATGAGTCATTTTTTAAATTTGACAATTGACGCAAATCGCTAGAAGACTGAATAGCGATTCATATGCAAGTTGATTTTTCCCCCACCGTAAGGTCTAAAAATAGCTTACATTGAAGCCAATCTGCCAAAACAACAGTTTGTGGAATGTGCCACTTTATGATGTAATAGTATGACTAAACTCCGCCTCCTGCTTCTACAGCGCTTCCCTTTTAGCCCTGCCCCCCAACTCTCACATTAAGTAATGATAAACGATAAAGATCTCTCTAAATACAAGAAGACCAAGTTGTGCCAAGTTGCGGAAAAACACAGTCTTTGCATTGCCTTCCTTCTGATCCCAACATTAGGAAAGAATGGATGAACTTTATTTTAATGAAGTTCCAGACCGCATCAGTAAGAACTTGGTCAGTTATTTACTTCACTTTACTTTACTTTACTTCACAAACAAGACACAATTTGACGCAGGACTTTCAGAAAGACTGAAACTAAAAGACAATGCTGTGCCGACTATATTGGATCTGACGGTAATATCGCAACTGTTTTTATTGCGTGGTCACACTTGCTTTGTTTATTACAGATCATTTGATATATATTATGTATGTATTTTTAACCCAAATCACAGCAATGTTTAAAATATACAACTGTTAGCCAATCATAGCAGTGGGCATTTACTTCTGAGTCTACAATCAACACGCCTATTCAAACATGGCGTTCTGATGAGGGGCGTCAAAAAAGGACAGAAAATGGCCTATTTCTTTTAAATTAATAATGCTTTTTGATGTATGAATCTTGATAGCATTGTAAGGGGACCCCAGAGAACAGTACAAAATAATAAAAAGGCAGTTCATGACCCCTTTAAACGCAACTTTAATTATCTTGTACTTTAGCTATCTTTTTCAGAAGAGTAGCTTGATTTGTAGTTTAGCTATTATAAATGAAAGACTAGCTTGTAGCTTAGCAGTGTACAGTTTTAGTGGAGCATCCTCAGCTCCTGGTGGGGAGTAATCATAACTGCCACCGTTTTATCTCTTGTTCTTGAGGGAGACGTGAAATGCATGCACGCAGGAACACCCACTCCTGTGACAAACCTTAATCATGCCAATGTTGACCGTAGGCCACAACAGGAAAAAGCTTGCAGAGATCTGGCTTCCTGACTGTCCATCACCGTGTGTGTTTTGTGCCAACGTTTCCTCCGGCAATCGCATGCTTACACAGCTCCGAGTCAAGTTGTTGCCCTTTTCACGCTGCAGGAATGTCCCGGGTCACGAACTTGACCACAGGGGAAACACACAGACCTGTTTCAATGTTTCTAAGGGAATTTTTACAGTGGGCGAGCAACTGCAAACCCTTTACCACACAGAGCTGGTCACACAAAATTAAAAATTCTGTCATTAATTACGCACCCTCATGTCGTTTCAAACCCTTAAGACCTACGTTCATCTTCGAAATATAAATGAAGATATTTCTGATGAAATCCTAGAGCTATCTGACCCTGCATGGAAAGCAACACAACTATCATGTTCAACCTTAATTTTATAAAGCTTTGAGAATACTTTGTGCACGAAGAAAACCAAAATGGACAATGCCAGAACAAAGGCATGTTGTCTGTGTACTATCTTATTTATTATTTTGTGGTACCCACTCTTTTGTCTCATCACATTCAGTTTAGATAACATCCCAACTCAGGTAAAAAATGATTTCTTTCGCAGCGGCGCTGTAGATTCAGCATCTTCGCAGTGTCTCTGCTGAATAGCAGTGCGGGAAACACTATGTTCTGTTCAGTGAATATATTTCTGAATACTCACCCCAGCTACTCCCTGCTTGTTTTTTTACCCAACAATACCCGAACACTTCCTGTGCTGTGTGAAAATGACCAAACACACAACCTCTGATCCCTCATGTTGCTATCTAGTAAAAATATTAATAAATAAATCATGTGATTGCATTCAGCTGTAAGAGTGAGGTCTCACAGCTGTCAAATAACAAGCTTGTCCAGTCTCAGAAGCTTGATCACACTTCAGCTTGTGGGATTGACCCACCTGACCTTTGTTATACTTGGCTGCGTCTCTCAGTAAATTTGGAGCAGTGCTAAAACACGTGCTGCAAAGCTCAAAGTAAACATGTCAGACCTTTAGTTTGTTGTTTATTTTAAGGGTTGTTTATTTTTTCCTCAATATTTTGCCAGTATTTTAATTGACCTTGCCACAAAAACTTATATATAAAACTATATATATATATACCACTGCTCAAAAGTTTGGGATCGGTAAGATTTTTAATGTGTTTTTAAAGAAGTCTCTTATGCTCATCACGGCTGCATTTATTTGATCAAAAATACAGAAAAAAAACAGCAATATGGCAAAATGTTATTACAATATAAAATAATAGTTTTTATTTTAATATACTTTAAAATATAATTTATTCCTGTGACGCAAAGCTGAATTTTCATCAGCTGTTACTCCAGTCTTAAGTGTCACATGATCCTTCAGAAATCATTCTAATATGCTGATTTATTATTAGAATTATCAGTGTTGGAAACAGCTGTGCTGCCAAAAAATTTTTTGGAATGTGTGATTATTTTTTTCCAGGATTTTTTTGATGAATAACAAGTTAAAAAAAGAGCAGCCTTGATGACCATAAACTATATGTATATGTATGTGTGTATATATACTGTATGTTTTTTTTTTATTGTAAGACAAAAAAAAAAAAATGAATTCAGTGGATGTACACTCTCAGAAAAAAATCTCTGGGGTGGTACCTTCAAAAGGTACAAATATGTACCATTTAACATGTACCTTTAAGTTACTAATAATAACCCTTTAGGGACATAAAAGGTGCAAAAGTGTACCTTTTGAAAGAGTAGCACCCCAGTAACAGCTTTTGTGGCTTTTTTTTTTGAGAGTATAATATAAACAGCTTTATAATGATACCTTGCTGACATTTAAGTCAAAAGATTTCACAACAATACTGTGACCAAGCGAAAAAGCAAAAATGCTGACTTTTTTCAAACACGTTACTAGATCTCTTGTTTGACGTTTGTCAGACTTGGTCCATTACTTTAGCTGATGTTGCTGTGTCACTTTTAACTGTTCATGTAAATGATCTCTCTCTCTCTCCTTCCTGTGTCCCTGTAGTGCGGAGGAGATGAGAAGCGAGTGGACAGCAGGACAATCTATGTAGGACATCGGCCATGTCCGGACACCGAGGCCTTCATCCCCTCTAAATTCTGTGACAACAGGATTGTGTCCTCCAAGGTAACTTCTGGCATTTGTTACACAAATCTGAAAGCACGATTCGGACCGTTGCTTAACCTCGCCACAGTCTAATCAGATTTTTACAGGATAACATCATTAGAGGTTTGCTAGCTCCCTACAAGAGCTTGTTTGTAATTTTCTTTAGCTTGTAATTAGCAAGTGTTGTTTAATGCCATGGCAACTGCACCGCAGTGTTAACACATAAGAGATGCGCGTTAGCAGCAGCATGTGGAGAGTACGGCTGCACCACGCTTCTCTGAAGCCCTGGTGTTCAGCCACCTGTTCCTCCAGGTGTGAAAAGACTGTTGGGACCCTCCTATTGCGTTTGAACTTAGAAATACCTCTTTTTTTTCCTTCTGTGATTTCATAATTCGCTCTTTGCAAACGGCAGTAAATCTTACCACCCCCCTTCCACCCCACGGAACTCCCTAATTTGCCTGTCAGAGCAGTGCTTGAGATCCGGCTGATAAATACATAGTTGCAATTAACACTCAAGTGTTCGGGGTGGTTGACTCTGCCCCCCTTAATCTTGTGGGACTTCCTGAATCTCCTCATTCAGTCGATAGATGAGGAGTGTTTTAAGATACGAAAGGAAGAAACAAGGGAGTTAGAAGTAATAGATTTATCAGACCTGTGGTATCCGGTGATCAATTCCTCTCTGGCATGAGGCTCTAAACACACTTTAATTACCTGCACTGAGATGTTTACACTTCTCTATGCATCTGCTTTGCATCAAATTTGCCATAACCTTTTCTCCATGGTATCCCTTGGATCCCGTTTTTTCTTTAAAAGAGGTCCAGACCTGCCACAGCTTTTCGAGTTCACCTCAGTATAACATCTGCTCTGTTAGAAATGATGATGTATTCCCTTTTATCTTATTGCAGGTGCCCCAAACTGCCCTCTCTCACTTTCCTCACCCATGGTGATCCATTCTTAAGCAGTGATGGTTATATTAGGTGGCAATAGCTGTCCACATTCTAGTCTCTTTTTCTCTCTCTATCTCCCCTCCCACATTATCCAGACAGTATTTGCATTTATTTTCAGTTGTATGCTGGGTATTTGGCTTATTGGGTATTTGACATTCAAGCAGTGACAGCAATATGACATGCTATACTTCTGCCCAAAACTGCATTATATTTTTTAAAATAATACAGCTTACTTTTTTTTTTACTTGCGTCGAACCATTTTATACATATATTTTTGTTAAATATAAATTTATTATAGAGTATATTATACTGTATCTATGTCTACCATTGAAATCAAAAGTTTACATAAACCTTGCAGAATCTGCAAAATGTTAATTATTTTAATAAATATTAAAGGATCATACAAAATGTATGTTAATTTTTTTATTTAGTACTGACCTGAATAAGATAATTCCACTTAAAAGATGTTTACGTATATACGTATCCACAAGAGACTTAGTTGAATTTATAAAAATTACCATGTTCAAAAGTTTGCATACACTTGATTCTTAATACTGTGTTGTTACCACAGCTATGTTTTTTTTTTTTTTTTTTTTTTTTTTTTTTTGTGGTTTGTTTAGTGATTGTTGTTCATGAGTCCCTTGTTTGTCCTTAACAACTGCCTGCTACTCTTCAGAAAATCCTTCAGGTCCCACAAATTCTTTGGTTTTTTAGCAATTTTGTGTATTTAAACCCTTTCCAACAATTACTGTATAATTTTGAGATCCATCTTTTCACACTAAGGATAAATGAGAGACTCATATGCAACTATTACAGAAGGTTCAAACGCTCACTGATGCTTCAGAAGGAAATGCAATGCATTCTTCTTGGAAACATCTAAGTATCTTCTGTAGCTTCTGAAGGGCAGTACTAAAAAAAACATGATATTTAGGCTAAATATAAACAATGTGCACATCTTCATTCTGTTTAAAAGTTTAAACTCCTGGCCTTCTGAAGCATCAGTGAAAGAAAGTTCAGTGTTTGAACCTTCTGTAATAGTTGCATATGCGTCCCTCGGTTGTCCTTGGTGTGAAAAGGTGGATCTCGGAATCATACAGTCATTATTAAATACACAGAAATGCTGAAAAACCAAATCATTTGTGGGAAGTATTTTTCTGAAGAACAGCGGGCAGTTCAGGACAACTGACAGACAACTGTTCAGGACAAACAAGGGACTCATGAACAAATCATTAAACAAAAAAAAAACACAGCTGTGGACCATTCAGGTAACAACACAGTATTAAGAATCAAGTGTATGTAAACTTTTGAACAGGGTCATTTTTATATATTCAACTATTTTTTTTTCTCTTGTGGACTATATGTAAACTTTTATGTGAAATATACTTTTACTTTATTAAACTTTTATGTTAAACTTTTATGTTATTCAGTTTTTTTTTTTCAGATTCTGCAAAGAGTATGTAAACTTTTGACTTCAATTGTATATACCCAAAAATGTATTACTCACCCTCATGTTGTTACAAACCTGTAAGACCTTCGTTCATTTTCGGAGCATTCTGAGTATTTTTGATGAAATCCAAAAGATTTTGTGTGCACGGTTGAACCACTGATGTCACGTGGACTATTTAAACAATGTCTTTACTACCTTTCTGGTCCTTGAAAGTGTCAGTTGCGCTGCTGTCTATGCAGGGTCAAAAAGCTCGCTGATTTAATCAAAAATATCTTAACTTGTGTTCTAAAGATAAACCAAAGTCTTACAGGTTTGGAACAACATAAGGGTGAACAATTAATTACATAATTTTCATATTTGGACCAACTATCCCTTTAAATTTTGATGTTAACTGTTAGTTGTGAGCTAGTGCGCTTCCACTGTTGTGTTCATTTCCTAAAAGAGAGGTGAATAAATAGCGAACCGCTGCCAAACGGATCATGTGGCAGGTTCCCCTTTCTGGAGTTCACCGTATGAAGGCGATAAGTCGCTAATCCAAATCAATGTAATACCTGCTGGCCCAGAGAGCTGCCGCCCGGTCACACACATCAGAGAGCTCCGGAGCTATTGAAGTCGTCTCAGCTCCCTCTCTCAGAAAAGCACAAACACAGGAGCTGATGAATATTGAATTAATTTAATCTTTCCGCCAGCTTTTCATCAGGATGTGGGCTTACACTCACATTGCTGTAAAGGAATAGTTCACCTAAAAATAAAGTCTGTTTTGTCCATATAATGAAAAAGAATCGGAATTGCAACTTGTAAGCTTTAAAAACGACACAAAAGCATTATAAAATGAATTCATTTTTGTGTAAACTATCCCTTTAAATGCTTTTTGCAACTTTAAATAAAGTAATTAACAGCTTGTTGGTTTTTTAACTTGTTACTGTTTAACACTTTTTTTTTTGTTGTTGTTCTGTTTTCTCACTTCCTCAGTACACAGTGTGGAACTTCCTGCCAAAGAACCTATTCGAGCAGTTTAGAAGAATTGCTAATTTTTACTTCCTCATCATATTCTTGGTGCAGGTGAGTGCATTTGATCAGTCATAATCATTCGCCATCCCCAGAGAGACAAACCGTTTGAGAGTGTGTGTATGTGTGTGTGTGTGTGTGTGTGTGTGTGTGTGTGTGTGTGTGTGTGTGTGTGTGTGTGTGTTAGAGGATACAAGTGTGTTTATGTGCGTGACTCATAGCCTGGCTGGTTCTGCCCCTTGCTGATCTGATGTCATTGGACCTGTGATAATGGCAGAAAGAGACAGCGAAATGGGAAAGCCTTTGCTCCGCTTCATAAAAGCACATGAAAACAACCTTAGTTAAACTAGAGAGTGGAACCACGTAAACAGCTGATGCCATTTAGTCAAGTGTGTGTATTTAATAAAGGGTAATGGTGGATTGCTAAGGAGCATATGGTCTTGTTGCTGTCAAGTACACGAGGAGTGAGAAATGAAATGCACAATTTGACACCTGACTTAGCAGCTTGTTTTAAATGTGTGAGAGTGAGGCTATGGATTTATCTGGTTATGACTGTGTCCGAAACCTGCAAATGCTGCGTTCTCAGGCAGTATTGTATATGGAGGTTTGGGCATTGTATGATTTTTATTGTTTTTGTAAGAAGTCTCTTATGCTCACCAAAAGGCTACATCTGTTTGATTACAAAAATGCAGTAAAACAGTAATACTGTGATTTTTCAGTTACGACAGTTTAAAATAGCTGTTTTTAATATTTTAATATATTTCAAAATGTAATTTATTCCTGTGATGCAAAGCTGAAAATTTCAGCATCATTACTCCAGTCTTCAGTGTCGCATGATTCTTCAGAAATCATTCTAAAATCCTTATTTGCTGGTCATAAACATTTCTTATTATAATCATTTAGGGCTGGGTGATTACATCAATAATGATAATTATCACGCAATATAAATACATTTTTACAGGTATTACTGATTTTGATAATAAACATAAATCTACATCTGCATCCTAACTCAATGTACTATCAAATGTGTATTTCTAAGAGACAATTTTTTATATATATAATTTTTTTTATTATTAATATTATCAGGCAGCACAAACCTGTTTCTTGGTTTAAAACAATATTACTCATCATAACAAGTAGAACTAAGACATTATTTTCTCTTATTATTTTTAATTAGTTTTAACTTTAAGAAAAAATGGAAAAGTGTAAACTTCAACAACTTGAAGTGTTTTTAATGTTCTTATCATAAAGACTAGTTTAAAACCACAATTAACTGTCTGGTTTTTACAACTTTCACATTGGAGCAAAAATCTGCCTTTAACCTTGAAAGAAATTAAAATGTGACATTTATTCCGATAATTATTGATATGGACTGAAATGAAAAAAAAAATATTGTGATAATATGTTGTGCTCATATAGCCCAGCCCTATTATCATTGTTGAAGACAGCTGTGCTCCGTAATATTTTTGTGGAAACCATGATATATTATTTCAGGATTCTTTGAATAAAAAGAGATTTCAATGCCACTTTGGATCAATTTAATGCATCTATGCTAAATAAAATTATTATTTTATTTTCAGAAAAAGTCTTACTGAAACCAAATTTGAATGTAATAATATAGGATTAGATACTGCAAAATACAACTTTAGACCATTTTCGCTGGCTATCGATGCAAAAAAAAAAAACTGACAGTATAGTCTTATTCACAAATGTATAAACTTATAAGCTATTTTTTATGAATCAATCAAAATAGACTCTCAGACTCAGTTTCAAACATAAATAGGTGGTTGTTTGAAAATTTTAAAAAGCATCTGACAGATCTTTTAGAATCAGTAAATTAATAGAAAAAACATTTTTTACCTTTTTAAATTGAATTAATGATCTAGTTTTTGACTAAAATAAGCGTTGTGTATTATTTGAATTAAATGTTACAGATCATTAAGATTTTACATTGCTGCTTAATGTGACATTATAGTTCTAAACAGATGCCTTCTTACTAAAAAGCTTTAGCCACTGACTAACTAAACAAGGCAAGTTTAAGAGTTCACCCAAAAAATGAAAATTCTCTCATTAATTACTCACCCTCATGTCATAACAAACCCATTAGACCTTCGTTTATCTTCGGAACACAAATTAAGATATTTTTATGAAATCCAAGAGCTTTCTGACCCTGCATAGACAGCAACACAACTGACACATTCAAGGCCCGGAAAGGTAGATGGCACTACCTTTCATGGTCTTTCCTGAATGTGTGTCGAAGACTGACACGGGACAGAGAAAATTGTTGAAAAAAGTCGTTGTTTTTGTTTTCTTTGCGCAAAAACAGTGTTCTCGCAGTGTCATAAAATTACAGTTGAACCACTGATTTCACATGGACTATTTTGACAGTTTCCTTACTGCATTTGTGGGCCTTGAACGTGTCAGTTGCGTTGCCGTCTATGCAGGGTCAGAAAGCTCTTAGATTTCATCAAAAATATCTTAATTTGTGTTACAAGATGAACGAAGGTCTTAATGGTTTGGAATGAGTAATTAATGGCATATGTGTGGATCTCCTAGTGCATCTTATGTACATCTATGTTGTGACGTGATCTGTGTGTGTGAGAGAGAGAGAGAGAGATCCCCAGGTGTTTGCCCGGTTCTGGCATGCGTCTGGCGTGCCTCTACTAATCCTGCTTTTCTCTGGAGGGGCTCCTTATCCTCTCTGACTAGCTCTCCCCACGCAGCCCACTATTATAACAGCACGAGGGAGACACACACGCACGCCTGTCACACAAGAACTGCGCTTAAATCACCAGCCTCCAAATAGATCCGCACGATTCTCCTGAGGCCCATTGCGAACGCACCATCATCTTACGCCCATTTCTGTCTCCCCATGTCTTCATCCTGCCATTTTTCCGCTCCTCACCCCCTCTCTTTTCCTTATTTCTTTGTTCTCCCCCTTCTCTCTCTCTTTTTCTCCCTTTCCCTGTACGCCTCTGCAGCACGGCATTGCTGACGTCAGCAGCCAGGAAGCCCTCTGTAGTTCTTTTGAGCCACAAATAGACACTGACTGATAAAAAAGCACCAGTACGCTAAAAATAGCACTGCGTGCCTTTGCCGGGGTCCTGATGGGAAAAGAGAGATGGGAGGAGGGAGGAGAGGAGAACAGAAGGAGGGGAGGAGTTGAGGGGGATCTCTGTCTCTCACACGCACATTTTGACACACATTCTGCTGGAATGTTCTAAATACCTGTGTGTGTGTGTGTGTGTGTGTGTGTGTAGATGAGGGATTGTGCAAACAAGCAGTCAGTGTTCCCAGTGGAAGTGTGTGTACGGTAACCATAAAGAGGAAATTAGCACATTATCTTGAGTAAATGCTACAGAAAGAGTGAAATAAGAGGATGTTTTTTGTGTGTTTGCAAATATCTAAGGAAGTACAGCATGTACACTATGATTCATTTTTAAACTATTCTTTATTAAACTATTCAGAATGTTAAATTTAAATGAGTTGTTAATAATTCTAGTTATTTAAAAGCATGTGCAGGGCAAAACACGATGCACATAAATGCTGTGCCAGACTGCAGTGCTTCAAAAACGGAACAGAGGCGCATCTGCAGTGGCATCTGTACCACAAAACTGGTTTTGCTGCAGGACTCAGATTTTACAATAGACTTAATGTTGTGACCCTTTTACCACACAAAAATGTCCTTTAAGGCACACAAGACTTATTTTATTGCACAATTATAGTTTTTGTACATTTTATTATTTGCATTTAGAGTTTTTCCCTGCGTTCTGAAACCAGAACAGATCAGATCTGTGACCCACCAGTTGAGGAAACATTGGTTTGCACTGTGCAAACACACGCAGGTGGAAGCCTTCAGATCCGTTTTATGGCCAAGGACAGAAAGTGCTCAGTAAACGTTATTTTACAACGTCTTAAATAAAGCAACCAACTGACGTTATGAATTCCATGAACTGTATTTTTAACAGTCATGGGACACATAGTTTCTCACGCTCAAAAGTCGTTTATTTTTATGCACACTGCTTTATGTCAAGATCTTTGCTGATTGACAGCAGAGTTGAATGTTGCTTTGATACATTGACGTGGAATCATATTTCTGTTGGCGGATGAGAGCAGACACATTTTAGTACAGCTTGTACGCAGACTGTTTACATTGAATTTGGCAAAAGGTCACTTTAACTTGTGAAAAATTAAGATGCCTCAATTTAAATGAATTAACCAGAATTCATTTTGTGATTCTAAAATAGTCTGCATTTTTTTAATAAGAAATAGTTATTGAGAAGAAAAAAATCTCACACTCACTCAACGTTGATGGGCTTGACGTATTATTTGCACGCATTTGTAAGCCTTGTGGTTTAAAAACAAGTGGTTTTAAGCCTTTGAAACACAATCTACAGTGAAAGAGAGTTAATTGTGCTATATGTGCGCACTGTCTGAGAGACTGTTTCTGAGTAATATCAGAAAAGCGTGCGTACGTAAAAGACAGTGTTCATAGAGTGTGATTTATTTTTTCTGCTTTATACGCCTTGAATGGGTAAATACACTTACTTTATGTGTCAAAAATTCACGTTTTTGCAAGTAAACTCAGTAATTTAGGTCTTGAAAGCAAACAGCTGAGAAAGAAAACAAACATGTAACAGTATATTGGACCCAGGCAGCTCTTAAAGTGACAGAAGTCTAATATTCCTGCTGTCTGTCATTATATTAATCAAACAACAAACTAAATCTCTTGACTAAATCACTTTTGTACCTTAAATAACAAGAAATATACGTTTTAATTTTCACAGTGAAGAATATGCAGTGTTTTTCTACATTTGATTACTTTGAACAAAGTAGGCAGCATTTCTTATTTATTTGTTCTACTCTAGTTTTTTTTGTCCTATTGCTTGTAATTAGTTTCTTTTTCATATTTAATCACTGACTGTTTATTTGTCTTTAGTGAGCTTGAGTTTTTTTTTTGGTAATTTAGGATAGTATTTGTTTTTTGTGATATTGACACTCATGATAAGTTTTCTGAAATTCCATACACAGTTTAGGTCAAAAGTTTACATATTACCAATTTAGGAGAAATTTTTTTGTTCTGACTTGAATAAGATATTTCATGTAAAGACATTTACATAGTCCACAAGAGAAAATAATAGTTGAATTTATCAAAATGACCGTGTTCGAAAGTTTACATATGCTTAATTCTAATGTGTTGTTACCTGAATGGTCCACAGCAGTTTTTTTTTTTTTTTTTGTGATAGTTGTCCATGAGTCACTTGTTTGTCCTGAACAGTTAAACTGCCTGACTGTATGATTTTGAGATATATCTTTTCACACGGAGGATAACTAATGCCGAGTTCAGACTGCATGATTTCAGCCCCGATTTTGACTCGCCGACAGGTTTTGAGAAATCGCCGACAAATGCCCGAAATCACAGGCAAATCGGTGCTCGTTCACGTGAGTGACAATCACACAGTGTGAACTATCAAAGACGCGATCTGAGAGAATCGCCGACGTGTCGCCGACACCTGTGAGATATTTGGCATGCTAAATATCTGGACCTGTCGGCGATTCAAAATCATGCCATGTGAAAGGTGATCTGACTGAAAATCACATCGGCGATTACCTACAGCCAATGAGACAGCAACATCCAGGCCAGCGGGAAGTTGGGGGAGGAGTTACGAAGGTATAGACCACAATATCAACAAGCATAGTTTCGCTTCTTTTCTTTTCGCTGCAAATGAGTGCACATGCAATTTGTATGACAAGCTTCTTGCGGGCTACCCTTTTTTTATATAATAATCCCAGTCTCATGTGAGAACTTGCACGCCTGACCTTGCGTTGTTTCCATGTCACTTCTCGCGTGTGTTTGGTTGTGAGACGTAGTTTGCGGACCGGGACAAAGTTGTCGGCGATTCTTCCTATTGTAAAGTCATGCAGTGTGAAACCCCCTGTCGCCGATCCATCGTGCAGTGTGAACACAGCAGTGACGGAATGCTACCCCAGATAGTCATGCAGTGTGAAAACATCTGTGACGCGATTGCTTTGAAAATCGTGCAGTCTGAACTCGGCATAAGGGACTCGTATGCAGCTATTACAGAAGGTTCAAATGCTCACTATTGTTTCAGAAGGAAACACAATGCATTAAGAACATTTTTAATTTGAAGATTAGGGTTAATTTAAATTATTTTGTCTTCTGGGAAACATGTACGTATCTTATGTAGCTTCTGAAGGGCAATACTAAATGGAAAAAAATGGAAAATAAGAAAAATGTACACATCTTCATTCTGTTCAAAAGTTTACACTCCCAGCTCTTAATGCATGTTTTTTCCTTCTGAAGCAATTAGTGAGCCTTTGAACTTTTTCTAATAGTTGCATATGAGTCCCTCAGTTGTCCTCAGTGTGAAAAGATGAATCTCAAAATCATACAGTCATTGTTGGAAAGTGTTCAAACACAGAAAAATGCTGAAAAACCAAAGAATTTGTGGGACCTGAAGTATCACTTAAAAAAACACAGCTGTGGATCATTCAGGTAACAAGACCGTTTTAAGAATCAAGTGAATGTAAACTTTTGAACAGGGTCAATTTTATAAATTCAACTAATATTTTCTCTTGTGGACTATATGTAAATGTCTTTTATGTGAAATATCTTATTCAGATCAGTACTACATAAAAAAACAACATGCATTTTGTATAATCCCTCTTATTTTGGTAAAATAATTAACATTTTGCAGATTCTACATGGTGTATGTAAACTTTTGACCTCAACTGTATACTGTTACCGTTAAATAAAATGAATCATATTAAGATTTCGGGCCTAATTTTGTAAGCATTTTGATTAAGTTAATTAAGTAAATTCACTCTGCGGCTCCCTAAAAGGTTACTGAGGCTTCCCAGTTGGCGCCGAGCTCCGGTTGAGAAGACGGTATGTTATTTTAAGACAGTATGTCATATTTAACAGACTGTATTGTGGTTCCTCGCAGCCTCATTTTCACATGTGGCCAATTAAGTTGCGGCGTCTAGTCTTACTAAGGTCTGTGTTGGTATTTAGTAACTCACACGTTGCGTGTCTGCCTCTGTAAGGTGTTTCGGCGGTAACTGATGTGTTCAGCATTAGCTTTGGGAATTGGCTCCCTTGAGGCAGCGGTTAAATGGATGGTGTTTTGCGTCTGCGTGGTGGAACTAGCGAGGTGGGTCTGGCAGTGATGGGTGGGGGTGTTTTGTGTAAGCGTACAAACGACGAAGGGGCAGCACTTCATCAGAGAAGTGACTATTTCATTACAGTCACTGATGAACTGTATCAGTGGTGCTGTCTGTTACTGAGTGATCCAGGGGAATAAACTCCCATTGCACGTGTATGTATGTGCGCATTAAAAACAGAAAGCAAAGAAAGCATACTGTAGGACAGACTGTCCTCAGCACTTTGGGCCGCATCTCTCTTAATATTTTTAATCGAGTGGGAAGCCGCAGTGGGTTCTATCCAGATGGGCCTTTATCAATTTATTAAATCAAAAAAACGTTGTGCAGGGCTGCTGGCCCCCACAACATCCATCACTTGCAGGAGCCACGAGTGCATTAGAGCGCTTTCTGCTGACCGAATCCCAGAATCAGCCCTGGCTTCCGTGGAGAATGGACAGTCTCAGAGAGAAAGAAGAAGGAGAGGAGAAACATACCTGCCACAAGGGAAACCAGGGGTGGGATTCACAGGGGGCCATGTGCTTCCGTTGGTGTTTTTTGTGCTTTAATTTCTAAAATACCTTCCTGGACTGCTGAATATAAAGGGATCTCAAAATGCAAATGCCATCATTGATTTCGGTTTCTTGTTGTAAAATTAATGTTTATTACAAATATTTTTAGTGTAGTGTGTGTTACAATAAATGGTGTTTTGTATTTGTGCCTATAGTACCATGTACTTTTTCTATACTGTAAGAATATTATACCGCAGCTTGTAATGAAGTTCGTGTGACTTCCTCTTTACCACCTGGACTTTTATGGTTATTAGTATATTACACATTTGCAAAACATATTTTAGTCGTTTTGGCATATTAACATTATATCAGTTAATGAAATGTAAAGGTTTATTTTTTTTTCTGTAAATTTAGGTTAAATTTGTAAAACTTCAAATGTTGCTACGATAAAAAATAACTTGCAAAAATGTTATTTTTGTTTTTTTTCATTTATTTTATTTTTCATTTTTTTATTAATGTTTTTGTTTTCTATTTTTTATTTTATATTGTGTATTTTCATTTTATTTTGTTTTTTTTTTTTCAATTTAATTTTATTTCCTTTTATATTTTTTTCATTTTATTTTATTTCATTTTATATTTTTTCATTTTATTTTATTTATTTTTAAAGATTTTTTTATTTGCATTTGTACATTTCATTGATAGGACAGTAGTGAGACAGGAAACAAAGTGGGAGAGAGAGGGGGGACAGGATCGGGAAAGGTCCGCGAGCCGGGACTCGAACACAGGACACCCGAAGCGCAATGGCGCTGCATTTTTATTTTATTTCATTTATATTCATATATTTTTTTTTTATTACGTTATTAATTTTATTTTTTTATTGTGTTTTATTTTTCATTTTATAGTTTTAGTTTATTTCATTTCATTTTATATTTTTTGTTGTTGTTTTATTTCATTTTATTAATGATTTTTAAAAAAAAATTTTAATTTTATGTTTTATTTCATTTTATATATATTTTTAAATTAAATTACATTTTATTTTTTCATTTATTTATATATATATATATATATATATATTTATTTATTTATTTATTTTATTTCATTTTACTTATTTTATTTCATGTTTTATTTAATTTTATATTTATTTTATTTATTTATTTACTAAACATTGACTCTCATTGTATGGACAGAAAATCACTGAGGCGTTTCTCAAATATCTTCTTTTGTGTTCTGCTTAAAGAAAGTCATACAGGTTTTTGAATGACATGAGGGTGAGAAAATGATGACAGCATTTCCATTCATGAGTGAACTATCCCCTTATTGTTGCTTTCTCCTAAAGGTGTAGCAAATTAGCAAGAAAAGCCCTCTTTTTCTTCTTCTTTCCGTTCCTGACGGCGGTGCCACTAAACAGCTGTCAGCAGACATCTGGCAACTGAGAGATGTTTAACGCATGATGGGCCACTATATAAAGATTTGTGCTCCTGTGAACATGCATACACACATACGCCGCTCCTTTCTTACGTTGCTGCGTGTTGTTTTAGCGTAAGCCGTGGGGCCGGATTTAAAGATGCCAGAGTGCATTTGGGTTGGCCTGCGAGCTGTAACTTGTGGCTGTTAAGTAATGGCTTGCGTGTGATACGAGAAGGGGGAGGTTGCATGATTGGCCAGATCGCAAAGCGGTTTAGATGGCGTCTAATGGCCAAAAGTGAAGTATGTGTGTGTATGTTTCATATGGGTTGTTTGGGATTATTTGGTCTTAGTCTGAGTAAGGGCTGAAAGGACTCCTTGGTGTTTATGTGTCGAGAGTGTGTGATCAGGATGATGGGGATTATTAGCTCTGAGCTGGAGTGCTGCTGGTCTGAGATGGGCTTTCACCTTCTGAAGTCCCGCCGGCTTTACAGTCTCTCCCTCCAGGAATTTTGGCACCGACACGGCACACACGGCATCTTTGTGTTCGAGCCGTTTTCTGCAGTGAAGATGCCGTTTCTCGCTGTGGCGTGTGGTTTTTGCGCTGTCCTCTTTCAGCCGGGCCCTGCAGGGTGTGAAGAAAGACGCAGTGTGTTTCGTGTTGGCTGCAGCTCATAGGACGAACAAAATGTTCACACCTCTATGATCTCAACTTCAAAGCTTACCCTATTTTTTTCTCTTCCACATATACACCAACATAGAGCAAGTATTAATAACACCAAGTGGTTGTGACCTTTTGTTTCCTGAAAGAGTAATGGTTTGTACACTCTACTGCGTGACAAACCGCTCATGGTAAAGATAGACTGTTGTTTACTGTTTTCAGCAATTGGATCTTGGATGTTTAAAATAAAGCTATTGTACTTATGATGTGACACATGTTTTTGATGTCCAGCTGCTTTATTAAAATACCAACAGTTACTGTTTGATGTCCATCTGCTCGCATATATACAGTTGAGGTCAAAAGTTTACACCCCCTTTCAGAATCTATTTTTCTAATTATTTTAC
This sequence comes from Garra rufa, assembly GCF_049309525.1. Taxonomy (NCBI): domain Eukaryota; kingdom Metazoa; phylum Chordata; class Actinopteri; order Cypriniformes; family Cyprinidae; genus Garra; species Garra rufa. Next base: position 32,605,001 of record NC_133376.1, read on the forward strand.
CAAAATAAGAGGGCTTCCAGCAGACAAAATAACTTATTTTTTCTTCTGGGAAATCTTTAACTATCTTCTGTAGCTTCTGAAGGGCAGTAAATGAAAAAAAAAAAAAGATAATTAGGCAAAATAAGAAAAATGTGCACATCTCCATCCTGTTCAGAAGTTTTCACCCCTGGCTCTTAATGCATTGACAATAAACACAGCTGTGAATCATTCAGGTAACAACACAGTATTACGAATCAAGGGGATGTAAACTTTCAAAAAGGGTAATTTTTGTTTTTGTTTGAATGTTCTTATTTTACAGAAATAAATTTACAGAATAAACATTTAAATACGTAATTTAAAAGGTATCGCCACAAGATTTTTCCACAGAAGAGTTTTAGCGTCATTACTCTAGTTTTCAGTGTCGCATGATTCTTCGAAAATCATTTTGATATGCTGATGTGGTTCTCAAGAAACATTTATAATTATCAGTGTTGAAATTGTGATTAATTTTTCTTTAAATTAATGCCGTTTTAGAACTTTTTATTCATTAAAGAAGATCTATAATGCCCCTTTTTACAATATGTAATATAAGTCTCAAGTGTCCCCAAAATGTCTCTGTGAAGTTTCAGCTCAAATTACCCCACAGATCATTAATCATATCATTTTGCAAATGCCCATTTTAAGTGAAAGCAGAAACATACTGTTTTCATGCATGTCTCTGAATGCAAATGAGCTGCTGCTCCAGAATAGGGCTGCACCTTCACAGCTTGTACCTCGGATACTCTGCTTAAAAACATCAGTTTGCTTTTGATTATCACGTCTATCACGCTAAAATCATGCGTTTTAAACCATATTGGTTTAAACTCCTGATATATGGTTTTCTGAGAGGACACATCCAAAGCACACGCATGGAAAGCAGCTGTTACACAGCATGGGAGTACTAAACTAAGTTCTCTTTCATGTCCTATTGCACTTAAAATGTCAGATTAGGGATGGTTCGATACGTGTATCGGTACCGTTCGGTTCTCGGACAAATTCCAAATGGAAGTGATCATCCCTATCACCTTTGTGAGGGGACTAAGCGAATCTGCTTAGTGCTGACAGACACGGGTGTGTTTGACTTGAAGCGGCGCTGCAGGCACCGATCGGTTTATGACATCAGAGCAACGTGAGAGTGATTATAACGAGAATATGGAACCATCAGCTGTCAAGCGCTTTCGCAGTATTTTGATGTCGTACACAGATCGGTCGCTGCAGCGCCGCTTCAAGTCGAACACACCCGTGTCTGTCAGCACTAAGCAGATTCGTTTAGTTATGCTAACAGTAAAAAGACATTACCCTTTTGACGTCACTGGAGGAGCGAAATCTGAATGCACTCTTTTTTTCAAATGCTTGCTGAAAAAGGCTTACCTAAACAAAGTTACTAAGTTTACCTTGTTTAGGTTTTCTGGGTTGGTAGATGCACCAGGGATCTGATTATAGCACTTAAACATGGAAAAAGTCATATTTTTTTTTGTAATGACAAAGTCTTTCTTGTTACTTTTGATAAATATAATGCACCCTTGGTGAATAAAATAATTAAGTTGCTTAAAAAAAAAAAAAACATCCCATACTTTTGAACGGCAGTGTTGCGTGAGAATAGTCTTAGAGACCGTCTCGCCTATTAACCTGCCTGTGCGAAGTTCAGCTGTGCAAATTTTTAACTCTGTCTTCAGCATGTAAAACCAGTCATGTTTTTGCATGACACTCAGGAAGGAACATGATGCAACTATCCACAACATTTTGTTTTGAGACAAAATGTTCACCCACAGGAACATTAGGTAACTTGTAACTAGAATTTCATCCGGCTTAAATAGTAACATCACTAATGAGTGGACTTTAAATCTCAAATAAATGCCATTTCAGGAGTCAATATTTGGACCCTTACCCTGTTTTTTTTTTTTTTTTTTTTTTTTTCTTTTTTTGGAAATGATTCTGTAATTCAGCACTGTTAATAATACATATTTGTGTCTCTGCTTATAGGTGATTGTAGATACCCCGACCAGCCCCGTGACCAGTGGTTTACCTCTGTTTTTTGTCATCACAGTGACGGCCATCAAACAGGTTAGTTCTGAATATGCTGCTCTTACTCTTTAGCTATCACTTGATGTTTTATAGCCATGTGTCACTGTTTAAATAATGCTAACCCCAGCCAAGAGTTCAGCTGACCCCGGAGTCCATCTCTCACACACAAAACAAATGATCCGGGGGCTTGTCACAACACAGTGGTCCTCTCGCAGCTTTAGATGTATTGTTTTAGGATCAACTTTTTCCACCGGCCTGCTGTGAGGTTTTTAGAAAAGCACAATAGAAGGTGGACTTCCTTCCCATATATCTGTGGCCTCACACTGAGAGAGGGGCTCAGGCCTTAATTGGGCTTTGAGATAAGAGCCCGGGGGACTGTGTGTGACCCCAGCCCACTTTGACTTCAAATGACTCAACAATCTAAGCTCATTCGGACAGTTTCCATTATTAATACTGTATGCCTGCTGTATGCAATGGAAACCATTACGTGTGAAATTCTCAGAATTGTTTTATTTGTGCATGTGAGAAGTGTATTAGACTATCTCAGTCCTCGTTTGACCTTCTGCAATGTTCACACAGGCCGGCATACTGTTCTCACATTCTCTGTCTCTGTTCAGGGTTATGAGGACTGGCTGCGGCATAAAGCAGACTACGAGGTGAATAAGTACTCGGTGACGGTGTTAGAGGACGGCCGCTCGGTGAAAAAAGAGAGTGAGAAGATCAAGGTACCTTTTAGTTGCTGCACCCTCGCCAAGTCTTTAGTTTAACAGGCACCGTGGGAGCTGGGTGCGGCGAGCTGCTGTACTTCACGTGTGGACAAGAAATATGCCCACTAGGGGCGTTCACAGCTGGGAGTGTTTTCTTTTGCTGTATATGGAATGGAACAAATGTGTCGTACACTGTGAAACACTCAGGGTCACAGTTGTTTGGAAAAGTTTGCCAATACAGCTAGCTGAATGTCAATTATTTGTGTTTTAGCTAATAACCACTTTTGTAACCATACACTACTGTTCAAAATTTAGGGTGAGCAAGATATTTTATTATAAAGTTATTATTCTTTTTTTTTCAGCAAGGATGCATTAAAATGCTGTTCTTTCGAGCCAAAGAATCCTGATAAAAATATATCACTGTTTAGCAAGAATGCTTTGAATTGATCAAAAGTGATGATAAAGACATCTATAATGTTACATTATATTCTAAAAAAAAAAAAAAAGTTTTCCGAGCAGCAAATCAGAATATTAGAATGATTTCTGAAGGATCATGTGACTGAAGTAATGATACTAAAAATTCTGCTTTGAAATCACAGGAATAAATTACATTTTAAAATATGTGACCCCTGGACCACAAAACCAGTCTTAAGTCGCTGGGGTATATTTGTAGCAATAGCCAAAAATACATTGTATGGGTCAAAATTATTGATTTTTCTTTTATGTCAAAAATCATTAGGATATTAAGTAAAGATCATGTTCCATGAAGATTTTTGTAAAATTCCTACTGTAAACCTATCAAAATGTAATATTTGATTAGTAATATGCATTGTTAAGAACTTAATTTGGAGAACTTTAAAGGTGATTTTCTCAGTATTTTGATTTTTTTGCACCCTCAGATTCCTGATTTTCAAATAGATGTATCTCGGCCAAATATTGTCCTATCATAACAAACCATATATCAATAGAAAGCTTATTTATTGAGCTTTCATATGATGTATATATCTCAGTTTTGTAAAATTTTACCTTATGACTGGTTTTGTGGTCCAGGGTCACATATATTCAAATAGTTAACAGAATAATAGTTAAATAGTTAATAGAAAACAGTTATTTTAAATATTATATTTATATTCCCAATTGTATTATAATTGTAAAATATTATATTTATTCCCCAACAGTCACTTTGGATAAAAGCATCTGCTAAATGAATAAATGTAAATGGTAAAAAAAAAAAACACATTTTTTCTGTTTTTGCTGGACTTCTTTAAAACAATTTAAACTTTAAAAATCTTACCGTCCAAAAACATTTGACTATATTTAGGTTTTTTTTTGTAATTAAGCTATAACATTTGTGCATTTATACTGAATGTATTTAGACTTTTTTTTGTTCATACAGATACCTAGAAACCATATAGTTATATTTTTACCATGCTACTGAGGTGCTATATGTATGGTTTGAACTGTGGTTATCATGACCTAAATATATGCTACTATAGAAGACCAGCGGTTAGTTTTAATAAACCTCAAGCAGTCAGAATAATTAAGTTTTGCCATATAAAAATGAGGTTTTTACAATTTTCACAGATGTTACTGTTTTTGATAATTAACATTTTCAAACATTAATAATGAAATTATTTTATTAAAGAAAAATGACTGAAAAACTGTAAAGAATTAAAAAATGTGAAGTGTTTGTCATGTTCTTACCATAAAGAGTAGTTCATAGCCTAGGTCTGGTTTCTACAACTGCACAGGCTCTGGAATATGCAAACCTATTAATATGACATTTTAAAGAAAAAGTGGCAATTTTATATAAAAAAAAAAAAGAGTATGTTTAAAACAACAGACAAATGTGAATGCAGCTTCATTTTGCCTGAAGTTTTTAGTATTTCCATTAGATTTTACCTTAAAATTATGGGCCAGATTTACTAACCGCTTGTGCCAGCACAAACCGCCTTAAAACAGTACTGTCAGGATTTACTAAAGACGTGCAAAAAATTAGCATGTGGACACAGTTGTACCTTATTAAATATGCATTTGTAAGAGTTTCCCTTTCTGATGCAAAATTTATGGGAGGAGAATATTAAAATGAATCTCGCAACGTGATTGACTAACATTTGTGCTCGTCAAACTGCTATTTGCGCCATTATTTAACCCCCCAAAAAGGCATGTCTTAAAGCAGGCTTTAAGCGCTGCTCTTGGTAGATTGTGCTGGTCATTATGGAAAAGGTCTGGCTATTCTTTAATATGCGCATTGTCAATAAATTACCAGCTGAATTTTCCCCTCTCATCTGCAATTGCGCTCTAACATTGATTTTCCCTGTTTAGTGAGTCTGGCCCTAAATGATACTTGTTTACATTTTTTGCACTTAGTGTCGTATTTTGAATCTGAACAGACCTGTGACCCAGCAGTCGAGAAGCACTGATGTTTGATCTGAGTCAATGCGTTTCTGATCAGGTGGGTGATGTGGTTGAAGTGGTGGAGGACGAGACCTTTCCCTGTGACCTGATTCTGTTGCAGTCCAGTCGAGAAGATGGCACTTGTTTTGTCACCACAGCCAGCTTGGATGGAGAATCCAATCACAAAGTGAGCTAATGTCTTGTAACCCCTTATGCACAAATATAATTGCCTTGATAAAGATGCTTAGCTATAATTATTGCTTTCCTTGCACTTTTAAATAAGAATCACCTGCTGTGATTTCTATTCAAGTATAAACAGAATATGAGATTCATGTACCATTCCTTTTAGCCAAACTCTTTAAATAGGTGGCCCAGATCTTGCCACAATCATTCTACTGCTCCTCGTCGTTCTCCCACTTCCATCCGTCTGTATTTGTATGTACAACGCGACCTGGAATACTAATTTTTCCTGTCTTTCCCGCAGACACACTACACGGTGCCAGACACCGAGAAGGACCTGCAGGCTCTCACTGCCACCATCGAGTGTGAACAACCCCAGCCTGACCTCTACAAGTATGCGCTCCTCTAGCACAAACACACACTGAACCGAAATCCTTTTCGCTGGCTCGTTGATGCATTGCAAGCATTATTTTTCTTTTCATAATACATTGGGTCCAGTTTGAGCTCAGTTTATCTTGTCTCGGTAGGTTGTTTGATTTCAGATCAGCAGCTAATGATGTGATTCCACCGAAGCGTCAGACACTCTCTGGCCTCTCCGCTTGAGTAATAAGAACAAACAGACCTTGAAACAAACAGTTTGCAAGTTTAGAAAGACAGTCCTTGGACTCCAACTGTAATAGCAGTTTAGCTCACCAGCGCCCCCTATTGTTAAGCACATCTTGACAAAGCCTGTTTAAGCAGGAGAACATTTGCATTTCTGATTTCTAGAGCACCAGATGTCGCCTGCTAAAATTCAGTCTATAAAAAAAAACTTCAAAGGGCTGTTGCCAATATGCCAGACTGTTGGGTCATCACCAATGAGCATCTTCCTTGTAATTGGTTCATTTCGTACAAGGCTCATTTGCATAGTGTACTGTACTGGAATACAGATATTATCATCAAGCCTCTTCAATAGGGAAGGAGATATAAAGCGAACAAAACGCTAATGCGTGTGCATTAGTTCTTTGTCTCTGGTGAATGTTTTCAGGTTGACCTCATCAAGTGACGTCTGTGCATTTGAGTGTGTGGTTGAGAGAACATATACGAGCGTGTACGTGCTTGACTGGAGCTTGTTTGCTCTATTGCAGGTTTGTGGGTCGAATGCACATTTACAAGCCGGAGCAGGAGCCAGCAGTAAGGTGAGAGCGTCTTTGGTCCGTTCCCACGGGCCCACTATATCCCACGGTAGCGCCTAGTCACTTCAGCTCTGTCTTTTTCCTTTGCATTAGCCTCTGATCATTATTCCATCGACCCGTAACGCCATAGCAGCATTAAAGTAAAGCTGGCCTGGCAGCTTCTCAAGCCCTGCACGCTCTTCCATTTGTCACTGGAGCGTTTGAAATGTTTTTATGAGTCTCCACTCAGTGTCCTTCAGGAGAGCGGGTCGGGCCAAAGCCGGCCTACATATTTCCAGCAATGCTGCTCATTAGGAGCCACTTTAACGTTGGTTTGGATGCCAGGATGTGTCTTTATTGACATAATTGTTTGTTTTTATGGTTTAATTTAGATCTTTGGGCCCAGAGAACCTTCTCCTAAAAGGTGCTACGTTGAAAAACACCAAGAAGATTTATGGTAGGCCCTGGCACCTTTTTAATTAGAGGAAATTTTTGATGAGGATTTACATTTACCCAGATCACTCTTCACTGCTTTTGCTTTTAAAGGTGTCGCAGTATATACGGGGATGGAGACGAAGATGGCGCTCAACTACCAGGGCAAATCTCAGAAACGATCAGCTGTTGAAAAGTAAGCAAGAGACGAGAGCAGCGTTATACCCTAGAGTGCAGTCAGGTTGAAATATTGATTTTTGGATTATTAGCAATGTTCATTTGAAGGATCCGATATTGATTGCAAATGCCAAGACTGATCTGTGTTTTTTGGTGGATGTAAACATTTTGTATAGTTAAATAATCATTAAAATAGAATAAAGTATAATAATAAAAATTAAAATGGAGAAAAAATGTAGAAATAATAATAATAATAATAGTAGTACATTATTATTATTTTTATTATTATTATTACACTTTATTCTGTTTTAATTTTGATTATTTTACTTTTTTCTTTTTTATTCTTTATTATTTTTATATTAAAATCTGTTGTATCTATCTATAATAATAATGACAAACTATACATAATAAAAATAAATAAAGTAAAATAATTATTAAAATAGAATAAAGTGTAACAATAATTATTATTATATGTATTACACTTTATTCTATTTTAATCTTGATTATTTTACTTTTTATTTTGTATTACTTTTATGTGGAAATGGTATTTATTATTATTCATATTATTACACTTCATTCTATTTTAATTTTCTTTATCTATAAAAATATTGATAATAAAAAAATAAAATCATTATTAAAATAGAATGAAGTATAATAAAAATAATAATAATAATTATTATTATTATTATCATTATTACTATTATCACACTTTATTCTATTTTAATTTTGATTATTTTACTTTGTGAATTTTAATTAATTTATTATTATTGTTATCATTATTACACTTTATTCGATTTACATTTTCTATATCTATCTATAATAATAGTGACAAACCTGTACTTAATAAAAATAAAAAAGTAAAATAATCATTAAAATTGTGATTAAAGTATAGTATTAAACACCTAATAGAATACAGTATAATAATGATGATAATAATAATAATAATAATTATTATTATTATTATTACTATATCACACTATTTTAATTTGGATTTTTACTTTTTTATGTGAAAATTTTATTTATTTTTTATTATTACTACACTTTATTCTATTAAACTAACTATGCATATAATTTAAAGTAATCATTAAAATAGAATAAAGTGTAATAAATTTTAATTAAATTAACAATAATATTAATAATAAGAAGAATCAAAAATATTATTGCCATTATTACACTTTCTTCTGTTTTTATTTTGATTATTATATATAAAAATAATTAAAACATTATTGTTGTTGTTTTTATTATTACTACACTTTATTCTGTCTATTTATTTATTTTTTTCCGTATAATAATATTGACAAACTATACATAATAAAAAAAAAAGTAAAATAATCATTATTAAAATAGAATGAAGTTTAATACTACTACTACTACTACTAATAATAATTATTATCGTTGTTGTTGTTATTATTATTATTACATTTAAAATAATGAGTGAATCAGGAAAACTTTAGTGTTGTTGTGTACTAAAAGTTTTCTTAGCATCTTATTTTGGCATAATCAACATAATTAAGTACATATGATCACCTGTATATTTTCTCTTACTTGCAGATCCATCAATGCCTTTCTGTTGGTGTATCTATGTATCCTCATCAGTAAAGCTATTGTATGTACTACGCTTAAGTATGTATGGCAGAGCAAAGAAGGTCAGGATGAGCCTTGGTACAACGAGAAAACCCAGAAGGAGAAAGACACTAATATGGTGAGCAGTCTGTGGACTTCACATCTGACCGATTTGAACACGATTACACAAATCAATTAGCACCTCTATATCATCAGTCATTCTTGATGCAATTAATATAAATTACGAGCTAATCTAGTCTCAGGTGGCTGTGGTCAGCTCTTACAAGGATCATACTTAATAAATCATAATTAGGGATTAGCTTTATGTTTAACCCCCATGCTTGTGTCTTTAAAGAAACTGAATGCAGATGTTCCTGTCTTTGTTTCAGTATTTGAAGATGTTTACAGACTTCCTCTCCTTCATGGTCCTCTTCAACTTCATAATCCCCGTGTCCATGTATGTAACTGTGGAGATGCAGAAATTCCTGGGCTCTTTCTTTATCACTTGGGATAAAGACTTCTTTGACCCAGAGATCCAAGAAGGCGCGCTTGTCAACACTTCAGACCTCAATGAGGAACTTGGCCAGGTTAGACATTTTTCTACTCAAATATGACTGATTAGTTGTTTCATTAGGAATGGTCAAATGATTTCAGAAGTCGGCTTTAACGTGAACATAATCTGAGCTGTCCCTGGCTTTTTCATGGACAGTGAGGTCATAGATCACCCTTAGCTGGTTATGCAGATGATTACTCTAAATTACAGGCCATGCTTCGTTAAACTGATTTATGCAAGCAGACTGGCTTTGTCACAAATTAATTGTCCGTCCTTATCCTCAGACTCTGTTAATTTGGGAGTATGCTTTATTGCCTGGGTTTATAGTCGTTAAGGTCAACATTTGTCTGCGCCCTGCAGGTGGAATATGTATTCACAGACAAGACAGGCACGCTGACCCAGAACAACATGGAGTTCATTGAGTGCTGTATAGACGGCTTCCAGTACAAACACAGAGACACCCAGAACGATCTGGACGGCTTCACTGTGACGGACGGGCCTGTGAATAAACTGCAGCACATGGCTGGACTGGTGAGTTACTGTCATTCTGAGACCCCGAGGACCGCAGATGGAATTGATTTTACATTTACGGATTGTGTTGTTGGATTTGTACACCTCGATATGTAAACTGACTGCAGACCTCTTGAATTATAAATCCTCTGAGGCTGAGATATAAACACAAAGGCAGTAAACGTCTAATGTTTGTGTTGGCAGGCTATGAAGGAGTAAAGTTATGTGTATCAATTTCTTTTTTTTTTTTTCACTTATATTCATCATAAACAGACAGTCCTTTGAGAGCACTTGTTTTGTTAGAGCCCTTGTCAGTGTGCAGTGTACATGATCTGTATATTAGGGTTTCTTGAAATAACAAAATGTTAGTATTCAATGCCAGTACCAGTGAAATTTCACTGTTCTCTACCAGTTTTAATTAAAAAAGTACAACCTTTATATAAAAAGATTATATTATATTATATTATATTATATTATATTATATTATATTGGTAATATAATATTATAACATCATATATAAATATTCACAAATGGAGTTAAAGTGTGTAAACAGTCACTAATATGAACCAGTGTTAAGTTAGTATTAATATACTATAGTCTTTATTAGTATTTTGAATACGTTTTTATTATAATTTAGTGCTGTCAAATTGATTAATCACAATTAATCGCATCCAAAATAAAAGTTTCTGTTTTTATAATATATGTGAGTACTAAAAAAAAATAAACATTTGTACTTAGTTTAGTACTTAATGCTAAACTTATTTTCAGTTCAGTTTTTGTTTATTTTAACAGTTTTAAGTTTATATTATATATTATATTTTATTTTATTTCAGTGCGATTAATCATGATTAATCGATTTAACAGTCATTTTAATTTTAAAGTTTGATTAATTTTGTTGTTTTTATGAGTGTTGTGTTTTCATTTAACATTTCTATTTAGTTTTTGTTAATTTTTTTTATTTTAGAGTAATTTTAGTACTTCATCCTAAACTTTTTTTCAGTTAAGTTTTTGTTTAATAGTTTTTAGCTAATATTTATATTTTATTTCAGTGTGATTGGTCACAATTAATTGATTTAAACGCACTATATTTCAGTTGTAATTTATTAATTTTTTAAAGTTTGAGTAATTTTTTTAGTTTTTCTAAGTTTTGTTTTTATGTAATATTTCTATTTAGTTTCGTGAATTTTTATTTTAAAATAATTTTGTAGTTAATTTTAAAAGTTTCAGTTGTAATTACATTTGTAAGTTTGAGTCATTTTGTTGTTTTTCTAAGTTTTGTTTTTATTTAAATTCTATTTTTTGTGAATTTTTATTTTCAAATAATTTTAGTATTTAAAATTTAAGTTTAAGCTCAGTTAATTTTGGTTTAGTTTAATAGTTTTCAGCAAATATTTATTTTATTTAAATGCAATTAATCACAATTTATTGATTTAACAGGACTATAATTAAGTTGTCATTTTAATTAAAGTTTCAGTTCAGTTAATTTTGGTTTAGTTTAATAGTTTTCAGCAAATATTTATATTTTATTTAAATGCAGTAATTTTTTAGGCAGAGTAATTTTAGTACTTCATCTTATACTTATTTTCAGTTCAGGTAATTTTTGTTTAGTTCAACAGTTTTCAGGTAGTATAGTTTTTAACATAAGCAACACTGATACTCACAAATATTAATGTGTTTGTAAGAAGTGTGTCATTTTGTCTGCCTCTTTATTTCTATCCATCAGGAGAAAGAGGAGTTGTTCCTGCGGGCCTTGTGTCTGTGTCATACAGTGCAGGTGAAGGAGGCTGGATCGGAAGTAGTTACAGACCAAGTTGATGGGATTGATGGGATGATACACCAGCCGGAGGTAGAAAGAGGCTTCATCGCATCCTCTCCTGATGAGATTGCACTAGTCAAAGGAGCCATGAGGTAAGATAATGATATGTTTCTTTTTCGGTCTGATAATAATCCATGCTGGCACTTACTTTAAGTTGGCATTACTTCTCCTCTGTTCAGATACGGCTTCACCTTCCTTGGTTTGGAGAGCAAAAGCATGAAGATAAGAAACAGGCAAAACGATATAGAGGAGTGAGTTATGACCCTTGAAATTAGAAACTTATTAAAGAACAATGTTATTGTTAATATGCTGCATTAGTACTTACACCCCTTGGTGTTTTTAAGTTATATAAAATGAGTTGTAAGGGTCTACATACGATTTATTTAATGTTTCAGGTACAAGTTGCTGCATGTCCTAAACTTTGACCCAGTTCGACGGAGAATGAGCGTCATTGTGCAGACCAAATCAGGTGAGTTACAGATCATTAGTTGTGCTTGCTATGACTTTTGCTGTTACTCATACTCAGGATTATAGATTTGAATATACAAATAACTCGTCCCGCACCATTTCTGACGTCCATTTCTGACATGAATGATAACTCAAACCATGTGAGGAGGGATGACCTTTTTAGCAATTAGAGTTGGTGGATAAAGTGAGCAAAATGCCAAAGGTTTGCATTGAGCCAGGGACCCAAGTACAAATTAGATTTTTTTTTGTCTAATTTGAATTTATTTATTTTTGACACAGTAATATTTTGGGTCATGTTTCTCTGTTAAGGTTAAAATGCTACATGCTTTTCACTTCAGAATGAATAGCTGCTAAGTAGAAAAATGAATAATTTATGCAGAGTCGCTAACCACTCAGCAACCACTTAGCAACCCCCCTGAACATTTTAGCATTGTAAGTTGTGCAGATGATGACTCTGAATGTCTAGAATCTCTGTCTTCTACTGTTCATTTAGGGGAGACGTTGCTTTTCTGTAAGGGAGCTGATTCTTCCATCTTCCCAAGAGTCAAACCAGAGGAGGTGGACAGGATTCGCATGCATGTTGAGCGAAATGCAACGGTACTACAGTCGATTTCAGGATGATAATGTCTTACAGCGTCTTTCATTTCCAAGAACGATATGACCATTTTCATTTTCATCCTGAAATAAAGCATAATCCTCATTCATTATATCTCTGTGTTGAAGGAGATGTCCTGTAGAGATATTAAATATTGAAAAGGTCAGTCAATTCTGGCCTAATCATGTGTTTTTGCTCACTAGGAGGGTTACCGTACACTGTGTGTGGCCTATAAGCAGCTGAGTGCTGAGGAATATGCTGTGGCAGATACTGGGCTAAGGGAGGCTAGACTAGCTCTCCAGGAGCGAGAGGAGAAACTCATGACCATGTATAACCAGGTTGAGACAGGCATGAGTTTGATTGGAGCGACCGCTGTGGAGGACCGGTTGGTGACCCAAATTGGTATTTGCACCATTTTCTTGAAGGAATGCTCTGAATAGCTTAACATCTTAACATCTTGTGTCCCAGACTTCAGGAGGAGGCAGCAGAGACCATGGAGGCCTTGCAGGGTGCTGGGATGAAGGTTTGGGTCCTGACAGGGGACAAAATGGAGACAGCAAAGTCCACCTGCTATGCCTGTCGGCTCTTCCAGCGGGGTACAGAGCTACTGGAACTGACTGTGCGGACGCTGGAGGATGGGAGGGCAAAGCGTGAGGAAAAACTTCTTGAGTTGTTACGGGACTACCATAGAAAAGCAGTGCAGGATGCACCTCCTGTAAAAGCTGGGGTTACCAGGTCAGACCCTTAAACTCGTACTGGCTTTGTGGTAGATGTTTGGTAACGCTGATCTAAGTTAAAGGGATAGTTCACCCAAAAAATAAAATTCTGTCATCAATTACTCACCCTCATATCATTCCAAAAATTAAGATATAAGATAACCCTAAGTCTGAGAGCTTTCTGACCCTGCTTAGACAGCATGCAACTACCATGTTGAATACCCAGAAAGGTAGTAGGGACATCAATAAAACAGTCCATGTGATATCAGTGGTTCAACCATAATTTTAAGAAGCTATGAAAATATATTTTGTTTGCAAAGTAAACAAAAATAAAGATTTTATTCAACAATTTCTTCTCTTTCTTGTTGGTCTACAGTGGACGTTCATTAGAGTACCACAACGTATGCATGTGGTGTTGCTGGTGTTTAGTTTATAAGCAGAAGACACAGTGTACATAAAACAGTCATTGTAAACGTGTCTGAAGATTTTGATGGAGAGCATGACTCCCAGTCTTACTTATTTAAACCAGAATATACGAACAAAACAAAGAGAGATGGACATTCTACGTCAGATCGCTGGCTTTTGTGAATGGCTGTGGAGACTGACAAGGAAGAGAAAAAATTGTTGAAAAAAGTCATTAAGGTTGATCCACTGATGTCACATGGACTATTTTAGCAATGTCCTTACTACCTTTCTGGACCTTGAACTAGGCTTGCCACGATAGACGGTGTTGACGGTGTTACCGGTTTTAAGACGCAACACCGGTGACATCACTTTTCCACCGTGACACCGTCCCCACATTTTTTTTTAAGTATTAGTTGTTTTTTATTATTATTAAATATTTATTTGAATTAAATGGAAAATATAATTCTAAATAATTTACTTAAGACGAGAGCACGCACTGTAATTAAAAACTGAACATAGCTACAATGCGTCATATTTCATTTATCACGTGAGGAGAATGAGAGGAGTCAAATGTACAGAAAGAGAATGGCGGACGATTTAGTGTCAAAACGCAATGCAAAAGCGCCTGTTTGGCAATATTTTGGATTCAAATTTTTTTTTTTTTTTTTTTTTTAGTTTCGTTGTCGTCCATTCAAACAATTGACGCCGAATTGCCAATTCTCGCAAAAGTGAAAGTATAATACGCACGCATTTATAAGCTATTTAAAAGCAGAGGAAAAGAGGAAACCCCCACCCCCACGGTGATACCGGTATTACCGGTGTTGTCACATGTCGATTAACCGGTGGGGAAATTTCCTCGTCGTCACAACCCTACCTTGAACATGGTAGTTGTGTTGACAACATGTTGTTTGATACCTTGCAGCAGCCATTTAGTACAGTGCATTTTTCATGAAAATTATCAGTATGTAAGGTCTTATGTATGTCATTGGTGATTCATTGTATCACTGGTGTTACTGTGTTTTTTTCTGTCACATAAAAAAGCTCTATAATCTCTATATTTCTTACATTTTCTTTGTTTTGTAAATTAATATTGCCAGAGAAGTAAGGTAACACCAGTGACAGAAAATGGTACATATGGTCTTTAAATGAATGCACAAAAAAGATGTGTTGATGTTAGAAAAAGAAATATATTTTAAGACCATACCAAAAGCGGACATTTCTGTAGTATGACCCAGCTATTGGTTGTAACATGAAAGAATTGTTGTTTTATCACATTGCAGAGAATTTTAATAATGAAACACTTCTGGCACCGATAGCCTTGTGGGCAGCACGCCGACATACAGCGCCGTTGCGCTCCGGGCGTCCTGTGTTCGAATCCCGACTCGAGGACCTTTCCCGATCCCGCCCCAGCCCCCCATCTTTCTCCCACTTTGTTTCCTGTCACTTCTGATCTGTCCTATCTCAATTAAGGCAAAAAAAGCCAAAAATAAATCTTAAAAAAAAATAATGAACCACTTCTACAACAAATATGCAGTGTATTTAATGACCTCTAACTTACTCTCATTTTTGTCCTACAGGAGCTGGTCTACTGCAAATCAGGATTATGGCTTCATCATAGATGGGGCGACATTGTCGTTACTGATGAACCCACCGCGTGATGCAGATGCCGGTCTGTACAGGAGCCTCTTCCTGCAGATTTGCCAGAACTGCACTGCTGTGCTCTGCTGCCGCATGGCCCCCCTGCAGAAAGCTCAGGTCACACCTGCAGACCAGCATTTTGGCGGCTATTTATGATGATTATAATAAGATGTACTTACACTTTATGAATAATTTGGCTAAAATTCTCTTTTATCCAATTTAGATAGTGAAGATGGTGAAGAATTGCAAAGGTTCCCCAATCACTCTCTCCATTGGCGACGGGGCCAATGATGTTAGCATGATCCTTGAGGCACACGTGGGCATTGGTGAGTAATGATGCTGAAAATTCGTACTATGGCTTTGCCATAACAAGAATAAATTACATTTCAAAATACATTAAAATAGAAAACAGTTGTTTTTAAGGATTAGTTCATTCTTGAATTAAAATTTCCTGATAATTTACTCCCCTCCATGTCATCCAAGATGTTCCAGTCTTTCTTTCTTCAGTCGAAATGAAATTAAGGTTTTTGAGGAAAACATTCCACAATTTTTCTCCATTTAGTGGACTTCAATGGTGGTCAATGGGTTGAAGGTACAAATTGCTGGTTCAATGCAGCTTCAAAGGACTCTACACGATCCCAGCCGAGGAGTAAGGGTCTTATCTAGTGAACCGATCAGCTAGTCCAAGACAATTTTGGGTTTAAAAGTATAGTTTACATTTTTTTTTAGAAAATGACAAATCGTTTTGCTAGATAAGACCCTTATTCCTCAGCTAGGGTCGTGTAGAGTCCTTTGAAGCTGCATTGAAACTGCAATTTGTACCTTCAACCCATTGACCACCATTGAAGTCCACTATATGGACAAAAATTCTTGAATGTTTTCCTCAAAAACCTTAATTTCTTTTCGACTGAACAAAGAAAGACATGAACATTTTACATTATCAGGAAATTTAAATTGTGAAAGTGAACTAATCCTTTAAATTCTAATATTTCACACTACAGTTTTTCCTTTATTAAGGTAAACATATCTTAACATTTTGTATTTTTTTGCAATGGAGTGAGGTGTTTCTACTGTGTATTCAGGTATTAAAGGTAAGGAGGGCCGTCAAGCTGTGAGGAACAGTGACTATGCCATTCCTAAACTCAAGCACTTAAAGAAGCTTTTGCTGGGTCATGGGCATCTCTACTACGTGCGCATTGCACATCTCGTCCAGTACTTCTTTTATAAGGTGCGTCTGGCATCCAGCGGACCATGTTTCAGTTTTAGTAAAACGTTTTGAAGTTTTAGACCTTTTCTTCTTTTCTCTTGCAGAATCTTTGCTTCATCTTACCTCAGTTCCTGTACCAGTTCTTCTGTGGATACTCTCAGCAGGTACAGTATGTGCAAATAAAGGGCCTTTTAGAAGACTGCGTCCCAGAAGGTCCCTCTCCTCTGCTCTTTCCTTTGCAACTTTCCTCTGAATTTCTCTCTCTCTGCCCTTCTTTCGTGTGATATATATAACAAGCACAAAAAGTCCGATCTCTTTCTTTCTTTCTCCTCTAGTAGAGTCCTGTCTCTTCTGCTTTGCCATCTATACAAAAAGCAGTAAAATATTTTTAAAAATGACAAATCATCTCTTAACGACTTAAATATCTTTGTGATTCCCTATAACTGGGTCTCGACCTCACACTGTCCAGCATGTGTTGTCTATATATATCAAACAAGTGACCATTGCATGTGGACACACAGTCAGAGTTTCCCTCTCTTTGTTGTGTGCATATGTGTGATCTCCTTAATGTGTTATTAACCTCCCCGGTACCCCGTCCTTCCCCTCGTTCCCCTTCCCAGCCTTTGTACGACGCAGCCTATCTGACGATGTACAACATCTGCTTCACCTCCATGCCCATTCTGGCCTACAGCCTGCTGGAACAGCACATATCCATCGAGATTTTGCTGGACAACGCCGCCCTCTACAGGTAAAAGTCTGCACTGCAACACTTCTGCTTGTTTAATTTGTACTGTACCATGCTGTTGCTTGATGCACTGTGTTCTTATTCTTTGTACAGAGAAATAGCCAATAATGCCATGTTACGCTGGCGTCCTTTCCTCTACTGGACAGTATTAGGAATATTTCAGGGTCTCCTGTTCTTCTTTGGTGTCCGTTGCCTGTTTAGCAATCCAGCCCTGCAGGATAACGGGCAGGTTAGATCTAGTTGTACTGGTCTTTATTAAGTCTGTGAATGAAAACGTGGGAATTGCATTTGATTTACTCCTTCCTTTTTCAGGTCTTTGGAAACTGGTCTTATGGAACAATTGTCTTTACGGTCCTTGTTTTTACTGTTACATTGAAGGTTGGTTGCTTCATCTCTATAACTATAAAAATTACAGTGAGGGAAAAAACTATTTGATCCCCTGCTGTTTTTTTATGTTTGCCCACTGACAAAGAAATGATCAGTCTATCATTTTAATGGTAGGTTTATTTGAACAGTGAGAGACGGAATAACAACATAAAAGTCCAGAAAAACGCTTTTCAAAAAAGTTATAAATTGATTTGCATTTTAATGAGTGTAATAAGTATTTGACCCCTTCGCAAAACATGACTTAGTACTTGGTGGCAAAACCCTTGATTACAATCACAGGGGTCATACGTTTCTTGTAGTTGGCCACCAGGTTTGCACACATCTCAGGTAGGGATTAACCGTTAACCGACAGTAAGAATTTTAACCGATTATTACTATCAGTTAAACGGTTTAAAAGGGTTTTTTTCTATTCTTTTTTTTTTTTACGTTTGCTGCATGGTGAAAGAAATAATGCTATTTGTAAGTTATCTGTTTACTCGCGCGCGCGTCGACACGTGCAGTGTGGCTGTACAGACATATTTCACTTCACCTTTACTTAGTAAACAGATGTAGTATATGCAACTCAATGGCAAGTGGCGTTATTGGGTTATTAGAGAGTGAATCCGTGAGTGAATGTATTCAAATTCTGAATGAATTATAGTCTAGAAAGTGCGCAATAGGCGCTACCGTTACAATCACTGGAAAGCTATCACTCATCCTAGAGTAGTTCATCGCAATCTCATAAAGTTATTAAAAAGTAATAAAATAACCTTTACACTGCACAATTAATCTCTTATTTATATAAGATTTTCTTTGTTTTAATAAGAGAGTTCGCGAAAGTGTAGAAATCAGCAAAACTGAAACCGGCACTTTGGTTGGTGAGTGGATTGTAACATAGCCTCCTCTGATTGGCCACAGTGATAATCAAATCAACATACATGTCTGTGATTGGCTATTGCTGAACGCTGTAAAACATGCGCTTCTCCACACGCATATGACAGTGGATGGAAGTCCCGAACCGCAAATTGAAAGGGTTTTTGTGATGGTGTTTTGTTCGCGGATCTAAGAGTTAACAGGCAGCGGTCCTGCCTATCCGTACAGCATGTGGACATGTTAAAAACTAGGCACACTGAGGTATTGGCAAGCTTGCTATATATTTTTATGTCCGACGAGAAGAATAAGACCGGTACAGTTCTTCAAAGCGCATAAAAGGATTCAGTGTGTTTTAGTTTTGTCATCTTAATTAGGTAGTTAATTAATTTATACATATTTAGTGTAGGCCTATTTATATTATTCTTTTTTTTTTTCATTCAGATTTTCTCTGTTCTCAGAATCGCTGCTGATGCGTGATAATTTAAGTATATGTCAATACAGTTTTTGTTGTTGCTCTGTATGCTGCACGTTAAAATAAAACATGTGCTTGTATTTTTAATGTATCATCACAGATACTCGTGCATTCTATTTTTATTTTAAACTAATTTATTATTCTAATTTTATCAGTTAACGGTTAATGTTCGGATAACGAGCAGCGGTTGTCGGTCAGGAAAATTAACCAAAATGAGCATCCCTAATCTCAGGAGGGATTTCGTCACACTCCTCTTTGCAGATCCTCTCCAAGTCATTAAGGTTAACATTTCGCTGACATTTGACATGAGGCAGACATTTGGCAACTCAAACCTTCGGCTTCCTCCATATATTTTCTATTGGAATAAGGTCTGAAGACTGGCTAGGCCATTTCAGGACCTTAATGTTCTTCTTCTTGAACCACTCCTTTGTTGTATTGGCCGTGTGATTTGGGTCATCGTCATGCTGGAATACCCATCCGCAACCCAGTTTCAATGCCCTTGCTGAGGAAATAAGGTTCTCACCTAAGATTTGAAGGTACATGGCCCCGTCCATCATCCTTTTGAAGTGGTGCAGTTGCGACGTTGCAGGATTTCAGTCCTTCACGGCATAGTGTGTTACCAATTGTTTTTTTTGGTCACTATGGTCCCAGCTGATTTGAGATCATTGACAAGATCCTCCCGTGTAGTTCTGGGCTGATTCCTCACCGTTCTCATGATCATTGAAACTCCACGAGGTGAGATCTTGCATGGAGCTCCAGACAGAGGGAGACTGACAGTTATTTTGTTTCTTCCATTTGCAAAAAATTGCACCAACTGTTGTCACCTTCTCACAAAGCTGCGTGGTGATGGTCTTGTAGCCCATGACATCCTTTGACCGCCCTTTGGTCTTGGCCATAGTGGAGAGTGCTCCTAATCTCAGCTCGTTACCTGTATAAAACACACCTGGGAGCCAGAAATCTTCCTGATTGATAGGGGATCAAATACTTATTTCACTCATTAAAATACAAATCAATTTATAACTTTTTTGAAATGCATTTTTCTGGATTTTTGGTTCTAAAATTATAGACTGATCATTTCTTTGTCAGTGGGCAAGCGTACAAAATCAGCAGTGGATCAAATAATGTTTTCCCTCACTGTATCTGAGATCTTCATCTATCAGAGACTGACTGTTTTCCCTATTTCAGCTGGCTCTGGACACACGGCACTGGACGTGGATCAACCATTTTGTGATCTGGGGATCTTTAGCTTTCTATGTTTTCTTCAGTTTCTTCTGGGGAGGCATCATATGGTGAGGAAACATCAAAGTTGGCATGAAACAAAGCTCTTATTGTAGAATGAAATTGGTATAGTGTCAAACTGAATTGCATTCCGTCTCTTCTCTCCTTCCTTCTCTTTTATTTTCAAGGCCGTTTTTGAAGCAGCAGCGTTTGTACTTTGTGTTTGCCAACATGCTGAGTTCAGTGTCTGCCTGGCTGGTTATTATCATCCTCATCCTCCTCAGTCTGCTGCCAGAGATCCTTTTGGTGGTCCTTCGCAAGCCCAGAGGCCTCCATTCACGACAGGTATACTTCTTCCTCCCCTTTCCTCTGCTCTCTTACTCTTTGAATTCTTCCTTTCTACCATATCCATCCTATTTTCTGTTATTCTCCTGATTTACCTACTCTTCTGTTCTTCTTTCATCTTACGCCGAGTCCTAACCAGCTGTGACGTGACGCAGTCACAGCCAATTAGAAGATATTTGATGTACAGTTATGTAAAGCAGGATTTTTGAACCAATGTGGGCAGCCAGATGCCTACGTGTGGTCATGGCGGGTTAGCACAAAAACTGTGATTTACATGATTGTTGCTTTATCACGTCAAACCTGGTTGCGACACAGTCACATTTTTCTTTGAACCCAGCATTATCTCCCTGCCTTTGGTATATCCATGCCACCAGCTCATTTTACCTTATTTTACCTTTTTTCTTACACTCTCTGTCACTTCTCTAGTCTTTTCTTTACTTCCCCCTTTCTGTCATAAATTACACCATTGACTTTTTCCCTAACAGAAATCTTTCCTTTAAGGCTCTGAATGGTTTGGATTGTTGGGATTGGTCAAACAGACAGGAAGTCAATCAGTCTAATTGTTACTATCACTCTTCTTCGATGTTTTCTCCTTGCCTCCTGTAGCTTTTTGTCCTATGTATCGCTCTGATTGAAATGCCCTTTTTTTCATTAGTCAAGCACAAATACTTCCATCATCCTGTGCTGCTGTAAGTGGCTACCCAACCAGTTAACATGTAACACAGTTAGAATCAATAAACAATAATTAGATGACTCTATTCATTTAAATTATTCAAAGGAAGTGAGCCCACGCTGTAGGCAGTCTCCGTTGTTAGTGACACTAGTTAAACAGCCTTTCAGGCCAGAGATGAGCATATCTGAGCTAATCTGCCCCCTGCCTCCTCATAGGTAGGTGCTGCTTCCCCCCGTCCAAGAATGCCGCATGTCAATTAAAATCACCAGTGAGGAGGAAATGGAATGTATGGTTGTGTCTTAATTACTTGATCTAGTAATTATAACATTTATTCAATTGTAAAATAATACATGTAGAATTTATAGCCTAATATATTCATAGCCTAATGAATGTTAGATGGGAAACATGACCTTTATTGACCAATGTAAAACAATACCTTGTGTGTAGAGGTTATATAACGATTTGTATTACAGGTGCACTACCGGTCAAAAGTTTTTGAACAGTAAGATTTTTAAGCCTGCATTTATTTAATCCAAAGTACAGCAAAAACTGTACAATTTTGAAATATTTTTAATATAAAAGACCAAGAAAGACCAAAACCACACACTTCTTATTTGAACCTAGTTCTGTCTTTAGCTGTCAGTGAATATCAATGAAAATTAATCAATGATTTGCTCTAATTTAAAACATGCGTTAATTTTCATTTTACTACTGATACAAGTGCATCTGATTAATTCAGAATTTACAGTCAGTCCTACATTACTGTTCAAAGTTTGGGGTCAATATATTTTTTTCCAAAGGAATTAATACTTTTATTCAGCAAATTATTAAATATATCTGACTAAATACATATAAAATGTTACAAAATTCATATTTTGAATAACTGCTGTTTTTAAGACAACTTCTTTATCCAAGAATTTAATTTTATAAAAAAATAATTAAACCGCACAATATTTTTCAAAATTTTAGTAATAAGAAATATTTCTTGAGCAGCAAATCAGTATATTACAATGATTTCTACGGAATCATGTGACATTGAAGACTGGAGTAATGATGCTGAAAATGTATTTTTGTATCACAGGAATAAATAAATAATACTGTTTCACAGTATTGCTGTTTTTAGTGTATTTTTGATCACGTAAATTCAGCCTTGTTGAGCATAATATATTTTTTTCCAAAATATAAATCTTACCAGCCCCAAATTTTTGAACATTAGTGTATTGTAGTGTTTTTTCTTTTGGTTTAAATTCCTGATAGTTTAATATTCATTTTGCAGACCATAAATATCTTATATGTGGTCTGCAAAACATATGTGATTTGTGTGCCAAGTAATTTCCACTAGAAAATTTAGTAAGTTTATAACTCACAGAAAGCTGAGCTTGTTAACTTTCTGCTGAATCAGACAGCACATACTGAAGGTTCTAGTTATTCCAGCTTTATAATATTTACTCTTCTCCCTTAACTTTATTCCCCCTTTTTCTTATCCTTGTTCTTCCTTTACTTTTCCTGTCCTCTTTGGTTTCTTACTTACCTGTGTGCTGTACCGTAGATGAAACGACGGCTTCCTTCCTCTGGGACTTCTACTATCTTCATGCTGTCGCAGACTGCTAGCACTCACAGCTTTTCCTGGAGTGACTGAGGTCTCTCTGCCTGCTCCTTTTCTGCTTTTTGTCTCCTCCTTTGGGTTGCCTGTCTGTATCTTCAGTGTCCTGCCTGCTGTCTCTCCACCTGTTTGTCTCTGTTCCCTCTTTGTGAGGTGGTGTTCGCTAGCTCTCAGGTTGTTCTGCTCTGGTACAAATGTGTTTGTCATGGGTGCTAGGTTTGGATTGTCAGTCAAAATGTGTACCATGGTGGCGTGTTTTTTTTTTTTGGGAGTCAGTGTTTGTCTTGAGGCGTTGTCTTGAGAATTGTCCCCAGGAGTTGAGCCGTGGTGGTGGTGGGTGGTCCTCAGTGTGCGTTTGTAAGGGCTGCAGGGTATGATGGGGATTCCTTCAGCTGCCTGTTCCCGGTGCCTGCTGTCTCTGCATGCCCAGCCAGGAGAATGCAGCACACAAACATACAGGGTTTTCCTGCATGCATGCTCGGCCCAGGCTACACCGCTCCTCACCCAAACCACTGTGACTTTCTGGATGCATTAGTGCTGGTTGATTCGGAATGAGATTTTGTGTGTATGTGAGAGAGAATGTTTGTCTTGTTAGAATTGGGGATTGCAAAAAACTTTAGCTTATGTAAATAATTTGTAATGTAATTTAAAAGACAATACAGTAATTATCATATTTTCATGTTATTAATATATATGCAAAATATGTGTATTTAATATATGTAATTAACATTTTCATATTTAATGTGATTAATCATTATTATTTTTATTATTATTATAGAACCCTATGATTTCTGCAATGTGGAAAACATGGACGGAATTGCAGAATTCAATCATAAAAATGGAATTTACTGTATAACGCAGAATGTCACAGGATTTTTCAAATTTGGGATTCCAAAAGTACATGAACACATAAACATAATCTCCAGATTTCTCCAAACAGAACTTAAAGGTCTTTACAGCAGCCTGTCAAAATATAAGTTTGGTTCAACTTGAATAAACTGTGACAAAAATATATTACTAAATTTAATAACAGTACTACTATATATATATATTACTTAATATAATACAAAATCACTTAAAGCCTTAATTTACTTTTTGTTCAACTTTTTAATTAATTGCTGATAAATTGTGTATGT
Organism: Garra rufa; assembly: GCF_049309525.1. Lineage (NCBI taxonomy): Eukaryota > Metazoa > Chordata > Actinopteri > Cypriniformes > Cyprinidae > Garra > Garra rufa. The sequence goes on from NC_133376.1 coordinate 32,628,993, forward strand.
TTCATGATTTCAGTTAATTAGACATGCATTTTGATTTAATATTTTTTATTTTAACCATTTAAACTGAGTCTCAAAAAATAAAAATGGAGAAAAAAACAATCCAGAAAAACAATCCAGAAAAAAACCCCCGGAAAAAATAAAACAGAATTTAGGAAAAAATAACAAATTGTGTGCTTCTCTGGGTTACAATTACAATTTTCACTAAATATTTTATTAATTATAGTAAGTAAAAGTTTGCGGTTGGTAAGATTTGTCAATGTTTTTGAAAGAGGTATCTAATGGTTAAAAAGACTGCATTTACTTAATTAAAAACTGTAATATTTAGAAATAATATTACAATTTAAAATAACTATTTTATATTTTAACATATTATAAAATGTGATTTATTCCTTTGATCCATGAGAAATCATTCTAATATGCTCATTTAAAGCTCAATAAGCATTTTTTATTATTATCTTTGATAAATAGGAAGTTCAAAATCAGCATTTATTTGAAATAGAAATATTTTATAACATCACAAAGCTATTTACTGTCACTTTTTAATGAAAGCATTGAAAAAAATCTTACTTATCAATCATGTGCCATTTTTTTCAAAAGTACTAAAATAATTGTAACATCATTGTAACTAAAAGTAACTAAAAAAAATCCCTGATCTTCGTGGGTTTATATTGTTTGCGTGTTGGCTGACTTTTTTGTGTGGTCATATTCATAATCTAGTAACATTATGTTTGAGAAAATGTCCATTATCATTTCTACAATGAAGGATATTCTATATAGAAATTAAAAACATGCATAAACATGTGCCCTTCAATATGAAATCTCATAACGTCCTTCACAGTGTTTTGTCTTCTTTTTGAAGGAGGATGTACTGTATAGCAGTTGTGTGTATGGGTGTGTGTGTGTGTGTGTGTGTGTGTGTGTGTGTGTGTGTGTGTGTCTGATCCATCCTGTCCTAAGTGTCTTTCACCCCCCTCCCGCCCTTTCAGAAAAAGCCGTGTCAGTCGAATGTGGGGGGCAACCAGTCCTCTCAGTCTTCAGCCAGACCCCTGCTCATGAGAACCTTTTCAGACGAGTCCAATTCTGTCATGTGAACAGGTACAAGACCCCAGACTTTACAATCAGAGCCCCAATTTGAGTGCCTGATCCTAGTCATCCACAAGGGATTTGCCTCCTAGTTGGTGCAGTTCCTCCCTTTGGGTTCAGTCGGCCCCCTCTGTGGGATGATTTTAATTTCCTCTGAATTCTGCTGTAGAAATTCTCCCTACCTCAGGATGAACTCACAACGGTTGGCTGAAAATATATTTAGTCTTAATATACTTATGAAAAAGACACTGCAGCTCAACAGCCTCCGGAAGTATTTTCCCATTAATTTTCTCTATAGAGATTTTTTCAGAACAAACTTCTCTGGTAGTTAAATTGTGGAAGCCCGTTTCCGCCACTGACTTAAAAAAAAAAAGGCAATTGCAAGTTTATATCTCACAATTCTGACTTTATGACACACAATTATGAGTTTATATCTTACAATTCTGAAAAAAAGTCAGAATTGTGAGATAAAAAAAATCACAGTTAATATCATATTTTACCTAGAGTTTTCTAATGAAACATCTGTCTGGAAGTTTGTAAAAGGATTAGTTCACTTCCAGAATAAAAAATTCCTGATAATTTACTTACCCCTATGTCATCCATGATGTTCGTTTCTTTTTTCTCTTTAGTCGAAAAGACATTGAGGTTTTTGAGGAAAACATTTCAGGATTTTTCTCCATATAGTGGATTTCAATGGTGGCCAACAGGTTGAAGGTCCAAATTGCAGTTTCAATGCAGCTTCAAAGGGCCAAATTCTATTTTTTTTTTTAAATCCACTATATGCAGAAAAATCCTGTAATGTTTTCCTCAAAAAACTTAGTTTATTTTTGATTTGAAGAAACAAAGACATGAATTTTGGATGACATAGGGGTAAGTAAATTATCAGGAAATTTTTTATTCTGGAAGTGAACTAATCCTTTAAAATTATGCTTTCACTATACATTCGTGGCCAAAAGTTTGAGAATGACACAAATATTAGTTTTCACAAAGTTTGCTGCTCAACTGCTTTTAGATCTTTGTTTCAGTTGTTTCTGTGATGTACTGAAATAGAATTACAAACACTTCATACGTTTCAAAGGCTTTTATCGACAATTACATGACATTTATGCAAAGAGTCAGTATTTGCAGTGTTGGCCCTTCTTTTTCAGGACCTCTGCAATTCGACTGGGCATGCTCTCAATCAACTTCTGGGCCAAATCCTGACTGATAGCAACCCATTCTTTCATAATCACTTCTTGGAGTTTGTCAGAATTAGTGGGTTTTTGTTTGTCCACCCGCCTCTTGAGGATTGACCACAAGTTCTCAATGGGATTAAGATCTGGGGAGTTTCCAGGCCATGGACCCAAAATTTCAACGTTTTGGTCCCCGAGCCACTTAGTTATCACTTTTGCCTTATGGCACGGTGCTCCATCGTGCTGGAAAATGCATTGTTCTTCACCAAACTGTTGTTGGATTGTTGGAAGTTGCTGTTGGAGGGTGTTTTGGTACCATTCTTTATTCATGGCTGTGTTTTTGGGCAAAATTGTGAGTGAGCCCACTCCCTTGGATGAGAAGCAACCCCACACATGAATGGTCTCAGGATGCTTTACTGTTGGCATGACACAGGACTGATGGTAGCGCTCACCTTTTCTTCTCCGGACAAGCCTTTTTCCAGATGCCCCAAACAATCGGAAAGAGGCTTCATCAGAGAATATGACTTTGCCCCAGTCCTCAGCAGTCCATTCGCCATACTTTTTGCAGAAGATCAATCTGTCCCTGATGTTTTCTTTGGAGAGAAGTGGCTTCTTTGCTGCCCTTCTTGACACCAGGCCATCTTCCAAAAGTCTTGGCCTCACTGTGCGTGCAGATGCGCTCACACCTGCCTGCTGCCATTCCTGAGCAAGCTCTGCACTGGTGGCACTCCGATCCCGCAGCTGAATCCTCTTTAGGAGACGATCCTGGCGCTTGCTGGACTTTCTTGGATCTCCTGAAGCCTTCTTAACAATGCAGTGGAAAGTTTTTTTTTAGCGATTAAGTTAATTTTCATGGCAAAGAAGGACTATGCAATTCATCTGATCACTCTTCATAACATTCTGGAGTATATGCAAATTGCTATTATAAAAACTTAAGCAGCAACTTTTCCAATTTCCAATATTTATGTAATTCTCAAAACTTTTGGCCACGACTGTAGACATTTTTAATGGGATTTTTCTTCTGTGATGCTGCTGTTGGACCAGCATGTATTTATTTATTTATTTATTTATTTAAGTAGTAAAATAATACCCCACAATGCTGTACTGTTGACAGTAAGGAAACAAGCTGAAGGAAAATAATGAATGAGTGAATATTAAATGATCCTTTCAGCCTGCCAGGTAAAGCTCCACCCCTCATTGTGCCCTGCATGTGCTCCTCAAGTAACCTGTGATTGGGTCCTTATTAACTGACTAAACCAGTCCTCCGTCATCTTGTTCTGGTTAATCTCATCCGGGTTTTATTTGTGTGTGAATGATAAATAGAGAGTGTGGTTGTTTTGTGTAATTCTTAAATATGTTGAAACCGCATCATGTTGGTCTTGCTGGGTATTTTGTGTGGTGTGGTAGTTGTTGTGTTTAACCCTCTAATGGCTGTCTAACCTTTGTATGACATTATTTTGGTTGTGGTGATTGTTCCCCTGCAGTAATGCTTTGCAATTTTGCATGCTGCTATTGCATGTATACTTGTGCCTAAAGCTTTTTGGGGTCAGTTTGTGATGGTTGTAATAAGCTATTGGTGAGGCTGTAGATAGGATGTACTCACCAGCATTAAACTTGCTCTTCTGTTCTTCTCAGCTGTCAGAGGATTCCTCGACTGACAGATACAGGTAAAGTGCTCGATATGATTTAAAGGAATGTTCTGGGTTCAACACAAGTTTATACCGACAGATTTTCTCAAAGGAATTATGTCAGTAATGCTTAACCAGAAGCACGTTTCGTTGGCAATTCGTTGGACAATTTTGACTACATTATAACACAAATAACACATTTTGTATGGAAGATATACATTTCAGACCTCCATTGATTGATAAAGCTTTTGTAAAGGATTTTGGTAACAATTTACAGTAACTTTAATTTAAAAATTATATTAAATGAACAAGTATTTTCTTGAAAAACTGATTTGTTTTTTCCTGTTATTGTATGATTCAAGGAATATCTTGTTTAATATGTTATATAAGCACCAAAATTATAATGTGTGCTATGTATTTAGCAAGCATTTAGCTAAACTTAACTAACCACCATTAACACAAATGTTACAGTAGCTAAAAGCCTAATTCCCATAAAGGTACTAAATGATTAGTAATCGTTTATAAATATTTGCAAATGATAAATAGTGTCAAGTCTAGATTGGGTACTGCAAAACATGAACAAATGATTAATAAATGACCTGTAAAGGTGAGTAAATAGGGTGAATTCAGGTCATTTGAGACACTTTATGCCATCCAGATGACTGCTCATAAAGGTACTAATGATTAGTAAACAATTAGAAACATTTACAAAGGATGAATAGTGTCTTAGGAACTGCAAAAACATAAATAATTCATAAATGATTTGAGATGTGTAAATAGTAGAAATATTCACAACAAACAAAAAACTAAATAGATTGAGTTAACTTCAATAGTTTGTGAAGTGCTTAAAGGTATCAATCTTTTTTTTTTTTTGTGACCCTGGACCACAAAACCAGTCATAAGGGTCAATTTTTTGAAATTGAGATTTATAAATCATATGAAAGCTGAATAAATGAGCTTTTTTTATTGTTGTATGGTTTGTTAGGATAGGACAATATTTGGTCAAGATACAACTATTTGAAAATCTGGAATCCGAGGGTGCAAAAAAATCAAAATATTGAGAAAATCGCCTTTAAACTGGTCCAAATGAAGTTCTTAGCTATGCATATTACTAATGGAAAGTTAAGTTTTGATATTTACGGTAGAAAAGTTACAAAATATCTTCATGGAACATGATCTTTACTTAATATCCTAATTATTTTTGAATCTTTAGGTAAAGTTTAATACGTTCATTAGTAAGCATTAACAAGAACATTCTCATATTTCATGCTATGTGATCTGTTAAGCAATTATATGTTTGTTAATGATTTAATAATGAAAGTTTAAGTTATTATAAAGGGTTACCAGTGAAATTTCTTATTTAAATAGAGACCGCTCTAAATTAAAGGATAAATTCACTGTTCTTCAACCAGCTTGGTATTGTTACAATGTCAGTATTGTATGTTAATGAACAATGTGTGAACATTTGTCCCCGTTTATTTGTCAGCAAAAATCAAGTGATTCAGTCAGCGCCAACAGCCTAGTGGGCAAGTGCGCCGACACATAACGCCATTGCGTTTACGGGTGTCCCGAGTTCGAATCCCAACTTAAGGACCTTTCCCGATCCCGTCCCCCTCTCTCTCCTACTTAGCTTCCTGTCTGCACTCAACTGTCCTATTGCAATAAAGGCAAAAAAAAAAAAAAAAAATCTAAAAAAATAAATAAATAAAAAATCAAGTGATTCAAAGTGACACGTATTTGACTTTTGATAGGTCCAGGGCTTTTGTTAAAACTACAGATTTAACTTTTGCATTTTTGTTTTCCCACTATGGACAGTTGGATCAACAGACGAGTGGCGACAATTATGGGTGTTGAAGTTTTTGGCTAAATAAAACACCACAGCCCCATTTTCGCTAGCCATGCTCCACCATTTTTAGAAGAGATTTTGCCTTTCTGCTGCATAGACAGCCAAGTTAAAGAGAGAGTTCACCCAAAAATGAAAATTACCCCATGATTTACTCACCCTCAAGCCATCCTAGGTGTATATGACTTTCTTCTTTCAGACGAATACAATCAGAGTTATATTAAAAAATATCTCTGGCTCTTCCAAGCTTTATGATGGCAGTGAATGGGCATTGACATTTTAAAAGTTCAAGAGTGTATCCATCCATTATAAAAAGTACTCCACATGATAACATGCTAGTCTTGCGAGAACCAAGTTTTGTTTACAGCAAAGGAAAACCAGTCTCCTCATGGCTCATATTGAAATTCACCGCCATTTTTCTTTACAAATCCTTGTTTTGTACTAATTGGTGATCAGTGTTTTGTTTTGCTCTCTCCACTATGCTTCTGTGTTCATCACTGCGTTTATAAAGTTTCAAATATGTATATTTTTCTTACCAAAAAACCATCTATTCAGAAGGCCTTTATAAACCCTGCAGGAACTGTGTGGCAATTTCTTTATGATGGATGGATGTACTTTACTGGACTTCAAAATCTCAACCACCATTAACTGCCATTATGAAGTTCGGAAGAGCAAGGACATTTTTAATATAACTCTGATTGTATTCGTCTAAAAGAAGAAAGTAATATACATCTAGGATGGCTTGAGTAAATCATAGGGCCCATTTTGCCTGTAGTGAATTACCCCTTTAATGTCTGTGGTAATCAAAAACATTTGTGACATCGAGTACTTGTTTTAAATCCAGAACATTCCTTAAACCAGGACTAACATCAGCGTTTATTTGGTCTAATAATAAGAGCGAATCATTCCTGGCAACCAGATCCTCCTCTGATTAGGATGGATCTTTGGTGCATATGAGTTTGATTTGGTTCAGGGTTGGTGTTGTGTACAGAATTACCTGGGTTTGTGTGTTTGGTTTGGTTATTTTTGACGAATCAATCAAATAACACTGTTGCTAATCATATTTTGTATATCTTTCCTGTTCACCTGTGTGCTAAAGAGTTTTGTGTGGTGATGTTTTTTGTACACCGCAGATGGCTGCTGTCACACCTCTCTCCTACAAGCATCTGAAGGAGCGCTACTGATGGGCACGGACAGCCTTGGGTTAAGACTACTGATGGGACCCTCACATCAGCCAGGGTCGCTGCCCTTCCTCCTGCCTGTTGAAATGAAACATGTCAATGGAACCAACTTAAACTGCTTTTCTGTTACGTCCTCTCTCAAAGCCTTCCATCCCAGCACGATTCCACAAGAACTGTGTTTTCACACCTCCCTGCCCTACTGCCAAACTCCCATGTTCAACCCTTCGGGATGAATGTGTCGCTGGCTAAGTCGTCAGTAGCGCTCGACTGCTACGGAATGTACCAACATCCCTGCTCCACCTATTGGTTGTCTTGCAGAAAAAGTCTCATAAATACCACTCTTTGGTTTTCTTTACTTTGAAGGCAGACAGTTGGCCCCTTTTGCGATCAGGTCACAACCCCAAATCGTAGTTTAGAGTTTTGTGATATGTAGCTGTTCGAGATCCCTCAATGTGAGCTCTCTCTAAGATGCTGCACTGCGCGCCCTGACCCTATGGGTAAAAAAAGCTGCCTTTCAACAACTTGCTGTTTGTTCGACCACATGGAGTTCTGGGATATCCTACGGAGCCTCCGTATGTGTGTGTGTGTGTGTGTGTGTGTGTGTGTGTGTGTGTGTGTGTGTGTGTGAGAAATCGAAGTCATTTTCTTCAGATGTTTCTTGTGACATACTGTCACTGTCTTTCTATGTCACTCTTTGTTGAAACGGGGATCAGTTTACAGTCGGGTTACAAATTGTACTAGTGAAAAGTGCGGAAAATGTTGCTTGATGCCAAAAAAAAGAGAGACTCCATTAAAATGGCCGACTGGCTCTCTCGGTTTTTTTCTTGAGGATGAATTATCTTTTATTGTTACGGCTTAGTTAGGATTGGTGAGTCCGAGTTATGCATCCATTCACTGTTGAGCCATTAAAGGAGAAGTTCACTTCCAGAACAAAAATTTACAGATGTCTTTGACCCCTTGTCATCCAAACTCTTCATGTCTTTCTTTCTTCAGTCGTAAAGAAATGTTTTCTTTTTTTTTTTTTTTCTTTGAGGAAAACATTTCAGGATTTTTGTGGCGCCCTGAGTTTGAACTTCCAAAATGCAGTTTAAATACGGCTTCAAATGATCCCATTCGAGGAAGAAGAGTCTTATCTAGCAAAACGATCAGTTATTTTTTTTTTAAGAAATTACAATTTATATACTTTTTAACCTCTCATGCTCGTCTTGTCTTGCTTTGCCTTAACTCTGGTTTTTCCCGGTTCAAGGGAGTTAGGGTATGTCGAAAAACTCAGTATTTGCAAAGTGAACATGCAAAGATGATCAAACACCCTTAACAAAACAGGTAAAACAGCGATGTAGGCCGATTTTAAAGTTGAGGGAGAAAATGAGACAAGAGTTTTTCGAGATAACCTGTCTTGAACCAGAAAAAAACAGAGCTAGACAAGTTCAGGCAGAGCTAGACAAGACAAGTGTTTGAGGTTAAAACATGTATAAATTGTAATAAAATAACAACAACAACAAAATATGATTGTTTTGCTAGATAAGACCCTTCTTCCTCAGCTGGGATCATTTACAACCGCGTCAACTGCATTTGGGACCACATTTAAACTGTATTTTGAAAGTTCAAACTTGGGCTACCATAGAAGTCCACTCAAATGTTTTCCTCAAAAAACATAATTTCTTTACGACTGAAGAAAGAAAGACATGAACATCTTGGATGACAAGGGGGTGAGTACATTATCTGGACATTTTTGTTCTGGAAGTGAACTTGTTCTTTAATGACATAGATTGAATGTGTCAGCTTTATATACCAGGCCAGTGCTCAAAAACAGCTTTCACGTCCACATGCACACATTTCACTTTTAGGGAGCTTAGATTGGTGAAATAGGTGTGTATTGAAACTCACCTCTGCCCTCTAGTGGTTGGGAGGGCATGTAATCTTTATACTTTGCTTCAAAATACATTCCATTTCTATGTGCCATAATTTCAATCACTTTTTAGATTATAATTGAATTATTTTGTTCTTGACTGTGTGATTCTATTTGACATATTTATTGTAATTATTCTCACAAATGTTGTATTTTTGTCTGAGGTATTTCTTTCTCTTCTTAATTGTCAATCATTATCAGCTTGTGCCAACTTATTTAACTTTTTTATTTTTGCCAGTGCAATCTGCTATTGAACAGATTGGGTTTCTATATCCTATAAGCCTGAGCAGACCCTGTAGACCAGCAGCTCTGGGCTCTTTCTCTGATCAAAGATCGGTCCTATAAATCCTACCTTAATATATGGTGTGAATGCAGCTGAAATCTTTGTGTCCCTTTAATATGAATGATCTACTCCATTCTTCTTTCTGCTTGTAGCCCAAAATGGGTGTTAAAAGAGCCACTGCCTGGCATGTTTATATGTTTCCCCTAAGGCAACGCCATTTGAAAGATGCCCCATTCTTGCTTCAGCTATCTTCAAGTGTGTGTGTGTGGGTTATCCAAGGAAAAGTGGTGTGTGTTAGACCTCTGACTGTGTCATGATGCTAAGCATCTTAAGCTCAGCTCCCAGTCGTGGGCCGGGCTTAATCCAGCTGTATCACAGCCCTGCGTAACCACCAGGCCTTCTTTTCGTTTCTGATTACATCATGAATTAGCTTTCCAGAGAAAATATATCAGAGCTCTATTTATGTTTGCTTTCAGCTAAACAGGTGAGGCCCAGTTGGTGTGATGTTTCTTTGTGAACATTCGTCCAACACAAGGCCATTTTATGTTTTTCTCAGTGCATGTGTGACTACTAATGCCACCACTGGACTGAGCCCTGGTGAGCACATACACACTCACATATCCATGTGTTTGTTCAGCTCAGTTTGGGAGGGGAAAACAGAACTTGCCTGCAATGTTTGAAATTTCCAAACAGACCTTTAAATTACTTCAGAGATGCTATTTTCAAAGCTTACAATAATTCTTGGATTCTCATGTTGCCTGAACACACACATATATATATATATATATATATGTATATGTATATGTGCATATATATATATATATATATATATATATATATATATATATATATATATATATATATATATGATTGTATTTTTAATGAATCTTTTTGAGCCACTTTTTGTAAGAAAAAGAAAATGTCCAAAAAAAACAAACATTAAAAAAAAGTTAAGAAAGGCGGCCTGATTGTGGAGCGTGAGGCAGGGCTGAGGTGTATTGCTGTGAAATGAATCAGGCACTAGCACGGTCAGCCCTGCTTACTCCATCATGTCCCTCAGGCTCCAGCTGATCTGAATGTACCTCTCAAGACCAGTCTGTTTCAAACTTTTTCTTTAATAAAAGCTGTTTTGAAAGAAGACATTTGTGTCTGAAGTTTTATATATTTTTTCTAATTCATGTAAAAATGTACTTTATAGGGATTCACAGTAATTAAAATAGCATTATGATGTTTGTTTGTTTGTTTAAAAATGAATTTGTCACACTATAGGACTATTCAATGGACAAAAGCTAAAAAAAAGTGTACACTACCAGTCAAATTGTTTGGAACAGTAAGATTTTTAATGCTTTTTTTTAAACCATCTCTTTATTTGATTCAAAGTACAAAAACAAAATAAATAAAATAATTGAAATATTTAGCTATTTTAAAATAATAAAAATATTATTTGAATATATTTTCAAATGTAATTTATTCCTGTGATTTTAAAGCTGAATTTTTAGCGTCATTACTCCTATCACATGATACTTCACAAATCATTCTATTATTCTGATTTGCTGCTCAAAAAACATTTATTATTATTATTATGTTGAAAACATTTGGTTAGAATGTTTCTTTGATGAATAAAAAGTTTAGAAGAACAGTGTTTGTCTGAAATAGAAATCTTTTGTAACATTAGAAATGTCTTTTTCATTACTTGAAATTTTGAAGTATTAATTTCTATAATTTCTCACAAGAATAAATTACATTTGAAAATATATTCAAATAGAAACATTTTAAATTATATTTGAAACTCATTTTAAATAGTAAAAATATTTCAGAATTGTACTGTTTTTGCTGCACGTTGAAGCAGAAGAGACTTCGTAAAAAACTTTAAAAATCTTACTGTTCAAAAACTTTTGACTGGTAGCGTGTGTGTATATAGATTGACGTTTATAAGAATAATAATAAAAAAAATACTTACACTGAGGGTCAAATGCTCACCAAGGCTGCATTTATTTGATAAAAAATACAGTAAAAACTGTAATATTGTATAATATCTGTTTTCTGTTTAAATATTTAAAATATAATTTATTCCTGTGATGCAAAGCTGAATTTTCAGCAGCATTACTCCAGTCTTCAGTGTCACATGATCCTTCAGAAACCATTAAAATATGCAGATTTGCTGCTCAAGAAGCATTTATTATTATTAATGTTGAAAACTGTTGCACTTACTAATATTTTTGTGGAAACAGTGATACACTACCATTAAAAAGATTACACTGAATCGATCAGAAGTAAGATTAAAGACATTTATAATATTACAAAAGATTTCTATTTCAAATGAATGCTTTTGTTTTGATTTTTTAATGTTAATGAAAGGATCTAAATAGTTTTCAACACTGATAATGGTATGAGTTGGAAATCTGGATAATTAAAATAATTTTTGAAGGATCCAAACATTTGACCCCCAGTTTAATAATCATAACACTTAAGCAAAATTTTGATGAAGTTCTTGCCCATGGTAATGTTTTAGTTTTGTCCTCTCTTTGTCTTCAGATGTTAAAGTTAGTCTTTCTAACTCTGCCCGGCAATTGCAGAGGATGTGCGTAATGAATAAAGACTGTAATGCCATATGTTATTTCAACCCAGCAGTGTCTCATAGACATAAGATGCGGTTGTAGAAGCTTTAATAGTGTGTCCTTTGACAACAATGCTTCCTATTCATGTAGCTGTTTGTCTTTGTGCGATTTTCCCACGCGTCATACTTTTCTGTATTCTGAACAATGAAACTTCTCAGTCTAAGAAGAAAAAATAGTTTTGCTGTCAATAGTGAAATTCACAACAGCCTGTGTGTGTGTGTGTGTGTGTGTGTGTGTGTGTGTGTGTATGTATGTAATAAGGCTGAGAATGTGTGTAATACAGCATGCAGCAGTGATAATTTAAGCCACTGCCTGTGAGGGAAAACTGACCAATGAGGAGGGTGGAGATCAACAGGGGGCGGAGCCTGAACTCCACAGCGGAGTAAGTCAATGGGGAGGGAGTTGGCAGAGTGTCAGTAGTCTAAGAGCGATGCAGATCTGACGCACTCGAACTCACGGGAGTTTGCAGCTGGAGGGAGTGCGAGGGAGACAGACTGTCAGCACTGTGGACAGGAAACCCTTCTAATCCGATTCACTTTTGGGACAGGACCTCATCCTCTCTGCCCCTCCCTGACTTACGTCTGTGTGAGTGTGTGTGGTTTTTGTAAGCTGAGATGTGATATTGCAGTGGCACTATCGGCTGCAGCAGGCTGTCTGCCATAGATATTTCCGGATCCCGTTTCCTCCAGCGGGGGTCTTTCTGGATGCACTTGCTCCTGCTCAAGGTGACTTGGGGAGTTCAGAGGCGTGAGTGGCGGCACGGAACTGAAGCCAAACCTCAGCTGGGACAGCTGGGTAAGATGAATCCAGGGTGGAGTGGGATGTGAGGGCCTGACAGGGCCCAGAGTCAAGTCACTCCTCCAGGAACAGCCAGGGAATGGGCTCGGCCTCTCCTCTGGAGCCCGAGAAAGACATGGAGGGCTATTACAACCTTTTGCAGGCAGGCTCAGAGCTGGAAAACACACTGCAGCGTGAGTATATGCCTTTAAAACTACCAGTTTCTCAGGATGTTCAATGTATTTCAAGGATTATGTATGCTATTTATAACTTGATGGAGTTTTATCCATAACCTAGATTTGATATTTAATAATCTGCTTGAATGCACCCAGAACCATATGTTAGAGTTCTGCATTTTTTTTTTATGTTAACCTTTTCCTGAAGCCTTAATATTATTGCATTTTGAAGGACAGATACAGTAAGCTGTCCATTTATAATCATGCACTATGAATTTGGGCCAGTAGCGGGATTGAAGGATGAAAATAGACATTCAATCTTCTGTATTACAAACAGGCGCCAAGACACAGGAAGTAGAGCACTCATATTAACCCCCTGCACACACTTTGACTCTCAATTTGGCTTTTAAAAGAATGCTCTTTAGCCCATGACTCAGCATCTTCAAATTTAGCCACCATGTCTTTCCTCAAGCCCTTTAATGCATTTAAAGGTTTACAGGTCTGTTCTGCTGTTTGTTATGTAATATTCACTTTATGATGCTTTGGTTTACTCAAAGTGATTGTAGAAGATTAGCTTTTGGCTTGGGTTGTTGGCATCTGTCTCAGTGTCGGGTTGTTTTTATGTGAGTGCGAGCATTGCGTCTGGTTAAGTAGTGCTTTGGAAAGGTGTTTGTTTGTTACGTTGTAATGATGCAGTGTAATACGAGACAGCAGTTCTCTCCGGCAGAGCCAGGTTCACAACAACAACATTCTGACACGGAGCCATTGTGAACACCTGTCTGAGCTTAGATAACATCCATGCTGCAGCACGCCAGAATCTGCTCAATGAAAGAGAGATGTCTTGAATGCTTTCTTATTCAGATAATTATGATGAAATATAAATCTCAATTCGGTTTCTGAGGTGCCTTTTTAAAGCTAAACTCGAGTTTGGAATGCTCTGTGTAGTTAATCCTTAAATATGAACTCTGATCCTTTCTTTCTTCCAACCACGTTGCATGACAATATGTGCATGCTTATGCATATAAGCATAAATGCTTTAGGGGGAATGAACGTGTTAACACTAATCTTATGGCATTTTCAGCTGCAGTGCTACCACATTTGCAGTAAACGTAGTGGCCACACTTAATAATTTATGAATGTCAAACCAAGTGGAATCTGTAAACTGATGGTGCTTGAGCTTTCAGTGAAGTCCGGTGTGGTTTATCACATTAGCCACTAACATTTGATAGCCTTAGCATTTGGTAATTTTAAACAGCAAGATTTTGTGAAATGTTTTGCTTGAAAAAAATCCACTTGGGTTGGTATGTGATACATTAACATTCATGCAAGTGGAAGTGTAACTAAAGTGTCTGAATACTTTTGGGCTTAATGTATCTACAGTGCCGATTTGTAATGTTTTTTTTTTTTTATGTTCATCAAGGCTGCATTTATTTGATCAAAAATACAGAAAAAATAGTAATATTGTGAAATATTATTTAAATGTAAAATAACTGTTTTCTATCTGAATATATATTAAAATGTAATTTATTTCTGTGATGCAAAGCTGAATTTCCAGTATCATCACTCCTGATTTATTATCAATGTTGAAAACAGTTGTGCTGCTTAACATTTTGTTGGAACCTGTAATAACTTTTTGTCAGGATTCTTTATTAAATAAAAAGTTAAAAAGAGAAACATTTGTTTAAAATAGAAATATTTTGTAACAATATAAATTACCATTTAAAAGTTTGTGGTCAGTTTTTATTCTTTCTTTTTTGAAAGAAATTAATACTTTTATTTACCAAGGATGTGTTAAATTGATAAAAAGTGGTGGTAGATTTCTATTTTGAAAAAAAAAAAACTGTTCTTTTTAACTTTTAATTCATTAAAGAATCCTGAAAAAGAATCACAGGTTCCACAAATAAAGCAGCACAACTGTTTCTAACATTGATAATACAATTAATTAATCATCTTATTAAAATTATTTCTGAAGGATCATGTGACACTAAAGGCTGGAGTGATGGATGATAAAAATTCAGCTTTGAGAATAATTTACATTTTAAAATATATTAAAATGGAAAACCATTATTATAAACTGTAATAATATTTCACAATATTACAGTTTTTTCTGTGTTTTTGATTAAGTAAATGCAGCCTTTATGAGCATAAGACAATTGTTTAACGAACATTAAAAATCTTCCAAAACTTTTGAATAGCAGTGTAAAAACATGTTTTTCTAAGCTAGTCACTGTCTGTGCTTTTATAAATTTAAAGTATAAAAGCTCAGGCAACTAATCCTCTTAACAGTCAAGCCTATTTAGTAACAATATCTACTGTCCCTAAAAAAGACTTTATTTGTAAAAACATTCAGAAAGCACTATTGTATGCTCATTTTTTGTAGTCATTTTTGAACAGCCTTCTTCAAAATGCATCATTAATGCATTTAATATTTACTTAAGCCATGTCAACATATAAACTCTTTTATTTGTAATTTGATTATTTGATATACATTGTTATACTGTTTTCTCTGAATCTTTAAAATAGTTCAGATAAACCTGTCTCTCACAGGACAGATGATAGCCTGTGTTGCTACTGAGCAGTACAGGTTTATTTACAGAAGTGAGCAGCTTTCAGACTTGAGTTATGACATGTTCACATGGACAGCACCTGAGTGTGTTTATTTTACACAGACTTGTTGATATCTCTGAACACACCATCAAAGGAGCATAAGGTGTGGTTATCCATGAACTGTGTTATTTTAGAAGGGCGATGCTGTCTAAAGTTAACAGCGTCAAGGCAGTGCTGGGTTTTTTATTAAGCCTAAAATCACATGGAAGAACAAACATGATGAGCAAATACACTCCGGTATTTAGTGACTTAGAAGACTCAATAAAAATAAAATAGAAACTAGAAAAATGTCTTAATGCATTAAGATGAAGGAATATTTAACTTATTCATGAAATTTAGCTGAATAAATTTCATGAATAAATATTAGGTATTTTTATGCAAGGTGCATAGAAAGTATTTTTTAGGGCACCTTGCATAAAAAAAACCTAATATTTAAATATGTAAATTTACTATTTTGAACTGTAATAATATTTTTATTGACACTCTTTGACACATTTGCATCCTTTGAAAAATGAGTTTGAAAAACTAGAAGGCTGAAACATATTTATTGCTACTTATTGTATTTATCTCTCCATATCTAATCATATTATACATCTCATTCATTTTGCTTTTGAGGTGTGTGTATATACTGTATTTAACTTTTTAAACTGATGAAATTGTCTTGAGTGCTATTAAATATTCAGTCGTGACTTTATTCGCATTCATCTCTGCTTCACCACCATTATACCCGATGGAAACTCATTCAATTTTGTCAGCATTTATTTTTTATTATTATAGGTTAATAGATTTAGATACTACAACACATTCTGCAGGACACAACTCTTTATTTAAGAAGAATAGCAGGTCTTTTTATCAACCATTGTTATAGTATAGCATGCAAGGAGCCTTATAGTAGGAAAAAGAAGCCTGGTTTTCTGTAACTTGACCCCAAATAATCAATTTCCTCTATAGAGTATTGCATTTCTCTTTCCAGAATTAATTTGTTTTTGTTTGTCGCAGACACAGGATGTGAGTTCCCAGTGAAGTCACTGGAGACCAGTGTTGGTCCATGTGTAATTTGAACACATCCTCTATTGTCAACCTCTACTTGCAGTGTATTGTAGTGTGAGACGGGTCTCAAAGGAAACCGAACCACCGTCTCTTGTTTTCAGTCTCTGGCTTTAGTCCATCTTGATGGTTCTGCAGACATGAATGCATTAGACTCATTGCTACTAACTACTAATGTTATCAGTTTCACTGAGGAGTCCATTAACAGACTATAACTCATTTTATATAGCACTGAGATGTACAGCTTATTGTAGTTTGTACATGTGAACACTAGGTGGTGCTGTTTCTGAAATTGCACTTACAGTAACTGTGACTAAACCTCATGAAGTGACAAAAACATGACCTAGTCATTAAGTTTGCTGCTGTGTTATTTATATATGGCTCATCTTTATTGTCTCCTCAGAGGTCACGGTCCCTGTGAGTATGCAGGAAGTGGCCGGCTACATTGAGAAACAAGTGGCTTATTTATCAGGTGGGGTTTCTAGTTTGTTTAATAGTTTTTGGAAAGTACGAGAACTGTATACATGTGGATTAATGGCTTGTCTAAACATGTTGGAGCATTGCCACTGAATTCGCCTGATAATTTGATGTTTATTGAATTCCAGGGGGATGTGGTGAGGACTCCAGTGTCATCATCACTCTCCCAGAATGCTCTGCATTCAGCGACATTCCTGAAGAAGCTCTGGCCAAAGTGCTTTCATACCTCACACTGATTCCGAGGTCCGTGTCTAATTTAAACAAGCCCTCTCCATCTCACTGCATTGCAGTACAGCTACAGTCCCTTATGTATTCTCTTCACATAAAGCCTTGCAACAGCTCTTAGACAAATTGAGCTATTCAAATGAATGTATTGCTAGTGTGCTAAATAAGATCTTTGTAGTTAGACACAATACAGATGGGATCTTTTAGGGTGAAAGAATATATTGATCCCTCCATTTAATGCAAATAAATGGCAGCGTATATTTACATACATATGTTCAGGTATTCTGGTTGTTTATAATGTTATGTTCTTGACCAAGAGCAAATTCATTTACTGTGGTACATGATGCACTCCACATGTTTCCAGAACACGGCAACCCGGTGTAAAATTTATCATCATTTTAGACCGAAGATTGGATACTTGGGCCTCGATCAAAACAGCATTGGCACGGATTGCGGTAAGAGATTACAATATGTTTTACTGATAATAATTTATTTAGAATTAATGCAAAAGTGTGAAAATTGTTCTGTTGTTTTAATTAATTAATTTAGTAACTTAATGTATTATTATAACTATAATAATAATATTGTTTAATAAAAATCTTTAGTACATTTTTTTAAATAAATAAATTATAATAAATTAAATACATTTAGAAATATATATGCCCTTTTGCAAGGGCATATATAAAAAAACCTAATATTTAAACTATTTTCTACCTAAAAATAAATAAATTATATATAATAAAAATCAAACATTTAAACAAAAAATGTTTTTTTTTTTTTACAAATAACATTAATTTTGACTGTTATTGTAATTTATTTATTTACTGATTAATGTATTATTATAACTATAATAATATTAATAATAATAACATATTGTGTAATAAAAATCTTTAGTACATTTTTTTAAATATACTGTTTTCTTCAAAATAATAAATTATATATTCAATAAAATCAAGCATGTAAACAAAAATAATAATTAATTTACTTTTTAATTTATTATTATTACTATAACAATAATAATAATTATTATTGTTTAATACTGTTATTTAGTACGTTTGAAAAATATATACTATTTTCTACAAAATAATAAATAAATATTATTTACAAAAATCTTTAAAAAATTACAAAAATGGAATTAATTTATTTACTTATTAATTTATTATTATCACTATAATAGTAATTATTATTATTATTTAAAAAAAACTCTAGTACATTTTAAAAAATACATATTTTTTACTAAATAAATAATATATATAAAGTAAAATTTTATACAAATAACATTAATTTTGATTCATAAATATTAAGGTGTTTTTGAAGTTACTCCAGTTGACTTGAACAAAACACTGAACAAAATATTTGATATTCTTCAAAAACATAATGACCTTGCACAAGTCATAAAATGGTTTTATTAGTATCAGGACGGTTTCAGTTAAAGCCAAACATCCATAAATAAATGCTTTTTATTCAAAAAGTGACAACATCTGCATCTTTTATGTGAATTTATTCTATTAGGGGGAAACATTAAGCACCATTGCCCCCTATATGTCCTTTGGGGACAGTGCTTCACGAGTGTTGTGTTAAACTGGTCTTGTCGCTGTCCGCGGTGCTGAAGTGGATCAGCGCAATTACAGTACAGTACGAACCGGTCTTGTCGCTGTCCGCGGTGCTGAAGTGGATCAGCGCAGTTGCAGTACAGTACGTGCCCAATTCTCTGAGCTTCAGCCTGAATAAATAACTAAATGCGGCACTTCTAACTGAAGTTTGCGTTTGAAAACAGCTTGTGTGAAACCCGAGCTCACTGCGAGGCACCGGGAATGCATGAGTTAGCACAAACCATGCGCAGGTTTTTACATGATGACGCTCTTGGGGCGAGGGAGAGGTGAGGAGACCGCAGGAGAGACGGTCCTGCCACCCTCCCGACGCTGCGGCGATGAATCCTGCAGACCGTCCACTGCACCGGGCACCGGTTTGCCACAGCAGGATGGGCGAGGTCTTAAAACATCCTCATAAAACATCGATCGCTATGAGTGAGCGAAACTACAGGCGAGGACTTCCGCGGATCCGCCGCTCTACGGTAATTTGTCTGGAGTAGTTTCGGTAAAGAGTTGGACTGAAGTTTGTAGATGACCACAATGCGGCATCCCCGAGCTCGTCGCGGAACACTGCGGCGCGACGGACGGCTTTAGCTTAGTCATCCGACCTGGGTACATGCTAGCGCCGGCGTTATCTATTAATGCAACCTATAAACATAATATTATCATGAATATGAGCGACATCCGAGAGAATGTTAATCGCAGAGGATGCTATTGTTTACAAATGCGAAAGGACGAGTCAATGTCAAGCGTGGTGTCCTTACCGTGAACTGTGCTAGGATGAACTATCGTGAACTGTAATGTTGATGTTCTTTTTGTGTTTGCAATAAAAGTAATAAAAGAGACTAGTCAGATTTGTTTCAAATACTTATCTGAATGTTATTAAGCTCCTGTGATGAATAATCTACGTTTACAGTAGCTGTAAGATGTAATCAGACTGGTTATATCAGTGTGTAGTTAAGTGTTAACTAGTTTTAGCCTTGTCTCATCAATTTGATTGACAGCTCGTTGTTGTCTCTGCAGACTCATTGTCGGTTGTCAGTGTGATTGATGGAGATGATAGTACAGGATGTACAGTAAAAGACTGGATTTGGTTACATGAATGATATTCAAACTTTAGAACACATTTATTGCGTTTTTTCTCTTTTAATTGAGTTGAATGTATTGTAGGCATAACATATAGAGTGGAGTGCAAAAATCTGAAACCACAGTACAGTAGCTATTTACAATAAGGTCATTTGTTAGCATTAGTTAATGTATTAATTAACATGAACCAACTATGAATTTACATTTATTGCACTATTTATTAGTTTTTGTTAATGTTAGTAAATAATAGAGTTCATTGTTAGTTTGTGTTAGTTAACAGTGCATTAACACAAACACAACTTTTGAATTTAATAATGCATTAGTAATTGTTGAAATTAATAACTAAGATTAATAAATGCTGCAGAAGTATTGTTTATTCTTAGTTCATGTTAACTAGTGTATTTAACTCGTGAATTAACAGTGAAAATGAAATGAACAGAAAACTTTGAAAATGGAGACCTAAAAAGTAACTAAATAAATGATTTTGTGACATTAATTATGTGAAATCCTTTGCACAGACGGTCAGATGTTCTTGGAGAATATTTGCTACAAGTATAATTTAGACAACCTTACATTTTTTTAAATTAAACAATTAATTTAAGTGCTTTAAAAGTACAAGCTTTACATATTTACTTAAACTTCAAAGGGTGAAAATTACATTTTTAACAATTTCATTATTGTTATTTTTTAATACAGTGGCAGACTTGCTGAGGTTATTTCATACTTTTAATGTAACTTTTGATAACTTTCATTACTAAATGGAATTTATTGTGGTGGAATAATTTAGTAATTTAAATGGTTTATGTATATTTCATTCTTTGTTGATCATAGTTTTGAACATGTAATAGTTGATCTATAAAAAATTGGTTTTCATTTTGACATTGTGTCTGGAACAAAGGTAAAACAATAAAATCTAAGCAGTAATGGCAACTGAAAAATAGTAAAATTAAAGTATGCAGGGTAAACATTTTCATGCAAGGCAGCATTATATTGGACCCAGAACATTCCTTAAAGGGATAGTTCATCCAAACAAGAAAATTCTGTCAATAATTACTCACCCTCATGTCGTTCCAAACCCGTAAGACCTTTGTTCATCTTCAGAACACAAATTAAGATATTTTTAATGAAATCTGAGAATACTTTTTGTGCACAATGAAACCAAAAATTACATTATTCAATAATTTCTTCTCTTTGGACTATGGACTATTTAGCAATGTCCTTACTACCTTTCTGGGCATTGAATGTTTTAGTTGCGTTGCTGTCTATGCAGGGTCAGAAAGCTTGGATTTTGTCAAAAATATCTTAATTTATGTTTCGAAGATGAACAAAGGTCTTACAGGTTTAGAACATCATGAGGGTGAGCAACTAATGACAGAATTTGTATTTTTGGATGAACTGTTCCTTTAAATATATACAAATAATTTTCTGTTTTTCTTTATTTCCTCCTGGTTTTAAGGATTATTAATGTCTCTATGTGCCTGTTTATGGTGGTCTGTCTTTATGTGTCTGCCAGGCTGATATCTCTCTCCATCTCTCTCTGTCTTAGGCTTCATTCCCTGGAAACCTGCACCTTGTGTTGGTGCTGAGGCCGACCAGCTTCTTCCAGCGCACCGTCACGGATCTTGGCTTCCGGTTTAGTCAAGAAGACTTCATGCTCAAAATGCCTGTATGACTCATTGCACTCATTTGTAATGTTTTGTTAAGTCAGTAGCATCCTGACCTGCATGCATGTCTGTATTTAAGGTGGTGATGCTCAGCTCTGTCACAGATCTGCTACGCTACATTGATGAGAACCAGCTGACCTCAGAGTTTGGGGGAACTCTCGACTACTGCCACAGCGACTGGATCGTCTTGAGAACAGTAAAAAATGATGGTATAGATACATTAACGGAATACACAGTAATATCACATTCAACAAGATAGTCTCTTTGCTTTTTACAGGCCATTGAGAGTTTTGCGGTTATGGTTAAGGACATTGCTCAGATGCTGCAGGCATTTGGAACAGAGCTGGCTGAGACACAGTTATCAGAGGAATGCAGTGCAATTGAGTTCCTCCTGCTGTCCCACACAGAGAAATACAGGAGACTTAAGGTACAGCTAAATAAAGTTCTCGTGTGTAAAGAATCAGTTATTGGTTATAGGTCATTAATGGCTGTTTTAGCAACCTCAAAATATAGTGTTTTAAGTCCTGTAACTGATTATTTTCATTTTTCACCTTATTTATTTATTTAGTTAGTTAATTAGATTAATATACACTACCTTTCAAATCTTTTTGAACAGTACGCTTTTTAATATTTTTAAAGAAATCTCTTCTGCTCACCAAGGCAAATTTTCAGCATCATTACTCCAGTCTTTAGTGTCATATGATCCTTCAGAAATCAGTCTAATATGCTGATTTGCTGTTCAAGACACATTTTTTATTATTATTATTATCAATTTTTAAAACAGTTGAGCACATTTATTTTCAGGATTCTTTGATGAATAGAAGGATCCAAAGATCAGCATTGAGCTGAAATAAACTAATACTATACCATTTAAAAGCTTGGAGTCAGTATAATGTTGTTGTTTTTTTTAAAGAAATTGTAGAAATTAACACTTTTATTTAGCAAGGATGCTTTGAATTGATCAAAAGTGATGATAAATACATTTATAATGGTACAAAAGATTCTGTTTCAGATAAATGCTGTTCTTCTCAACTTTCTATTCATCAGAAATTCAAAACTCAGCTGTTTTCAACATAATAATAAAAATGATAATACATGTTTTTTGAGCAGCAAATCAGTATATTAGAATGATTTCTGAAGGATCATGTGACTGAAGTAATGATGCTAAAAATTCAGCTTTGAAGTCACAGGAATAAATTACATTTGAAAATGTATTCAAATAGAAAAGTTATTTTAAATAGTAAAAACATTTCACATTTTACTGGATCAAATAAAAGCAGGCTTGGTGAGCAGAAGAGACTTTTAAAAAAAAACATTACAAATCTTACTGTTCAAAAACTTTTGACTGGTAGTGTAAATGGATGAAAAAATATAAATTTACATCTTGCAGCAATCTCTTAATTAAGAACTGTAGAACTGCATGCATAGTAATCATAAAATATTTAGCAAAATTATAAAATAATCAGCAATATCATAAATCATAATCTCATAATCAGATTAAACATGGCATCTACCCTAACTAGGATCCTTTGTTTATACCAATTATGTTTTGCCAAGAAAATCTTAAAAAAAAGTACCAAGCCTAGGGGAATCAACTATAATTAGGGTACACAGAGCATGGGAGTACAAAAGCTGCAGTCTGCAGTCACTTTTAGCTCCCGTCTTGTCTTTTCTTGTGTTTTTCCGGCCCCTGTGGGCTCTGGCTGTTGTTTTGCTCCATGATTCTGTGATGTCAATGACAGCGGAACACAGTGTGAAGTGTTTTTGTTGTTATTCATGGGTGAAGGATGCCATCAGATCTGTGATGAGAGAAGGGCGGCAGCTGCTCTCAAACCTGGAGACTTCAAGAAAAGAAGGGGACGCTGACACACGCTGGGACATGACACAGGACTGGGATACCATGCAGAGGTATGCATGCATACACAAAAAATACATCACTTAATTTACAAAATGAACTTGAAATCATGCTTTCTGATGTGTCCTAACATACTCATGTGTGTCCCTGCAGGCTGCTGGCTCAGCTCACAGATATGGAGATGGCATTTGATGGCTTCTTTGATAAGCACCACCTTAAACTGCAGCAGTATTTACAACTACTAAGATATGAGCACAGTTTTCAGGAGGTGAACTGCTTTTCTGTCTCTAACATTAAAATCTGGCATTTGATCATGAAATGATGCAAATCTACCCACCTGTGCTGGGTGATTTGATCTCTCAACATTGTCTTTCTGTCAGATGGAGTGCTCTTTAGAGAAATTAAGAGCACTGGAAAGGAAAATAAGCATCACAGGAGAATCCCTTTCCCAAACAGAACAGAGCGTTAGAGAGCTGGACAGTCTGGAAAAACGTGCGCAGGTAGTTGCGTTATGCCTCCGCGTTCATGTTGTACAGTCAGTCATAAATACACTGATATTTTAAATAGATGTGTGTGTTTTAGGAGGAGATGAGTCGCGCTCAGGTTCTTATCCTGCATGGGCATCAGCTGGCTGCTGGACACCACTATGCCATGGCTCTGATTATCCAGCGCTGTAATGAACTCAGACATCAGTGTGACACCCTGACCTCTGCCCTCAACACCAAACACAACTCTCTGACGCAAGCACAGACCCTACTTCGACGCCTCGAAGAGGTGGGCTAACACATTTTTTTTACTAGTATGAAAAATATATATACATTTCATAGATTTTTAGTTTTTTGCTGTCCCACACAAATAAATATTTAAGGTACAGCTCAATGAAGCACTCAAAAACACTTTTAGAAGTCTCTTATGTTCATCAAGTCTGCATTTTTTTTGATCAAAAACACAGTAAAAACTGTAAGATTGTAAAATATTATTACAATTTAAAATGACTGTTTTCTATTTGAATATATTTTAAAATGTGATTTCTTCCCGTGACGCAGAACTAAAATTTTAGCAGCATTACTCCAGTCTTCAGGGTCACATGATCCTTCAGAAATTATTCTAATATGCTGATTTGACGGTCAAGAAGCATTTCTTATTATTATCAAGTATGAAAACAGTTGTGCTGCTAAACTGTTGAAAGCCTGATACTTTATCTGGAGTATTGATGAATAGAAAGATAAAAAGAACAGCATTTATTTGCAATATAAATCTGAATGAAATAATATAAATACTGTCACTTTTGATCAATTTAATGCATCTTTGCCAAAAAAAAAAAAAAAAAAGGATCAATTTCCTCCTTTGTTTTGCAGGCTCAGCGGTGGTGTGATGATGGCGCTTATCTCTTGGCCAATCAGCAGGTGGATAAATTCCAGTCTAAAGAGGGTGCACAGGCAGCTCATCGAGATATCGAGAAGTTCCAGGAGGCGGCGCCACCTCTCCTCGGTGCAGGCGCGGATGTGCTCTTTCTGGAGTATGAATCTGTTCTCACTCCTTGTCTACAGGTAAATACTGACAGACTGCAGAAATGAGACTAGATTTAGTATCAGTAGTTGTTTGATGTAAAAGACACTCATTTCAGAAATGTACAATTGAGGTCAGAAGTTTACATACACCTCGCAGAATCTGCAAAATGTTAATTATTTTACCAAAATAAAAGGGATCATACCAAATGCATGATATTTTTTATTTAGTACTGGCCTGAATAAGATATTTCACATACACTTGTACATACACTTGATTCTTAGTACTGTATTGTTACCTGAATGATCCACAACTGATTTATTATTATTTTTTGTTGTTTAGTGATAGTTGTTCATGAGTCCCTTGTTTGTTCTGAACAGTTAAACTGCTCACTGTTCTTCAGAAAACTCCTTTAGGTCCCACAAATTCTTTGGTTTTTCAGCATTTTTGTGTATTTGAACCCTTCCCAATAATTAATTTATGATTTTGAGATCCATCTTTTCACGTTGAGGACGACTGAGGGACTCATATGCAACTATTAAAGAAGGTTCAAACATTCACTGATGCCTCAGAAGGAAACACAACCCATTAAGAGCCTTTTTGAACTTTTTGCATTTGAGGATCAGGGTAAATGTAACTTATTTTGTCTTCTGGGAAACATGTAAGTATCTTCTGTAGCTTATGAAGGGCAGTACTAGATGAAAAAATATGATATTTAGGCATAATACGAAAAGTGTACACATCTTCATTTTGTTCAAAAGTGGCTCTAAATGCATCACTTTTGGAGCATCAGTGAGCATTTGAACCTTCTGTAATAGTTGCATATGAGTCCCTCAGTTGTCCTCAGAGTGAAAAGATGGATCTCAAAATCCTACAGTCATTGTTGGAAAGGGTTCAAATACACAAATATGCTGAAAAACAAAAGACTTTGTGCAACCTGATGAATTTATCTAAAGAACAGCAGGCAGTTTAACTGTTCAGGACAAACAAGGGACAAAAAAAGCTGTGGATCATTCAGGTAACAATATAGTATTAAGAATCAAATGTAAGTAAACTTTTGAACAGGGTAATTTTTATAAATTCATCGTAAATGTAAACGTCTTATATGTGAAATATTCTGTATGATCCCTCTTATTTTGGTAAAATAATTAACATTCTGCAGTTGTAAGTAATTTTGGATGTCATTGGACCCTCTCATTGTTAAATATTTGCTTGCATTCTAGGCTAAATATAAATGGGAATTCTGTACTGTGCTGTGTTTCAGGCTCATATAGAGAAAACATTTCAGAAGCATAGCTCTGTGCAGGCTCTGATTCAGTCCAGACAGAACTGCCTGAGGAAACTAGCAGATAAACATGTCCGACCAATCCAACTGGTGGCGCCTCGTCCAGAAAACCCACCACGTGCAAAATCCCCCCTCTTCTCTCCCAAACATGGTATGTGGGAATGCAACATTAATTTCGGGTCCAGTTATTCTTAGCATTTTTCATCCATGAGTTCTCACAATCCTTATTCACAAGACTTTGCACTATATCTGAGAGTTGAAGCTAGACAACATTTTTTTGTCATGTACATCACTAGCCACAATACAAAAACTAAATTGCACGCTTTAATGAAGAGCTTTAGATGCCTGATCAAAGCTTTGCTTAAAGTGGATTGCATTGGGATAATGAGAAGAAATCCTACTATAGCTATTATGTACCTTTACAAATGCATGGATGCACCTTTTCTCTAATCAATCCCTGTGGATAACTTCCTTGTGAGTTGTCAAATAAGGTGACGATTTTTTTTTTTTTTGGTCGGTGTTGAATCTGTGGCGGTCGGAATTTAATCTGTGGCGCACCGCCACAGATTCGTCTATGTGTGGGAAACACTGATTCATCTGAAAAAAGAAAGAGGTTGAGTAAATCATAGGGTAATTTGAGTGAACTATGCCTTTAAACTGTATATTTCACCCATGACCATAGCAACTGATACTGCCAAATTTGTTAGCAAACTAGTACAGAGAAAATTTGAATGATATAATGGGAGAAAGATTTAGTCCTCATATATTTAGTATTCTTGAGAGAGTAAAAGCACTTTAAGATGGAGAGATCAAGGGAGGAAGCCATAGAGACTGACATACTATGATCTTCAGCACAGCTGGATAACAGCCCATCAAAAGCAATCTGACAGGATTGCAACGTAAAGATGGATCTGTAGCTAAAACAAGGGCTTTAGGGAGGATTACATTCACTTACAGAGGTCATAAACTGATATTGACCTCTGAATGACTTCCAAAGTCAGATAAAAATGATGTTATTATGTTATGCCTAGTGCTGTACGAATGTCTTTGATGATATGATTTGATTGTGCATAGTACTGTGTGGATCTTAAAGGGATAGTTCACCCAAAAATGAAAATTACCCCATGATTTACTCACCCTCAAGCCACCCTCAAGTGACTTTCTTCTTTCAGACGAATACAATTAGTGTTATATAAATGAAAAATGTCCTGGCTATCCTTTTAATGTTTTGGGCTTCGGTCACTAGTGTGCAACTACTTTTAAACTTCAAAAAATATTCTTGCTCCACTTAATGTTTTGCATACATATTCATATTAATTCTGTGTTGTATTCAACTGCTCTTCTTGTTTTGAAACAGATTTTAATTCCACTTTAAAGTTCACCTTTGACCTCCCACTCCCAGGCAAAAGAACATCAAGGAAAAGCCCAAACTCTAGGAAGGTAACAGCACTTTTTCATTTGGTCTGCTAAAGATGATACTGTGGACATTTAGAAAATAAACTCTCTCTCTCACTAGTTTAATTTTGTATGTCTCATAACAGAATAATATGCATGTCATTTCCCTCACATCTTTAACTATTTATTGTAATATTGTAATTTACTCTAAGAGCTGTGTAGTGGAACATATGGTAATGGAAATTACATTTAAATCATTTAAAAATAAAATAGCTGTCTATTATTTCAAATACAATAAAAAAAATCACATTTCACACATTTGACAAGTGACAAACTTTAAAAATATTGATCTTTTACTGTATATTCACTTTAATATACAGTTAAAGTGATTTAGATTTTACCTTACCATCAGTTTCCAAGATGTGATCTTAATGCGACAAAAAGTTACAAATGTATTTAAAATACAGTCAATTCTGACTTTATAACACGCAATTGCGAGTTTATATCTTACAATTCTGAAAAAAAAAATCAGAATTTCGAGGTGCAAACTTGCAATTGCATGAAAAAAAATTGTGATATAAAATTAAAAATCACAATTACCTTTCTTTATTGAGTGTTGGAAATGGGCCTCCATAGGAAATGCTGCAGTATGTGTGATTTGATTAAATCAACACCATGTGCTGGTTTCTAAAGAAAATCATTCTGTGTTTTCTGTGTGGTTCAGATCGAGGTGATTCATGACTATCAGATGGCCAGCTCTCTCCCATACAGTATAGATGGAGAAGACGGCACTGATCTGCTCAAACGGTGAGTCTGCTGTCTGACACTGTCTGTTTAAATGGCACACCGATGTGTCTGATGACCCTGTGAACGTGTGTGACTCCAGACATGTGATGAAGGAGCTGATCGAGACGGAGAGAATCTATGTGGAGGAGCTGCTGGCAGTGCTCCTGGTAAGATGACCTTCATTTTTTCTGAATGTGCCACTGAAGGTGTTGATGTTGTAGATTTGTTTATGCTCTCTCTCACTCTATTTGTCTGGATTTGCAGGGCTACAGGGCTGAAATGGACAATCCGTCTCTTGCTCCGCTCCTGCCAACAAGTCTTCGCAACAAGAGAGATGTGCTGTTTGGAAACTTGCCTGATATCTACAACTTCCATAGCAGGCAAGGCCACACACAGCAAACTTCATAACGCTGCTAACGGCAGGAGCAAAATGGTAAACAATAGCTTCAGACCGAAATATGGTTCTGTTTCCTGTGAGATAAAACAGCAAATCCTCAGCCTCTGAAAAACAGACACAACTGCGCACTCACAGTTTTGACTTCAAGACACCTTTATAAAACATCTTATTTTAATAAAACTTATCGGTTTGTGCAGCTCTGTTTGTCAGTGGCTTTGAAACCTGTCTTGCCTGCTGGGTCTTCATCCCTGGGTGAGGCAAATTGCCAAATTGGTTGACTGCAGGAAGCCGTTACGCCAATTAAAGCACTTTAATTACAGCTAAATGGCTGTTGGTCAAATAAGGATTTGATTAAGCCAATGAGAGCTCAGCTGGAAGGGAGCTCGTCAGCAGAGCGGGGGTTCTGATAGACAGCTGTGTGACCTCTCACTGAGTGTCAGTCAGTCTTATCTGTTACACAGATGGAATACAAGCATAGTACAACTGGGAAATAAAGAACTGAAATAATTGCTAAATTAATTGTGCATACTAGATTTTGTGCATACTACATGTGTAGTGCATACTAAGTGTAGTCACACCATATTTGTAGTGCATATTAAATTTAATACATAGTAATTGTAATGCATACTGGATATAGTGCATACTAGATTTGTACAGCATACTATGCGTATACAGTCGAACCAAAATTTATTCAGACACCTTCAACATTTCTTACATTGTCACAGTTTATTCACTATAGTTTCGAAAATGCTAATAAAATATGACAAGAGCTCAGATGTAAGCTTTGTCAGAACAAATTCATCTTGATAATCACAAGTTAATTACAGTCAAACCAAAATTTTTCAGACACCTTAAAAATGTCTTATCTTTTCTAAATTTCTTAATTTATTATCACAGTTTATTCGCTATAGTTTAGAAAATGGAAATAAAATATGACAAGAACTCAAGAGTTAAGAACAAATCAGAACTAATTCTTTTTGATAATGTCAGATAATTTTGATAGAAAGGTATGTAACAAAACATGGTCAGGTCAAAGTGTCAAATCAAATTTTGTAAATCAATTTTACTGGTAGTCCAGTGTATGAAGAATTTTTTAATTTTGTGGTATAATATGTCAGTTTATTTTGCTATCCTTACAAAATTATAGTGTTAGTGTTACTGCTGCACCCACTAGTAAAAAAAAATATAAAAAATTATATCTGGTTTAATACATTATATATGTATATGTTTGTACTCAAAAATTAGATTTAATACTAATTTTGAATAGTTGATATAATGATATAATTGAAAGGTAAATATTGAATATAATGCACAGCAGATGTTGTACAAACTGGATTTGTATTCGATTTTTACCTTTTAAAGTTTATATCAGTATATAATTTGTTGTTTTGTTTTCTAGTAAATATATGTAAACATTTTTACAACAAGATATATTTACTTGAGAAACAAAATCATTTAAAGAAAAATAAGTACTTTATTTATGAATTATGCTTCTAACAAGAAAGCCATTTTTGCTGTATACATTTTGAATGGTAGTGTATTGCATACAATTACCTTAAATTATGAACATATTGTAGTTTGGCAAGCAAGAAGCTTCCCCAGCACTGTTGCCAAAGTGTGTGACTTGTGTCTTCTGTTCTCCAGTGTCTTCCTACAAGATTTGGAAAGCTGTCTGGAGAGCCCTGAGGCAGTAGGGGCATGCTTTCTGGAAAGGGTGAGGAAGTTTAAACCACCATATGAGACTAATTTGAGGTTACTGTTCATGTCTTTCTGCTTTTTTCTCACAAAACATATCTAACATAAAATATCTGTCTGTTTTCAGAAAGACCATTTCCATTTATATGAATGTTACTGTCAGAACAAGCCTCGATCTGATTCCTTATGGAGGCAGTTCTCGGACTGCCCGTTCTTCCAGGTATCAAAAAACCATCTCCATCTATAAAACTACTTGCAACACACTGGCATGGACCTAGAAGGAGATCTGAGATATGTCCTGTGTGTTTTAGGAGTGCCAAAAGAAGCTGGAACACAAACTTGCTCTTGACTCATACCTGCTGAAACCAGTCCAGC
This sequence comes from Garra rufa, assembly GCF_049309525.1. NCBI lineage: Eukaryota > Metazoa > Chordata > Actinopteri > Cypriniformes > Cyprinidae > Garra > Garra rufa. The sequence continues at coordinate 32,659,658 of NC_133376.1, forward strand.
GCCTTACAAAATATCAACTCCTATTAAAGGTTTGAGCTTCAGCTGAAGCGCTTTTCATATAAAGTTTTGAATCTTTCCACTTTATTTTTATATTATATATATTATGGTGCCAAATCCATTTTATCAGGAAATCACACAAGCATACTCAGGTTCATGTGAACTGAAGTATGGTTTGCATTTGGTATTATATCACATGCAACCTGTGAAAGCTCATTTCTGCTACAGAATAAAAATATAAGAGAGTTTTTTTTATATTGTGAATTAATGCCTCACCATTCAGGCCCTTCAGACTTTTTTCTCAGAATTGCAATTTTGTATGCAGAATTGCGAGAGAAGTAAACTTAAAACTAAATTGCAAAATGTGAACTCGAAGTTCTGAGAAAAAAAGTCTAAGCGGTGTAAACTGAGAGTTGTGAGTTCATAACATCCATTTGCGAGATATATGTGACCCTGGACGACAAAACCAGTCTTAAGTAGAGTGAGTATATTTGTAGCAATAGCCAAAAATACATTGTGTGGGTCAAAATTATCAATTTTTCTTTTATGCCAAAAATCATTAGGATATTAAGTAAAGATCAAGTTCCATGAAGATATTTTGTAAGTTTCCTACCATGAATATATCAAAACGTAATTTTTGATTAGTAATATGCATTGGTAAAAACTTCATTTGGACAACTTTAAAGGCTATTTTCTCAATATTTTTTTTTTTTTTTTTTTTTTGTATGTAAGTAGTTTTGTAAGTAGTTATATCTCAGCTAAATATCCTAACAAACCATGCATCAATGGAAAGCTTATTTATTCAGGTTCTGTATGATGTATAAATCTGTTTAAAAAAATTGACCCTTACCACAGGTTTTGTGGTCCAGGGTCACATATACTCACTCAGCTGTAAGAAAAAAAGGCAGAATTGTGAAATAAAAAGTTTTAGATTTTTATTCAGTGGTTGTAAATAAAATTCCATAGCAACCTTGTGTAATTTTACTCCATAAAGAAACTGTTTTTCGATGTAGGAATATTTTGTCTATTAAATCAGAGGAATTGCATGTATGTTTGCTAATAGGAGCTTCTGAAGTACAGCTCAGGCTGTGAGAGAGTTTCTGAGCTGCAGGGGGCGCTAGACGCCATGCTGGATCTGCTGAAGTCAGTCAATGACTCAATGCACCAGACTGCCATCACCGGATATGAGGTGACATTTTTACCAACTTAAAGTGTGTGTGAGTTGGAGTGTCTCTGTGTGTGTTAATGCGTAGTTAACATGTTGTATGTTGCAGGGGGATCTCAGCAATCTGGGCCGTGTGCTAATGCAAGGCTCCTTCAGCGTGTGGATTAGTCATAAGAAGGGTCCAACCCGTGTGAAGGAACTGGCCCGCTTCAAGCCCATGCAGCGACACCTGTTCCTACATGAGCACGCACTCCTCTTTTGCAAGCGTCGGGAGGAACATGGAGAGAATGCTGACAAAACTCCCTCCTACAGTTTCAAGCACTGTCTTAAGGTACGGCACGTACTTCCTGCTGGGAGCACATACACAAGCTCAAACACATGCCAGCATTGCATGTGGATGCATAGGGATATGTCAGCTTGTTTACTCATGACAACATTTCCTTCCTTGTTTATAAAATGTGCTCATACACCACAGGATGTGACAGAATATGACATGTTTATACAGCAGGTAGCTGTGTGTTTTCAGACTTGCATCTGTAAGTAAAAATGCTGTTTGTGCCGGCAGATGAGTGCAGTCGGCATTACGGAGAACGTCAAAGGAGATGTGAAGAAGTTTGAGATCTGGTACAGCGGCAGAGAGGAAGTCTATGTGATACAGGTGAGAATGTTTAAAGGGACAGTTCACCCAAAAATTAAAATTCTGTCATTAATTATTCACCCTCATTTTGTTCCAAACCCGTTAAAACACAAATTAAGATATTTTTGATTAAGGAGCAGGTAATATGGTTTTTAAAGTGTCTAAAATGTCCTAATGTTCCCTACAACAGGTTTAAGTGCATCCAAGGCCAGAAAACATTGTAATTTTCTCAGAATATACATTTATACATAGAGTCATTTGTCAATGATTTCAAACCATTCATTCAAACCAGCTTTGAGCATAATGTCTTTAAACCCCTCTCTTCCATAAGCCTACTGCTCTGATTGGTCAGCTGGCCAAGCCTGTTGTGATTGGCACAGAGAGGAGTACTTAAGCAAGTTAGCGAGCACTAACATCTGTGTTGCCAAGTCCGTGGTTGTTTTTTATGTCTGTGGGTTGAAGCGACCCCAATAACGTCATATTTAGCCCCTGGAATACAAATTTACCAGGGGAACCCCAACAAAAAGCATGTATTTTATACCCTGGAACAGGATTTTTTTTGTTTAACACATATGCAAGCAAATCATGCCCACAGCTAAAGTTTAGCTGCTAAACTGTAAACACATTACGAAACAATAATGGTGGATGCATTACCTATGTGCTAATGATGAAACTAACTGATGAAACAAAACAGTTTGTAAACCAAAATATGTCAGTTGCATTCTTTATTATTAAATGAAGTAATTAGAACAACAACAGTCTACATTAATCGACACATTCTTAGGAAATAGTGGGAATCACATATTAGCAGAAAAACAATAGATATTTTGAGCACCCACTTGAAAATTTACACATAACGTATCGATCGTTCTTACAGGTTGTGGTTCGGAGATGCTTGTTATTCCAAATAAAGAAGGTTAGAAGTCAAAGAAGATAAAAGCCATGATTAGAGAAGCAGTCCTCTGTAAAATGATGAGCACACAAAATGTTCAAATATTGCTGTGGTATCATGGAAAAAAATGAATTTTAACCACTGATTTTTCACATCATCATCTTCCGTCATTGAAAACAAACTTGCTTTCACAGTACAGAACACAGTGCCTTCTCAACATGATAGCAACAGCAATGCAACTGAATACTGATATGTGATATACTAAATGTGTTGTGGTAATCTCGTGAACATGTCAAAGACTGACAGAAGAAAATAAATTGATGAATAAATTCATTATTTTTGTTTTCTTTGCACACAAAGTATTCTCGTAGCTTAAAATTAAGGTTGAACCACTGTGTCACATGAACTATTTTAACGATGTCCTTACTACCTTTCTGAGCCTTGAACGTGTCAGTTGTGTTGCTGTCTATGCAGGGTCAGAAAGCTCTCGAATTTGATCAAAAATATTTTAATTTGTGTTCAAAAGATCAACAAAGGTCTTACAGGTTTGGAATGTCATGAGGGTGAGTAATTAATGACAGCAGTTTTATTTTACTACTTTTTATAGGCACCCACAGTGGAAGTGAAGATTGCTTGGCTGAACGAGATCAGAAAGATCCTGACCAACCAGCAAAAACAACTCAAAGGTCTCAATACATTTCCTGTGATTAAATGTCCATATCATTCCTCTACAAGTACTTTGAGTATGTGTGTTCTTCTATTATTGCTCCAGATGAGTTGTGTCACTCTGCTGGAGTCTCAGAGCAGATGCAGATGTCTCCTCCTCTTTCAGTGAGGTAAGAATCCACTAGTTTACAGATCACTCCCATTGAGTCCCTCTCTAACCCCTGATCCAACCCATATTCAGCACTCACAATCACTCTCTTTCTCTTTGACTCTTTGGCTTAGACCAGCTTTTTGCTGCTTTTAGCTGTTAGATTTCTCACATCACACTTCCTTCCCAAAATGACCTGCCAATAACTTCAGTACCCTCCCTGCTTCAGTACCCTGCTTTTATAGTCCCTGCTTTAGCAATTCATATGATGTGTAAGTACGGTCCAAAATTAACTTGAGAAAATGTACCTGCCATACATATACAGGTCTTGAAATTGTATTGTGCATAATTGTAAAAATAAACATAGTAGTATATGTAAAGTATACAGTATATAAAAAAGATAACATATAATACACAGTAGGTAATATAATATAATGTACTAAAACAATATGTATACATACATGCTTTTGTTTGAAGAATTTGTTACATTACTTTATATGGTATTAAATGATATTACATTTTATATTTATTTTGTGTAGTGTATATATGTTTGCTATTCAAAAGTTTGGGATCAGTAAGATTTGTAATGTTTTTTAAAGAAGTTTCTTTTGCACATTAAGGCTGCATTTATTTGGTCAAAAATAAAAAAATACAGGAAAAAAACAGTAATATTGTGTAATATTATTGAAATTTAAAATAATGGTGTTCTATTTTTATGTACATTAAAATATAATTTATTTCTGTGATGCAAAGCTGAATTTTCAGCATCATTACTCCAGTCTTCATTGTCACATGATCATTCAAAAATGTTTTTCTTTTCTTTTTTTTAAAAAGAAATTAATAATTTTATTCTGCAAGGATGTTAAATTAATACAAAGTGGAATAAAGACTCATATTGTTAGAAAAGGATTCTATTTTGAATAAATGCTGTTCTTTTTAACTTTTCATTCATCAAAAAAGTATCACAGGTTCTAAAAAAATATGAAGCATCACAACTGTTTCCAACATTGATAATAATTCAGAATATTAGAATGATTTCTGAAGGATCGTGTAACACTTAAGACTGGAGTAATGATGCTAAAAATTCAGCTTTGCATCACAGGAATAAATTATATTTTAAATTGCAATAATATTTCTAAATAATACAGTTTTTTTGCTGTATTTTTGATCAAATAAATGCAGCCTTGATGAGGATAAGTTTAAGTTTACTTCTTTAAAAAACATAAAAAATCCTACTGATCCCATACTTGTAAATGCCATTGACATTTTTATTATCAATTGGCAAGTGTTAATTTTGGATCTATGTATAAGCCATATTTAAAACACATTTCTTGTATTTGCATATATGGAACCCATACACATTCACAATGTCTCATTTTAAGTCAATTAAGTAAAAGTGTATGAAAAATATTCTGATGATAATGAGGGGAATGAAGCCGCTGTGTGTGGTTGCCTGTCCTCCCGCAGGGCCGTGCGGCCTTCCGGTGGCGTTCTTAAGGGCTGCCTGCCCCGTCTGGACCTTGTGTCCCTGTCGGGGGGCGTGTGTGTGTGCCTTCGCGCTCGGAGCCCATGCCTCACTCGCCCCTCCCAGCGACAGTGACGCTCAGTGGTAAATCAGGCAGGAGGGGGGCCGCTCCGATCTGTGCTCCGTCACAAACAGGGCTGCTACGGCCACACTTTAACCACCATCGCCTTCCCCTCCATGCACACTCCACCCCTCCGATCTCACCAGCAGTACCCTTATCATTGAACATAACAGGCAGATGCTTTGCCCGCATCTCTGCATCTGTTTTGCATGACATGCAAACACCAGAAGAATTTGGTTTGACTCCATTGTTTTGGCTGTTAAGCAGCGCTTTGAATACGGGCCTTATTTTGAGATCAAACAAATATGATAAAGTGGTTGTAACCGACTCAGCCTATTGACAAAACAAGGCTGTATCGCCTTATTTTCGCTCCATTTCCTTATCAGCATGTCTCTATGCTGTAATGAAAGCGTCATTTGCCTTGCAGGCCTGAAATTACCGCCATCTGTCCATATCTGCAAGCTTCTTACATGGTTTGCGCTGAGCTGATGGTTGGTTTGGCTCCTGTTTTCTGACTAAGAGATGGTGTATGTGTGAATAATTGTTTATTTACTTCAGGCTCTGTTCTTGTCTCACAGCAAACAGCAAAGAGCGTCAGTGAGCTCAGAGGGGACTGAGTCGGGCCACAGCAGTCCAGACCCATTCAGCTGCTCTTCCCAACACCAGCGCAACAGACGCAGTAAGTGTTACACACACAAACACCTGCACATACACACAGAATCTCATTGTTCATGAGTTGCTTATTTGTCCTGAACAGTTAAACTGCCCGCTGTTCTTCAGAAAAATCATTCC
>NC_133376.1:32666040-32748006 GCF_049309525.1 Garra rufa
GCCTTCGCGCTCGGAGCCCATGCCTCACTCGCCCCTCCCAGCGACAGTGACGCTCAGTGGTAAATCAGGCAGGAGGGGGGCCGCTCCGATCTGTGCTCCGTCACAAACAGGGCTGCTACGGCCACACTTTAACCACCATCGCCTTCCCCTCCATGCACACTCCACCCCTCCGATCTCACCAGCAGTACCCTTATCATTGAACATAACAGGCAGATGCTTTGCCCGCATCTCTGCATCTGTTTTGCATGACATGCAAACACCAGAAGAATTTGGTTTGACTCCATTGTTTTGGCTGTTAAGCAGCGCTTTGAATACGGGCCTTATTTTGAGATCAAACAAATATGATAAAGTGGTTGTAACCGACTCAGCCTATTGACAAAACAAGGCTGTATCGCCTTATTTTCGCTCCATTTCCTTATCAGCATGTCTCTATGCTGTAATGAAAGCGTCATTTGCCTTGCAGGCCTGAAATTACCGCCATCTGTCCATATCTGCAAGCTTCTTACATGGTTTGCGCTGAGCTGATGGTTGGTTTGGCTCCTGTTTTCTGACTAAGAGATGGTGTATGTGTGAATAATTGTTTATTTACTTCAGGCTCTGTTCTTGTCTCACAGCAAACAGCAAAGAGCGTCAGTGAGCTCAGAGGGGACTGAGTCGGGCCACAGCAGTCCAGACCCATTCAGCTGCTCTTCCCAACACCATACTAACTGTGGTCTAAAACCAGGTGTTTCAGTTTTTTTGTCCAACCCCTGTATATATATATATATTATTTATTTTTATTTATTTATTTTTTTTGATTATGATTATTTGGTCACATCGCAGAGCCCTAAGACAGCTAAAGAAACCCACAAATGGCATGACAGTATTCTACACATGTAAATGCATTGAATTTTAAATTAAGAATCCAACCACATATGAAATCATGAGTCAAAATACTCTGTTTGGGCCTTAGATTCACTTACCAACATATAAACACACATACATACTGTAGATAGCAGTGTAGTTGAAGTGGAATTACTTGCTGTTCAAAATTACCCTAGCCAACACAGATTCATGTTTCTGCTGTAAAACCATTATTTCTGTCACAACAAACTTCAAGGCCAAGCTCATAGCCACACACTTACTATGAAACATGAAAGCACATGCATGATCTGTGAAGCACATGTAGGCTGTCAGCATCAGTTAGGTTCATCAGACATTGCATATAAAATGTATTTCATGAATCAGAATGCAACGAATTACACTGAAAGATGCAACCTGTGTGTTTGTGGTAGGCTGGCCGGGCGCACCTTATTCTGTAGATATCTGTGAAGGTCTGGAGGACTGGAGTGGAGCAAACAGCCTCTCTAACCCGTCTGACACTGAGGAGGAGGACGCCGCACATCTGGTGAGAGACGAACAGCCTACACTCAACTAGTCACTACCAAGTTGTGGTAACACTTGTATGGTGACATATATTTTTCACTTGTTCATCTGTTTTAGGTTGCAGGCAGATACAAAGCCTTTGTCGAATGGCGTAAAAACGGGACAGATAACTTCATCATTAAATGTGGTGATGTCATACAACTACAGCATGAGGAAAATGATGGCCAGTGGTGAGTGATGTGTGAGAACATTAAACAAATGACTTTCTTCATTCTGAAATACAATGGGAGTTATATTAAAAAAATATGTCCTGGCTCTTCCAAGCTTTATAATGGTGGTGAATGGCTGTTGAGATTTTGAAGTAAAAAAAAAAGTGCATCCATCCATCATAAAATGTACTCCACACGCCTTCTGAAGCAAATCAATGAGTTTGTGTATAAAAAAAATATCCATATTTAAAACTTTATAAACCGTATTCTCTAGCTTCCACTGCCATTATAAAGCTTGGAAGAGCCAAGACATTTTAAATATAACTCCGATTGTATTCATCTGAAATAAGAAAGTCTTATACATCTAGGATGGCTTGAGGGTAGGGCAGAGTAAATCATGGGGTAATTTATTGATATTGATAAAAATGACAATTCTGTCTTGATTAACTCACCCTCATGTTGTTCCAAACCTCTATGGCTTTATATGACAACATAAAAAAATATATTTTGAGAAATGGTACATTTGGAGCTCAAGTGGAAATCATTGGTAACCAAAACTATTTGGCTACTAAAATACTTCAAATACAAAATATCTTCTTTGTGTTCCACAGAAGGAAAGTCATATAATAACTATGAATATAATAACTGATGATAGAATTTTTGGGTGAACTATCCCTTAAAGTTTGACAGCATCTGACAGCATGATTTTGATTCCCTCACTGTGAAAAGGAAAAGAAAAGAAAAGAAAAGAAAAGTTTTGGGAAATGTAGTCCCATATCAAAAAGAACAATTAAGTCAACTTTACCAGGAATGGGCAAAATTGACAATTAGATCCCAAATGCACAAGTTGGTTTAATAGTTTTATGTTTTAGTTTTAAAATGCAGTTGCAGTTTATTAATTTCCTGTCATTTTAATTCTTTCTAAAATTCTAATTCTACATCTTGTTTCTTAGCAGTTTGAATTCAGGATTTTTCGCAATTTAAAGGGCAATTCAATCCTGAATGATGCAAACCCTTGAATTTTAAAGACAAAAAAAAAAGAGCTTTTATATTTATTCTTCTACACCATACATAAACCTTTACACAGTTATTGAACTGAACAGAATCAACACTGAGCTTACAGAAGCTGAATCATCACACTGGTGTCTTTTTAGAGCTGCTTTACACCAGAATGTGTCTTGTATTTTGATGGCATCATGAATTCTGTTTATTTCCTGTTAAATACTGTGAAGATGCTTTGAAACAATCTCTGTTGTATAAAAGCCTATATGTGACCCTAGACCACAAAACCAGTCATAAGTGTCAATTTGTTGAAATTGAGATTTATACAACAAATGAAAGCTAAATAAGCTTTTCATTGGTGTATGCTTTGTAAGGATAGGACAATATTTGGGCGAGATACAACTATTTGTAAATCTGGAATCTAAAATATATTGAGAAAATCGCCTTTAAAGTTGTCCAAATGAAGTTCTCAGCAATGGATATTACTAATCAAAAATTAAGTTTTGATATATTTACAGTAGAAAATTTACAAAATATCTTCATGGAACATGATCTCTACTTAATATCCTAATGAATTTTTCATAAAACAAAATTTATATTTTTGACCCATACAATTTATTTTGGGCTATTGCTACAAATATACCAGGGCTACTTAAAAATGGTTTTGTGGTCCAGGGTCACATATAAATAAATAAAACTTGACTTTTTAAGTTAACTTTTTCTGTGGTAACTATAGGTAAATTTAACCAAATTATTTAATTAAAATGCGTTATAATGTTCAACGACAAATTTCATGGCATCAAAGTAGCTTTAGGTATTGGTTCAGTGTGAATGAGTATAGTTGTATACTCTCACAGGCTGGTAAAGAATCTGAGTCGCAGACAGGAAGGCCGTATCCCTACTGCCAACCTGCAGGGCATCCTGGGGGAAAGCATCAAGAATCACTCCAACCGGCTTGGAGGTGAGAGTCCATTTGGACATCAAGTGGCTTTTTGTATAGCGTAGCTCCCTGAAAAAATGAGTTTGCTTAAGATTCATACCGCCATATCTTCTGTGCAGACCCAGGGAATCGCAAGACGCGGAAGCTCAGCTCGCCATGAAGGAATGGGCCAGTGTGATATTGGACCTTTAACATTCACACTTGGTAGCTCAGACCTGACCAGCAGGATCATATTCCAGATCCTCATTGACATATGCTACCAAAATGCAAAAGACAATTTGTTTTACATCTTACAGGACATCTCCACCATTTCAGAAAACCCAGAGAGCGCTTTTAAAGATCTGTCCTTTGCCTAAACACACTTCAGTCCTCCTGACTAGGTGAAGCCTAGAACATTTTGACTCTAGTAGACTTTGGAGTTGTTTTTAATGAATCAAGGCCAATCAAAAGGCCCCTTCGTTGCTGTCTTCACGGTTAACCCTTCCAGAAGACCTATGAAAGCAAAAGGAACTGAATTTTTAAACTGTGTTTGTTTGTGCTGTTATTTATCTTGTACTGTTACTGTTGTATTTATCCTCAATCTGAGCTCTTCCTGAGAGCTTCAATGCCAAATCATGCAGTGCCATAATGCCTGTTCCCCACTTTTATTTAATGCAAACTTTGCTCAGTAGTGCACTAGTTACCTCAAAAAATATTTTAAAAGCACTTTATTCAGGTCACACAAATTTGTGGCTCTTTCTGTGTTTCTACAGCTTTAAACCGGATACATTTTGCATGCCGTCAATTCTTACCTCTCTAATTTCGTAAGATTCTCTCATCAGGCACTTTACATGCAGAATCTGCTTTGCCAGCTTGAAGACCTGAGGGCCGTCATGTAAATGTTGACTTTGGAGCCACAAATATGAGTTACAAAGGGGTGAGCAGAGCGCATGTGTGTTGAATGTGTGGCACGGCTGCGAAATCAGAGCCGTGTTTAATGGAGGTTTCTTATTAAGAGACATCATACAGCAAACATTAAATATACCCACTGTTTAGAATGCTTAATTAAATATTAATTGCAGACTTATATGAATTTACGACATCAAATCAGGCCCACAGTTGGAGGGCTGACTTTGATATACCAGCGTTTGAAGTGGAAATGAGCTGTGTGCTGCAGCAGGAGACGCTGTGGAGTACATATCTCTTATGTTATTAATTTCGCTATCAAGTTGTTCCCTTCCAGCGTGGAGCTCCAGCCACCCACTCAAAATCAAGCCACGTAAAGGACACAACTGCCTGTAGACTGTGCTGTATTAGCCATATATACTGTCAGCTTTGCATATTTATATGCTTATTCATGTCCAAACGTCTGAGAGCACATTGAACATTTTCATGACCATCAAGTTTTCTTTTTTCACTCAGAAATAATGCAAAACAAGCATTTTCTGATGATCTCAGACTTTTGGACCTTACTATAGCATTTAATCCTGATTTTTGTTTTTATTTGTTTAGTTTTTTTGGACTGGCTTTTAAATTATTCTTTTTGAAGGAATGTATATGTGATGACTGTATTGTAACAATATTGTATTTAAATTTGTACAGCCTATTGAAAATTTAAGAAATACATTTTTTTAAACAAACCTGTTTAATAGTACATCATTTGTACCTAAAATATTTACTTAGTATTATTATTTAACTACTCTAGTGTTCAAAAGTTTGGGGTCAGTAAGATTTTTTTAATGTCTGCTGTTATGCTCACCAAGGCTGCATTTATTTGGAAAAAAAAAATGCAGTAAAAACATGATACTGTGAATTTTTTTTTTTTTACAACTTGTTTCTGTTTTAATATATTTTAAAATATAATTTATTCCTGTGATTTCAAAGCTTTCAGAATCTTTACTCCAGTCTTCAGTGTCACATGAACCTTTAGGAATTATTCTAATATGCTGATTTGGTGCTCAAGAAATATTACTTATTATTAATGTTGAAAACAGTTGTGCTGCTTAATATTTTTGTGGAAACCGTGCTTTTACTTCAGGAATTTTTGATGAATAGAAAGTTATTTTGTAACATAAATGTATGTACTGTAACATTTGGTCAATTTGATGCATCCTTTTTTGAATAAAATACACATTTCTTTCCAGAAAAAAAAGAAAAAATCTTACTGACCCCAAATTTTAAACAGTAGTGTATATAACACTGATTTTTTTTTTTTTTTTTTTAGTATTACACATTTTAGAGTCAAACGCACGTATGATAAACAACATCATAACATCATAAACATCAATTGTGTTGTTATCTCCCAGAGACCGGCCTCAAATGATGAAAGGATCTTTCACAGGCGAGATGTGAGTGATCTGATGCCTCCAGTGTTTATGGGTAAGATCCAGTGATTTTCAGAACTAGGTCACGAGTCTTTTAAAGAACACTGTTGAAATCTTAAGTAGGTTTCTAGTGTCAGATATTTTCAGTCACGTTCCTCCAGTTTTCTCTCTGAAGGCAGTGGCAGTTCAAAGCTTGAGGGGCTGTTTTTTTCTTGCTGTCTCAATGAGAGATTGAGTTCTCAGTCAAGAAACCTTAGCAGGTTCTAACCATGTAGCAAGACTAGAATATATTGCTTAAAGGGATAGCTCACACAAAAATGAAAATTCTGTCATTAATTACTCACCCTCATGTCATCCCAAACCCGCAAGACCTTCGTTCATCTTCAGAACACAAATTAAGATATTTTTGATGAAGTCCGAGATCTTTCTGACTCTGCGTAGACAGCAAAGCAAATGTTAAAGGCCTTGAAAAGTAGTAAGGACATTGTCCATGTATCAACACTGTAATGTTGTGAAGCTACGATAATACTTTTTGTGTGCAAAGAAAACAAAAATAACGGCTTTATTCAGTGTCCTTACTACCTTTCTTGACCTTAAATGTGTCAGTTGCATTCCTGTCAATGTAGGATCAGAAAGCTCTCAGATTACATCAAAAATATCTTACTTTGTGCTCCAAAGATCAACAAAGGTCTTACGCGTTTGGAACGACATGAGGGTGAGTAATTAATGCCAGAATTTTCATTTTTGGGTGAACTATCCCTTTAATAACATACATGCTTTCATTAAACCACAGGAGAAAACAGTATGCATCTATGGATTATGGATTATTATACTACGGAGCCGTTGAAAGCTTGAATCTGATTGGCTGACGAACGTTCTAAGGTGTGCAGTTATTTTCAGGGAAATGCACGGCGAAAGTAGTTCCAGGCACTGCCGTTCACTTCTGAGAGATGCACAGACTAAAATCTTATTGTATTACTGTATTACAAGCTCACTGTATTATAGAGGAGGTGGACTGAGCAAGTGTGATTACCTGCATTTGATACAGTATTCATTCTTCAGCTCAATCTGATATTCACAATACAACATGTTTGAATGTCTTCTGAGGAAAGCGATATCTTTGTCATGCTAACCTTTCATGTTGAAAAGTAAAATATAAAGTCTCTTTCAATATAAAAGTCTTTACTACTTATAAAAACATTACACACCGTTTCTCAATACTAAATGCTATTATTAATAAATACTAATATTATTTATATAAAATATTATTTATTGAACAATAATATTTAATAAACAACAACAGCCATCATAAAAATTGCTAGGCAGTTCAGTGTAGAAGTACAAAGGCAACTGATATAAAGCATTAAATTTACTTAAAATATAACGATGAGATTTTACCCTCAGCCAAAACTATTTGCTTTGGAATGAATAATAGATTAATGAGACCAAAGACTACCTGTTAGAGCTACCCAAAACGAATTATATCTCATGTTTAACCACGAGACATCAAAGCCAGTGGAAAATTCCAGAAGATCTGGCTGCTCTCTGCAGGTTCATGTGCTCTGAATAGCCAAAAACATCAAAGCAAATTTTCAAATAGACGTTATCTCGATTAATAAACCGCTATTAATAACTGTCTATTTGATTCACAAGCTTAATCTCTCTCTCTCTTTCTGTCTGTCTGTCTAAACTTCATTATAAACTGCATTAGTCTGCTATCAACAGCTCAAGTGTCGCTACTACGTCTAAAATAACGTTTTGGAACTAGCAACCGAGGCGTTGGATGAGCAGCGTAAGAAAATAATTCTACTCACAATAGCGTTTCAATTACAAAAACCGGATGAATGTCTTGAAATATATCCTCTGGTCAATGTCTTGAGGTGTGGTAACCGTAGTATAAGCAGAATAATTGACTTCGGTCCCGTTGAATTCTGAGAAAATAATGCACACCCGAGGTGTAAAGCATCACCACCTCAGATGTGTATTATTTTCGAAGAATTCAACGGCCCTTCGTCAGTTATTCCCTACATAAATTTCCTTTTGGGACAATGAAGGTACTAACTCATGTATAATTGATGAAATGCTGCACAAGGTTTATTGATGGAATCTTATTGGCCAGCCAGGGTATGGGGGTGGAGCATGACTACAGTTGGTTACAATGAGGTTTGAATACTCCATGTGTGCAGATGACATCTCAAAATAAGAATTCAACGTCACTGGTCTACATTTTTAAGCAGTACTCCTTTAGTAACTCCCATGACGTGTTGTATCCATCGATAATAGTTACCAACCTGTGTGTACACGCCATACTTCCCTTTCTTGGCACATTCTTCTCCCCAGCTGACAATACCTGTGAGGAACCAGGTGTCGCGGTAGCGCATGGCGTGAGGTCCTCCACTATCGCCCTGACACGCGTCTTTAGGAGAATCCGAGTATCCCGCACAGAACATTAAGTATGTGATGGTGTCACTGCTGCTTTCTATACACACTGATCTGTCCACATAAGGCAACTCGACCTTTTGTAGAGTCACTGCACTTCGGCCTTGGAAACGCAGACGGCCCCAGCCGCTGACAGTAGCCAGGGATCCAGACTGCAGCAGTGAGTTGGAGAAGAGCATGGGTCCCAGGCAAATGGGACGTACAGTTGGGGTAAAGCGGATGGGGGTGCGCAGCCGCAACAAGGCAATGTCATGATTGTAAAGGCTTACTTTGGAGTCATAACGGGGATGTGAGATTAAACGAGTCACGTTCAGATTCTGTTCTGTGCCTTCAGTCTTGGAGACGTCATGCTCCCCTGTGAAACAAACAGTAGCTGTTTAGTTTAATAATAATATTTATAAATGGTCTTGGATCAGCTGAATCAAATGTTTCAATAAAATATGTAAAGATTTTTAAAATAAATTCACTTGAAATGCAATGAAGTATTTTGCGCGCACCAAGGCTGCAAATTAAGGTTGCAAATTAAAAATTAGATTGTGAAATATTATTTCAAGTTAAAATCTGAATTTTCAGCAGCCATGTATACACCAGTCATTAGTGTCACATGATCCTTCAGAAATTGTTCTAATGTGCTGATTTGGTGCTGAACAAACTTTTCTTAGTATCATTGTTCAAAATAGTTGGGCTGCAGATGTATTTATTTATTTTTGTGTAGAAACCTTGAGACATTTTTTAAGATTCTCTGATGAATAGAAGGTTCAAAAGAACAGCATTTATTTGAAATAGAAATATTTTGTAACATTATAAATGTTACAATTTTGCTTAATTGAATGCATCCTTGTGGTAAGAAAAGTTTATTTCTCAAAAATGAAAATCTTGTTGACCCTAAACTTTTAAACAGGAATGCAACACACTACCAGTCAAAAGTTTTTGAAGAGTAAGATTTAGATGTTTTTTTAAAGACATCTCTTTTGCTCACCAAGCCTACATTTATTTGTCAAAAGTACAGCAAAAACAGTAAAATTTGAAAATATTTTTACTATTTAAAATAACAGTTTTCTATTTGAATATATTTTAAAATGTAATTTATTCATGTGATCAAAGTTATTTTTTTCAGTGTCAGATGATCATTAATCATTCTAAAATGCTGATTTGGTGTTTAAGAAACATTTATTATTACTATTATTATTTTACTATCATTAAAAATATACAAGATTTTTTTGATAAATAGAAAAATCCAAATATCAGCATTTTTCTGAAACAAAAAGTTTTTGTAACATTATACACTATACCATTCACAGTTGGAGTCTGTGCTTTTTTTTTGGAAAAGAAATTAGAAATAGAAATTAATACTTTTATTTAGTAAGGATGCTTTAAATTGATCAAAAGTAATGATAAAGACATAGTGTTACAGAAGATGTCTATTTCAGATAAATGCTGTTCTTATGAACTTTCTGTTCATCAAAGAAACCTGAAAAAATTCTACTCAGCTGTTTTCAACATAATAATAATAATAATAATAATAATAATAATAATAATAATGTTTTTTGAGCAGCAAATCAGAATATTAGAATGATTTATTAAGGGTCATGTGACTGGAGTAATGATGCTAAAAATTCAGCTTTGAAATCACAGAATTAATTACATTTTAATATATATTTAAATACAAATAAAAATAATTCAAAATATTACTCTTTTTTGAAATCATGAAATAAATGCAGGCTTGGTGAGCAGAAGAGACTCATTAAAAAATAATAAAAAGCTAGTATATTTTGAAATATTCTTATATATATTAATAGTCTGTTTTATTATTATTATATAAATCTGACAAATATAAAAATAGTGAAGAAACTTAAATATATTTTTAAGAAACAAGTCTTTCTTATCTTCCATTTTGCTTCAGAAGTTAGGATCTTTTACTGGAAGTCAAAAATATTGACACAAAGTTTTTTTAAATATTGGCGCCATACATCAATTTAATTGAATCAGTATTTCCTTGGCTGTTGTTCTGTTGTGGGGTCTTACCAACTCTGATGTAGAAGGATCCATTCTGGCTTCCTACCAGACAGTGTGCTGCAGTAATGACCCATAACTGGTTAAGAATGGAGCCTCCACAGAACACCTGCTTTGTTGAGCGCGCCACCAGCGCCACCTAGAGATCAGCATTTAACTTGGATAAATTACATGATTTTGGGTACATAAACAGATTGAGTTATGTGCCAGTAATTTCATAATTTACTCAAAGATCATTTGATCAAGGCATTTTTTACTCTTATAGCACATAGTGTTTTACCTGCCAAGGGATTTCTCCAGGTACAGCTGGATTGCCACCAACAATACGACTTTTTGGAGCACTTACTGTCGGTACAGGAGACGTTAAATACTCATCAAAGGCCCATCTGGGAAGTTTAACAAAAGATGACGGAATTGTGTTGCCTTTCTGTTTAGAATCTGTAGGGGGTGTCCAACCGTCCGGTTTAGAAGTGCTGGATGTGGATTTGATTGTCTTATTGGAAGTCTGTGCAGATGTGTTCGTGACAGAGGTGGGACCAAACTTTCTCACAGCTGTTTTACTGACTTTGCCACATGGAAACTTAACTAGTAACACATAAAAACGTTTTTTTTTTTTTAACGTTTTGCATTATAAAGTTTGCTTGCAGTGCATGTCTTTCTTTAAAACAACTACTTATTCTTAAATACCGAACGTAGCTCTTCACATTAAAAATTAATGAAATCACCTATAGGTTCACACGAGAGTCCATCTTCTTTGAGTTTGTAACCGGATGCACACTGACACTCTGTCTGAGACTCCATCACAACACAGAAATGCTCACAGCCTCCATTATCAACCTCACACTTTTTGGCAGTCACTGAGAAACAGCACAAAGCATATTTTTGATTATCTTCAGGAGTTTATTAGATTTTCATTATTATTATTAGCTAAACAAAGTGCACTGTGTGTTTGAGAGAACAAGGATCTTGTCCAACCTATTTCACAGTTTTTGCCGACATAGCCTGGTAGGCAGTTACAGCTGTATGTGCCCATCTGGTCCTCACATGTGCCTCGGTTTTGACAGGGTGATGATTTACACTGGTCCCCATCTAACAGACAGGATCATTTATTAACAACTGGTAAGAAAAAAAAAACATTCACCTTTTTTCCCATAATAGTGGCGGTGGCCATTTGTAAATTAATGGGTCTCGCTTCCGCCTGTCACTTGCTTTCAGCTAGTTTTGCCGCAACAACTTGTTTTGCCGCTTGATATTGCAAAGTGGTGTGTTTTACCATATTATTTTAATATATTGCCTTAATTATGAACACACTGGTTTGTAGAGCGAACAGTTTTGCCGTTTGCTGAACTTTGTTATTTTTCTTGTTATTTCCTCACAGCGGCTAATAAACCGGACATTTTAATCATTTGTCTAAACGTTACCAGAAATTGATTTTATTTCCTAAATTCTGAGTTTGAGAATATAACGATGTCAAGTTCAAATATAATTTAATTTATTGATCCAATAGCTACCCAAACATACATCATGAGGACGTTTTTAACTTTAAACTGTCACTTCTGGTCATAATAACGCTTCCTCTAGTAAAAACATGTATCCCCTGTTGTCACATTAAAATACATCAATATATTTGTAACCCTAAACCACAAAACCAGTCAGTTTTTTACATCATGTGAAAGCTGAAAGTGAATAAATAAGCGTTCCATTGATATAGTTTAGGATAGGACAATATTTGGCCGAGACACAACCATTTTAATGATCTATATGTTGTTACAAACACTTTTCGCACAAGATGGACTGGGGTAATTTGGATTACTTGTGAATTGTGATGTTTTTATCAGCTGATTAGACTTCTGACGGCACCCATTGACTGCTGAGGATCTAAGTGATGCAAAATTTCTTAAAATCTGTTCCTAAGAAGACACAAACTCATCTACATCTTGGATGGCCTTGAGGTGAGTACATTTTAAGCTAATTTTAATTTTAGGGGTGAACTGTTTCTTTAACATATAGGGATCTTCTCCTGTTTGCCCTAGGTAAACATGACAGTAAATGATTAAATGCACTCACCAATATAACTTTCCCAAAACTCCATCTGAAAAACACAGACCAAACACATATTTGCTATATTACACAATGCACGACAACTGACGAACCACAACTTGTCTACTCACTGTCTTTTCATCATTTTCAAAAGCTTCTCTGGCCTCCTCCAAGACACACGTCTCCTCTATACACTCCCTCTCCACATTCCCCTTCAGAAACTCCTCAAACAGTCCTGTGTTTGCTCGCCTGTGTCTCCGCAAAATGCTGTCAGCCTTCTCTCCATCTAAAAACACTGATCCTGGGGCTGTAACAGAGTTTGAGAGTTTATAATCTTTACTGGAGGGTAACCACTGAAAGCATACATGTGAATTTGATTATTAACCCTCAGAGAGTCAAAAGGCAAATGCCAAGTGTGCCTGTCATGTTCTCTGTCAGGTCTAAGAAGTCTTATTTATGAGAGATAAATAGTTTTGTAGATCTTACCCGCCAAGGTCTGCAGCAGAATATATGGGAATAGAACAAGAATGAATAAAGCCATGTCAAACCAAATTCGGTCCTTTGTTATTCCACAGTGAGCTGACAAATAGCCTGAGCCAATGCTCCAAAGTACACCTGTCTACCACACTTCCACACAAATGACTGGCACTGGTATTCTGTTTGAGTGCGAGAAATAAAAGTAGAACAAAACAATCATTTTACGGAACATTTCACAGTCATATTTGTGTCTGAGGAGCTGCAAGTGATTTGGAAAAATATTAAGAGGTATAATATTTTACAAAATGTATTTTGGACTAATGTGTACACTTAGCAAAATAATTACATACAATAAATACAAAAGTTTACATACACCTTGCAGAATCTGCAATATATAAATTATTTTATTAAAAAAAAGAGGGATCATGCAAAATGCATGTTATTTTTTATTTAGTACTGACCTGAACAAGATATTTCACATAAAATACATTTACATACAGTCCACGATAGAAAATAATAGTTAAATTTATAAAAATGACCCTGATCAAAAGTTTGCATACACTTGATTCTTAATACTGTGTTGTTACCTGAATAATCCACAGCTGTCTTTCGTTTTATTTATTTATTTATTATTATTATTATTTTTTATTTAGTGATAGTTGTTCATGAGTCCCTTGTTTGTCCTGAACAGTTAAACTGCCTGCTGTTCTTTACAAAAATCCTTCAGGTCTCACACATTATTTGGTTTTTCAGCATTTTTGCGCAATATAATAACAATATAAATGTATTTATATTGCATATGCATGAAAATATGTAGCCTTCATATTTTAGAAAGATTTCACATCGCAAACGGATCTTCTTTTTCGAAAATCTTTGGCATCAAAATCAAATTTCCACTAGATGGCGCTGCTGCTTCAATGAGTAGATCAATAATGCAACCGTTAGATGTTAGTTTTCCCCTCTTGAATGAGTTTAGCGTTCATTGGTTTCCTCTTTCAATGTAAGAGGAAAGAGATGACACGATGAAATATGCAATACTTCATAAAGAAAGAAAGCATTATAGTTTATATATATTCTCCACAGATGGGTCCTGGATTTGGGACTGTGGGAGGGGCTGAATCAGCATGTTGGAGAACAACCCAGTCTACGGTTCAGTTCCACTGTAAGTGCTCTTGATTTCTTCTCGGCCCTTGGGAATCTGTTATCTTCTCAGATGGAGCTTTCTTATTGACTGTGGGCTTTTCGTTTTCATCCAGCCATTACGGGGCTGAATTATTCATTTCTAAGTAATTAACACTGGCCATCAATCCGACTGTATGAGTGCCAATCAATCTGTAACTGAGAGTTAGTTTTCATTGCTGAGACGGGCTTTGGCTCACAGCCTCACGAGCAGCAATCAACAGACTGTTATTGCAGCTATAAAAGCATGAGTAAAATGACTAACGTTACATCGCTCAGAACTTTTTCATTACTGCACTTACTGCTTGGAAAAGCTTTACCCCTAGTTAGCCTTGAATTCACAGCCATTTTTAAAACCAACACCATCAGTCAGTGAAGCTAAAGTCTCTGAAGGCAGAGCTATATTTAGACTAATCCAGACAACACGCTAAAATTGTTGCAAACTTTGTCTCGTTTCTACTTTTTTGGACTACTTTTCCCAACGGATTCTGTAAAATAATATACAAGTAAGAATATAAAATAATTTAAACTCAAATCAGTATTTAACGTCTGTATATTTGGGGAGCTGACAAAATCTGTTCTAAGAACGTTGTGCTAACGTTCCCATTTAGTTATGGAAACGTGACCATTGAAAACATATTTTTTTAATAATTTGGTTCTTGTTAGCTAGTATATGGTTTAGTACACTACCAGTCAAAAGTTTTTGAACAGTAAGGTTTTTTTTAAAGAAGTCTTTTCTGCTCACCAAACCTGCATTTATTTGATCCAAAAGACAGCAGTAAGTAGTAATATTGCGAAATATTTTTTACAATTTAAAATTAACTGCTTTCTATTTGAATATATATTAAAATGTAATTTATTCCTGTGATCAAAGCTCAATGTTCAGTATTATTACTCCAGTCTTCAGTGTCACATGATCCTTCAGAAATCATTCTAATATGCTGATTTGCTGTTCAAGAAACATTTATTATTATTATTATTATTATCATTAGCAATATTTAAAACAGTTGAGTACATTTTTTCAGGATTCTTTGATGAATAGAAAGATCCATAGATCACCATTTATCTAAAATAAAAAGCTTTTATAACATTATACAGTCGTGGCCAAAAGTTTTGAGAATTACAGAAATATTGGAAATTGGAAAAGTTGCTGCTTAAGTTTTTATAATAGCAATTTGCATATACTCCAGAATGTTATGAAGAGTGATCAGATGAATTGCATAGTCCTTCTTTGCCATGAAAATTAACTTAATCCCGAAAAAAAACTTTCCACTGCATTTCATTACTGTCATTAAAGGACCTGCTGAGATCATTTCAGCAATCGTCTTGTTAACTCAGGGGAGAATTTTGATGAGCACAAGGCTGGAGATCATTATGTCAGGCTGATTGGGTTAGAATTGCAGACTTGACATGTTAAAAGGAGGGTGATGCTTGAAATCATTGTTCTTCCATTGTTAACCATGGTGACCTGCAAAGAAACGCGTGCAGCTATCATTGCGTTGCATAAAAATGGCTTCACAGGCAAGGATATTGTGGCTACTAAGATTGCACCTAAATCAACAATTTATAGGATCATCAAGAACTTCAAGGAAAGAGGTTCAATTCTTGTTAAAAATGCTTCAGGGCGTCCAAGAAAGTCCAGCAAGCGCCAGGATCGTCTCCTAAAGAGGATTCAGCTGCAGGATCGGAGTGGCACCAGTGCAGAGCTTGCTCAGGAATGGCAGCAGGCAGGTGTGAGCGCATCTGCACGCACAGTGAGGCCAAGACTTTTGGAAGATGGCCTGGGGCCTCATTTATAAACACTTGCGTAGAAACCATCCTAGATTTTATCTAAGAACTTTTCTGATTTGATCGTAAGAGCGATTCAGAGAAACGAACGTACCACGAAATCCATGCGTACGCCAGTCATTCGGTTATAAATCACAAATGATCGTGGAATTGTGTGCAGCTGAATGTTCCGCCGTCGAAACGCCCCTGCTTAATTAATTAACATATAAAATGAGCTCATTCCTAAAGCAAAAACTCTGTGACAATGGCAAGTAAAAAGGAGCGCAAGAAATCAAATTATAGTGAGGCTGAACTATCTGCAATACCAGGCATTACCACAAGGAAACGGTCGTACGCCAAGCTGGAATCTGACGTGGAGATAAGTACTTTTCCACGTCAAAGACGGTTTTTATAAATCTGTACTTTGACGTGGATTTGATCGTACGAACACTCTAAGATCAAATCAGTGCGTAAGAAAGTTTTATAAATGAGGCCCCAGGTGTCAAGAAGGGCAGCAAAGAAGCCACTTCTCTCCAAAGAAAACATCAGGGACAGATTGATCTTCTGCAAAAAGTATGGCGAATGGACTGCTGAGGACTGGGGCAAAGTCATATTCTCAGATGAAGCCTCTTTCCGATTGTTTGGGGCATCTGGAAAAAGGCTTGTCCGGAGAAGAAAAGGTGAGCGCTACCATCAGTCCTGTGTCATGCCAACAGTAAAGCATCCTGAGACCATTCATGTGTGGGGTTGCTTCTCATCCAAGGGAGTGGGCTCACTCACAATTTAGCCCAAAAACACAGCCATGAATAAAGCATGGTACCAAAACACCCTCCAACAGCAACTTCTTCCAACAATCCAACAACAGTTTGGTGAAGAACAATGCATTTTCCAGCACGATGGAGCACCGTGCCATAAGGCAAAAGAGATAACTAAGTGGCTCGGGGACCAAAACGTTGAAATTTTGGGTCCATGGCCTGGAAACTCCCCAGATCTTAATCCCATTGAGAACTTGTGGTCAATCCTCAAGAGGCGGGTGGACAAACAAAAACCCACTAATTCTGACAAACTCCAAGAAGTGATTATGAAAGAATGGGTTGCTATCAGTCAGGATTTGGCCCAGAAGTTGATTGAGAGCATGCCCAGTCGAATTGCAGAGGTCCTGAAAAAGAAGGGCCAACACTGCAAATACTGACTCTTTGCATAAATGTCATGTAATTGTTGATAAAAGTCTTTGAAACGTATGAAGTGCTTGTAATTATATTTCAGTACATCACAGAAAAAACTGAAACAAAGATCTAAAAGCAGTTTAGCAGCAAACTTTGTGAAAAGTAATATTTGTGTCATTCTCAAATCTTTTGGCCATGACTGTACACTATACCATTCAAAAGCTTGGAGTCAGTACGTATTTTTATTTTGGAAAATATAGAGATAGAAAATATTTATATTTCAGATAAATGCTGTTCTTCTGAAGTTCCTATTCATCAAAGAAACCTGAAAAATTCTACTCAGCTGTTTTCAACATAATAATAATAATAAATGTTTTTTGAGCAGCAAATCGGAATATTAGAATGATTTCTGAAGGATCATGTGACTGAAGTAATGATGCTAAAAATTCAGCTTTGAAATCCCAGAAATAAATAAAATTTTAAAATATATTCAAATAGAAAACTGTTATTTTAAATAATAAAAATATTTCAAAATTTTACTTTGGGTGAAATAAACACAGGCTTGGTGAGCATAGTTTTTAAAAGAAAAAACATTTCAAATCTTACTGTTGAATCATGTCCAATTTCAATTCAACTAGTAATTCTTTTCGGCTTATACTTTTTCAATATCCACCTTTTTCTTCCCATTTGTAAATTTTATGGGTCTGGCTTCAGATCTCATATGTGTCCAGCTATTGTTATCTGTACCTAACAGCTTGTTTTGCTGCTTGATAATGCAAATAGCTGTGTCTTACCATATTATGTATAATATTATGTTAATTATTATCTTAATTATGAGCACACTGGTTTGCAGTGCAAACAGTTCTACCATTTACTGCATGCTGTTAATCTTCTTGTTATTTCTCTATAGCAGCAAATGAACCGGAAGTCTCACCCATAAGGCTTACCTCCACGTTAAAGAATAAGGTGGATCATTTTAGAGCCTGTCCTAATACGTGCATTTTCAGTCTTAGCACTTGTTCACTTGTATACTTACATGACAAATTTCCTGTATTTGGTCCAAGTTTTCAAGTGTGCATGCAGACTGCAAGTGTCTGTTGCAAGTAAAGTTTTTACAGAGCTTTAGTTACATATTTTGATTTCTAACTGTCTGTTCAGTAGCCCCTAGAGTAGATTTAGTGTACATTAAGGGCTGAGCTTTGGGATTTTTCTCTCTTATCATCCTGTCATGGGCACATACTCTCAAGTGGCCAATAGCACAGGTGTCCTTTGTTCCAGTGAACAAGTTAAAAAAAGGATTTACCAGATCTCTTCTCTTCTGACGCCATTAATGTAATGCTGTCAACTCGACGGATGAAAATTTTACCCTGTCATAGTTTATTTTGTGATAATAACAGGCTAACTGTACATTTTCCTTACTTACTGTGAGAGAAAACACTATCATTTGGAAAAATGCAGTTTCTCTCACCATGTTTTGGCATACACTTTAACTTCACTGGGCTAAACAACATTGAGCCTTGGCCTGATACACAGCAGGTCCTGAGACTGTATAATGTTGTGATAGCAGGCCAGGTTGGAGTGGTTATGCGGTGCATGTGGGAACTGAAGCTGATTTATAACACAGCACCATTGATTTCAGCAGTGATGTGTGTCTGTCTGCCTGCCCAATTAGATTAGAGGCTACTGCGAAAGATCAGCCCACTCCAGCAGATAATAAAAATGTGACGCCTGTTCAGTGTAATCGATTATGGAGAGCATCCTCACTCTGGGGAGGTAAGCAGATCGCAGAGGTCCCAGCCTTGTGAACTCTGCACAGGACCCGTGTAGCTCATTAGAGTCCCTGAGCCACTTATTTTTGGCCTCAAAAAGCACCTGACTGGGTGTAACGTAATGTGCAGACAGAAGGGGTGAAGAGAGAGAGAGATGAGGAGCTGTGCAGTGTTGCAGTGTTAACTGTATCAGGAAATGATAACAGGTACTGTACAAGACTACACTGTTTTCCGAGATGCTTAATGTTCCTATGAGCCACACTATGTTATTTAAAGAGATAGTTCACCCAAAAAGGAAAATTTTGTCAGTAATTACTCACCTTCAAACCTGTAAGACATTTGTTCATCTTCAGAACACAAATAAGAAATTTTGATGAAATCTGAAAGCTTTCTGACCCTGCATAGACAGATATGCAACTATGTATAAGGCCCAGAAAGGTAGTAAGGACATTATTAAAATAGTCCATGTGACATCATTGGTCATTAACTGTAATGTTATGAAGCTACGAGAATACTTTTTTGCATGCAGTGAAAACAAAAATAACAATTTATTCAAAAACTCTTCCTTCTTTTTTGTCTACGTTGCACGTCTACAAGAGTTTCAATGTCAGTGGTGTTGCTATCTATGCAGGGTCAGAAAACTCTCGGATTTCATCAAAAATATCTTAATTTGTGTTCCAAAGATGAACAAAGGTCTTACAGGTTTGGGACGACATGAGGCTGAGTAAGTAATAACAGAATTTTCATTTTTGGGTGAACTATCCCTTTAAAGAAATTATGTTAATTTACTCACCCTCACGTTGATCCAAACCTTTGATATATTACTTTCTACCTTAAAAAATGAGTTATTAGGCACAATGTTCATGCTGCTCTTTTCCATGATAGTGAATGGTGACCAAAAGCACTGTAAAATCAGTCCATATGACTCATGAAATAGCTTTTTATGAGATAAAAACAGAAATTTTAGACAGAAAGTCTCACAGTTCTCATAGGTTTGGATACATATTAGATATTCTAACATGATGCATCACGATATACCACATGATACTGGTTTATGTGTGTCTAGTAAGCGGTCTGGATTTACCAAATGCAAATATGCACATATTCAAATATGCACAAATGAGATTTGTGAGCTACAGCAGCAGGGTAGATTATCTGGAAATAACAAATTGTAGTCTGTTCCTCACATAAAGCTATTGTTTGAGTTCAGAAGACTTGGAATGTAGTGTACAGTCGTTCACTAGTTCTCTAGTTTGTTTCCTAATCTCATTTTCTGTTTTACTATGAGTATTGCTGACTCTGTGATGTTCTAGTGAACATCTTGTACTTCATTTAAATTGCTTCGGAAAAAAGCACCTGAGGAAAAAATGTACACATATGGACTATTTTTGAATGCATTCTGTCGTTTGTCTGCTAGCCATTCACTTTCATCTTCTTTCAGTTTTTTTTTTAAAGATTTATTTTTGGTGTTTTTGCCTTTATTGTTACAGGACAGTATTTAGACAGAAAGCAAAGTGAGAGAGAGAGAGGTGAGACAGGATTGGGAAAGGTCTGTGAGCCGGGACTTGAATTTGGGACACCCGATGTGCAATGCCGCTATATGTCGGCACGTTGCCCATGAGGCTGTTGGCACTGACATCTCCTTTTAGTTCTATGGAACAAAACAGGTTTGAAAATATATAAGGGTGAGTAAATCATCACTGATGACTAAAAGTTTGGCAACAGAGGTACTTGTGTATAGCATTACTGTATATAGGCCATTTTACAGAATTGGTGCAAAGTCAGAGTTGGAAACCAAATATTTGTATGTATAATATCTAAGGTACACATTTCTAGTAATTGTGCAGTTAATTCTCATATTGTATTTTCAGAAAGTTTTGGAATATTTGTCCTCTCCTCAAATTTGTCACTGCCGAAACACATTAATAATAATTTAGGAGATTTGTATTTTGAATCCAGTTTTCTTTGTTAAAGGCAACAAGTTGATCATACTGATTTCAAAGTTTAGGATTCATTAGTTTGAATATACATTGAACCAAACACTGTCATAACATCTTTGTTGATAATTCAGTATACTTTATTTTTGACAAGACATCTCCAGTTTCGGTAGTGACTGCACATTTTTATTTATTTTTTTACTTGCATACTTAAACTCTAGTAAAACATACTAAAATACAAAAAATGTCATAACTGTACTAAAATTTGGCTTATTTTCCCTTAAAAGAAGGATTATGTGTTACCTTTTGCCACTACCAAAACGGTTTGTGTTTCTGTGACTGTTTGATTGTGACAATTTAATGGGATAACACCCAGAAAAACAAAGATGTCACTACCGAAACTTTACCAAATGTTTCAGCAGTGACTTGTTTCAGTAGTGATAATTTTAGATACTTTTGAACCTAGCTCAAAGATGTTAATCAGCACTTGGTTAGCTAGCACAGTTCTGAACAGTTGTACACATATAAAAACTAAATGTTATGGCATAACTCCCCAAAAAGTGTGCTTAATTGCAGAAAAAAGGTTAAAAAAAAAATTTACACTCAGATTTTTTTTGAACCCATTTACTTCAAAATGATGGGATCTACCCAATGGACTAAAACATACACTGTATCGGTAGTGACATGAAAAATGCGGGACACATAAAGTTTATATAAAGTTTAATAATTTACAAAGAAAATATATATATATTTTAACTATAAAAAAGGTATTTTTAATATCAGCAATGAAAAAGAAACACCTCCCAATTGAAAGTACCAAATAAATTATGATTTTATATATACTACTGATATTTAAAATATTATTGTGGGTTTCAGTAGATAATAGAAGGATCTTAGTAAACATCTGAGATTTGAATACTTAAATGCTTTTCAAATGTTTTTTGTTTGTGGGACAGCATTTTGCACCAATTCTGTAGAATGGCCCATATATGGCCATTTAGGCGTACATGTGATAACCAGGACATGTAGATTAATATATTTGTATATTGAAGTTTTAGATTATATGCTTAATAAAACCACTAACTGAGGTTGAGTTTCACATGAATTTCTTCCTTTAGCTAGATTGATTATTCTCCAGAGACAGCAAGGCACCAGGCCAGACCGCAGATATATAGCAGTGAACATCACAGTGAACAGTGAGAACAGAAAAGCATCACACCAACAGGAAACGGCAAATAGACGACTGAGAAAGGTTGTGTTATAAAGGTACTTCACTTTGCTTTGTACGTTTTTAGAAAAACGAGAGAAAAATAAACTTTGCACCATCTCAGATGAATGCAGACAGCCTAAGAATAGCAGGCTGTCTGAGAGCAACCTTCACATCACGCAGGCACCACAATCTCTGCCTCTGTTTCTGCGGGTACAGGGATTAGCAGTGACTCACCATGTAAATCCTTACTGTTTTCCTCATTCTTGGAGAGCGCAGTACGGACATCCGTCACTCCTCACCGTGTGTTTACCCTGCTGCTGCTCCTGCGGGAACAAGGGAGCGTGTGTGGGTGTGTTTTCAATCACGGTGGCATAATGAACCAAAGCTATTATTCATGCAAATTACATATCATTTTATCGAAGAACCACTTTCAGAACTTTTAGGTCATGCACTGGGGCTTCAAGTCTTGATTTCTGCTTATAAATTGACCCTCTAACCATAGTCAGTTTATCAAAGTATAGCTCATGTGTGTCAACTAGCCCAGTTTTGGTACAGTAGCACTGGTTATTTATCATTAAAAAAAAGTTGGAATAAAAAGCAAAGATTATTAGATATTTAATCATGTCAGTGTCATGTTAAGCTATGTGTGTCAGTGTGTTTAATCAGTTTGGATCATGACTGATGACCGTGTGTCGAATCTCTCTCATCCTAGACGTGTCCTGACATGGAAGCATCCCATTTATTTTCTAAAGGTGAGCATAGGGGCATTTGCTGCTGCTGGCTCTGACATCTGTCTCCCTTTCCACCATTAAATCACACGGAGCGCTCGCGACTCCCTTCCTGTGGGCGCAGTTATAAATGGAACGACTGCAGGCTTGAAGGATCTGCCCATGCCTGAGTCTCCTGGACGTGGCCATTGACATTAATCTGGTATTTGTTCGAGTGCACCTCTGTTAATTAGCACAGTCATTCTGTGAGTCTGAAAGGGTAATGTTTCACACCCACGGCCCCTGTGCGCCACTCCAGCTCGGCCCAATCTAAGCAGCTGACATTTAAACAATCTGCTTGATATTTAGTAAGAGGATGAAAAGAAATAGCTACTTTATGTGTGCACAAAACTGTAAACACATTTCTTTGGACTCTCTCTCTTTCTCAATCTACAGGCCTGAGTTTGACACCAGGTCTGACATTAAGCGAGTATGTGAAAACCCCATTGACACAATTGAGAAATGATTTAGTGGCCATTTATGGATTCAATTCAATTCAATTCAATTTTATTTGTATAGCGCTTTTCACAATACAAATCGTTGCAAAGCAGCTGTACAAAAAATGTAGGCTACTACAATATATTTAGTAGCTTATTAGTGGTGACTACTGTATGTTAAGTCGATGTACATATGGTATAAATATATATTAAAAAAATTAATAATGGTGTAATCAAAAACAGATGATGAACACTAATAGTAATGATTATGTGTTGCAATCAAACTTGTAGAAAAATTGTGTAGTGCTGTATGTTCTTTCAAGGCTGGCATCATCGGCGGTCCTCTGGGGGGTTGGCATCATCTCTTCTTCTGAATCCGGGCTGAATCTTGTGTAATTCCTAGTTACCACGGGATGGAAACCCCGTGGCAGAAACAGAGAAACAAATAGAGAAATAATTAGCGTAGCTGCTGTTCCAACCAAGCAAAAATTGTGTGTTTTGCCCAAGCTGAAAAATGTTGATGTGCATTTGATCAGATGTAACTGAAGTACAACGTTATGAGATACATTATGTGAATGCTTGGCTAAAGAGATGAGTCTTTAATCTAGATTTAAATATACAGAGTGTGTCTGAACCCCGAACGTTATCAGGAAGGCTATTCCAGATTTTTGGAGCCAAATGTGAAAAGGCTCTCCCTCCTTTAGAGGAAATAACAGTGCATCCGTCTAGTTGCAAATTGCAGTTTAAGAGATTCTGTGTACTGTTTTTTGGTCCAATAAGTAATATCTCGGTCTTATCTGAATTTAATAGTAGAAAATTATTGGTCATCCAGTCTTTCACATTTTTAACACATTCTGTTAATTTTGCTAAGTTAGAAGTTTCATCTGGTCTTGTTGAAATATATAGTTGAGTATCATCAGCATAAAAATGGAAACTAATCCCATATTTCCTAATAATATTACCAAGGGGTAACATGTAAATTGAAAATAGCAGAGGACCTAGGACAGATCCTTGTGGCACTCCATACTTTACTGGTGTTAGCTGCGATGACTCCCCATTTAAATAAACAAAGTGATAGCGATTGGACAGGTATGATCTGAACCATCTTAAAGCCTGCCCTTGAATACCTGTATAGCTTTATAATCGATCTATGAGTATGTCATGATCTATAGTGTCGAGCGCAGCACTAAGATCAAGTAAAACTAGCAATGAGACGCAGCCTGGATCTGACGCAAGTAGCAAGTCATTTGTGATTTTTACAAGTGCAGTTTTTGTGCTATGGTGGGGCCTGAAACCTGAAATTCTTCAAAGAGATTATTATTTTGCAAGAAGGAGCACAATTGAGCAGACACAACTTTTTCCAAAATTTTAGACATAAATGGAAGATTAGAAATGGGTCTGTAATTTGCCAATTCACTAGGGTCTAGCTGTGGTTTCTTAATAAGAGGCTTAATAACCGCTAGTTTGAATGGTTTTGGGACATGACCTAAAGATAAAATGGATGATCAACAATTCAGATTGTAAATGAACTGCTAAGTTAAAAACTGACACTGGGGTGGTACTGTACATTTACAGTACTGATATGCACCCCTTAGGAGTAAATAAAGTACAAAGGTGTACTTTTTAATATGGTACCGCCCCAGTGACAGCTTTTGTAACTTCTTTGGTAACTGCAGCATTCTAATTTTTATATTAGAGCATGGTGTACAATCTATGCTCCATGGAATAATAACGAGAAGGTTGGAATTTTAAGAAGGTTTTTTTTTCTCCAGTTCATTTGTCATCCAAATGAATTAAAAAAACCTCCAAGTCCAGTTTCATTGCCATTACACTACCATTATCCCACCACCACCACAATCAGCAGCTGATGATTACAGTGGAAGTGCAAATGTCTAGAAACAGTGTCAATGCGCCCATGTAATTCTGTGATGGCCCAATTCACAAGTTTCCAAACATTTTCAAATGCAGGACTGCAGATAATGTTCTTACCATATTACACATAAAATTTAAACCCACATTTAAGATGACATTTAGCTAAGCTGTTAAAGAAGTTAACTTCCAAAACAAACATTTACAGATACTGTAATTTACTAACCCCCTTGTCATCTAAAATGTCCATTTCTTTCTTTTTTCAGTCGATAGGAAATTTTGTTTTTTGAGGAAAACATTTCAGGATTTCTCTCCATATAGAGGACTTCTATGGTGTCGGCGAGTTTGAACTTCCAAAATGTTTAAATGAAGCTTCAAAGGGCTATAAATGATCCCATGTGAGGAAGAACGTTCTTATCTAGCGAAATGATTAGTTATTTTTCTAAACAAATTGACAATTTATATATTTTTTAACCTCAAAATGAGATGGGAGTTTTTCGACATATCCTAACTTTCTTAACCCAGAATACACAGAGTTCAGGCAGAGCTAGACAAGATGAGCATTAGAGGTTAAAAAGTATATAAATTGTAATTTTTTTCAGAAAATGACAGATTGTTTCGCTAGATAAGACCCTTCTTCCTCGGCTGGGATCGTTTAGAGCCCTTTGAAGCTGCATTTAAACTACATTTTGGATATTCAGACTTGCTGGCACCATTGAAGTCCACTATATGGAGAGAAATCCTGAAATGTTTTCTCCAAAAAACATAATTTCTTATCGACAGAAGAAAGAAAGACATGAATATATTGGATGACAAGGGGGTGAGTAAATTATCTGTAAATTTTTGTTCTGGAAGGGAACTTCTCCTTTAACATTTTTTAAATGTTCTCAGACCTCCAGGATTCATTCAAATGCCAAAAAGAGACAATCACACACATTTTGTTCATTCATTATCTTGAAGAAAAGTTCACATTGTGCCTTCCAGACTCTTTATTCCCCCTTTAGTCTCTTCCCTAGTGTTTTTTCCAACAGACCTTTGCTTATCTTCAGAACACAAATTAAGACATTTTGATGAAATCCAAAAGCTTTATGACCCTGCATAGACAGCAATGCACCTACCACGTTCAAGGCCCAGAAAGGTAAGGACTTTGTTAAAATAGTCCATGTGACATCAGTGGTTCAACCTTAATTTTACGAAGCTATGAGAATACTTTTTGTGTGCAAAGAAAACAAACAAAAATTTTTTTTCAACAATTTCTTCTCTTCCGTGTCAGTCTTTGACGCAAGTTCACGAGAGTACCTTAGTTTTTTTGTTCTAAAACTATGACAGATTTTCAGTGCCTCATTGAAATGATTTTCAGTGTCAGTCTGAGACCACATCAACAATCTTGGAGTCAAAACCTAATTTAAACCTGGAAATACGAAACAGGAAGATTAAACTATTTCTAGGTCACTAATCACATAAGTAAATTTGCGACATTGACCATGTGACTCATTGTACAGACAGATCTTCTTGCTTCCAGTGAATCATCTGGGTGTCATCTCAAATCATGCTGAAGAACATGATCATCAGGTCTGACACAAACAGAATCTGCAAAATGTTAATTATTTTACCAAAATAAGAGGGATTATATATGCATGTCATTTTTTTATTTAGTACTGACCTGTATAAGATATTTCACATAAAAGATGTTTACATATAGTCCACAAGAGAAAATAATAGTTGAATTTATAAAAGTTACCCTGTTCAATAGTTTCCATACACTTGATTCTTAATACTGTGTCGTTACCTAAATGATCCACAGCTGTGTTTTTTTTTTTTTTTTTTTTGTTTAGTGATAGTTGTTCAGGAGTCCCTTGTTTGTCCTGAACAGGCAAACTGCCTGCTGTTTTCAGAAAAATCCTTCAGGTCCCACAAATTATTTGGTTTTTCAGCATCTTTGTGTATTTGAACCCTTTCCAACAATGACTGTATGATCTTGAGATCCATCTTTTCACACTGAGAACAACTGAGGGACTCATATGCAACTATTAACTATAGGTTCAAATGCTCACTGATACCTCAGAAAGAAACAAAGCATTAAGAGCCTTTTTGAACTTTTTGAATTTGAGGATCTGGGTAAATGTAACTTATTTTGTCTTCTGGGAAACAAGTAAGTATCTTCTGTAGCTTCTAAAGGGAGGTACTAAATGAAAAAATATGATATTTAAGCAAAATATTTGTTCAAAAGTTTATAACCCTGGCTTAATGCATTGCTTTTCCTTTTGGAGCATTAGTAAGCGTTTGAAACTTCTGTAATAGTTTCATATGAGTCCCTCAGATGTCCTCAGTGGGAAAAGATGGATTTCAAAATGCTCATTAATGATCATAGGTGTTATGGTTAATTTGCATACACCATGGTTTGATCACACTCACTGACTTCCAGAAAGCAGCAGATCTCCGAAGGTTTGTGAGAGATATAACTCTTCGGCCATAAACCCAATGGGGTCAATTTTGTGCCAATTTTAGACGCAGAAGATGACAGAATTGTGGTGTCAGGTCAGAGCTTTTGACCTCAATTCTAACAGTTGGCTGACCCCATTGAGACCTGTCATTGCTAGCATATGTGCACTATACAGCAATGAAAGAAGAAGTGCTGATGTAGCAAAGACAGTGGATATGAGTGATATCCTCTCTTAGGTATTTAATAAATACCTTTGTGGGTGGTAAGCAATTATTTATACTGCAAAGTCAGCCATATGACCCTTAGGTGTGTATGCTCTCATATGATGTCATAGCAGAGTATCATAACAGGAAATTAATTACTTTCTAATCAGCCTTGCCCAGTGCACTGGACATATCAATATTTACAAAATAAGCCTTCTAACTAAAACCTCAGCACAACAGCGGTCCATAAATCACTCGCTCTTTATTCCTAAAGCACTTTTCTCTCTGTCCCAGAAAATTATTTTAGGAACAATCCCAAAAGGTCCTGAAAATGGCATATTTTCTCATCCATCATTTGGTCTAAAAAGTTTTCTGTTTGATCGACCACATTGACAGGATTGCTGATGTGAGATCATAGATTTATTTAAAGCAGTAAACTTATAAATACTGAAACGAAATGTATGACGTCTTTGATAAAAATAAAAACTTCTATAAAAGTTTCTCTTGTGTTCTACAAAGTAAGTTTGAAGTGTGCGCCTCCTCGCAAAACAAGTGAGAGAAAATCACCATGACTGTGTCCTGCCTTTGTAAGTAAAGCTGCCATTAATGTCAACCCATAACTCGAGTGCTCACAGCTGAGCTGAGCCTTTCTTCATGAACATTTAGATAATTGTTGCCCACATAATAGTATCGTTCCAACCATTCATCAGTAAAAGCATTTCAAGGACACCTCTGGAAAGCAACACCCCTGACTTAGCACTCTGAAATAATCTTTCATCCTAACTACTGTTATTTTACAGGTTGATTGAGTGACAACTGAGTGGCACAGTGGACACCGTGGGAGAGTCACATCGGAGCCAAAATTAGGTAAACACTTAGGCCCGGTTTCACAGACAAGGGTCCTAGACTAAAATGTAAGTCTGAGCTGTTTGAACTGAAAGAAACTTGCACTGACTGAACTTAAAATATATCGGTGTCTTTGTTTTGTCTCAAGATGCACACCAGTAATGTTTTTTTCTAAGCATGTTTATAAAAATTACTTAAATATCCTAATTGAACTATCTGCTAATCCTGGCTTAGTCTAAGCCCTGTCTGTGAAACCGGGCCTCAATGTAACATATTTTGACATGATCATGTGACCAACTGGGAGAAGTTTGATTGGCAAAAATTAGGATTTGAGTTTGTTATTGCTGCTATAGAGTGTTTTCACAACGCGGCATCAATCGGCCATATTGGCGGCACTTTACGTAAACAATGCCACTGATCCAAACAAAACTTGCATATTTTGCTGATTATTGCTGCTTAAAATGGACAATTATTGTCATGTTTTAGGATGTAGTAATTGGTCAGGCCACGAAAAACATTTGGAGTACTATAGACTGCTAAAAGTTATAACAAATCAAGGAAAAGAGTGCAAAAAACTGTCTGAGGAAAAAAGGCGTTTGTGGTTGGCCAAAGTGAACCAGGATTTCCAGGGCAAGAATCTTGACAACATTCATGTTTGTTCTTATCATTTCCAGTCAGGTAGTGAAATATTAGGCTAATACAGTGGTCTTCAACCCTGTTCCTGGGGACCCACTGTCCTGCAAACTTTATTTTCAACCTGCTTCAGCACACCTGCATGTGTATTCCTAAGTATTCCTAAAGAGCTTAATTTCCTGCTTCAGGTGTGTTTGATTAGGGTTGGAGCTAAACTCTCCAGGATAGTGGGTCCCCAGGAGCAGGGTTGAAGAACTCTGGGCTAATATCTTAATTAATACTGCTCTTATGTATCTTTACCACCTATTAACAGTTTGGCAAAATATTGTCCTCTATATGATTTAGCAGCTTCCACACATTTTTTAATGGTTTAGACAGCAAAAATTAGCAGAACAACGTATTCAGTAGTACATTAACTGTGCAGTCCATGCTGTTGTTTACATTCAAGTATTGCCAGTATGGTTGTGCATCTGGGTAACTGACCAAATCTTGACATAAGTGCAAACCCCCTGTTGGGGAATTTGGTAAAGGGCACTACCTGACAGAAAACATAGGACCCTTACACTTCCCTTAATCTCCCTTATTTGAAAAGAAACTATATTAGTAACCATTTCTTGATAGCAATTTTTAATTTGAACAATGTACATAAATATTGTATAAAGTATGGTAAGTCTGCAATTTTATGTGCATTATCTTATTTACCATCATTAAATTGATAATGTATATATTATCAGTATACAGTCTGCTCTCTAGGCTAGGGAATCAGTCATTGACAGATTGATATTACTCAACCACTAATCAATACAGTCCTAATAAATCATTTAGTACATTAAATATAACAACAAACCATGGTTACATGTGAGTGATCTGTTGATTTAATGTATGATGTTCTATATGATCAAAATGATGAAGTGGAACATGTACTGTGTTTGACCAAACCCAAACATGCATTGCACAATTATAATATTACTGGACTTGTATATTTCTCTTTGCTGACAAGCAAGTTGCAAAATAGGGAGATCATTTTTCAGACAGACGTTTTCATCATGTCATCCAGCTGGTGACCCTATTCTTCATTGATTAGTAGCACACTGACCTACATGACCTTTTGCATCCGATTGGACATGGCAAATATTGATTCACCATTTGGAAAGCTGTACCTCTCTAATGCTTTCAGACCTAGTGCAGAAATTTCTTATGCATCTCTTGGTTCTCATGAATACAAATGAAGTAGGATGAGGCTATTAATCTGTGCTGAAATCCTGTCTCGCTACAATGTACATGCAAAAATACTGTACGCATGTCAGTATTGTACAGTATATGTATTGTGTGGATTTTGACAAGATAAGGAGCTGCCAACACAATATACTGTTCACCTCAACCCAGCATCCACCAATTCTCCAAACAGTATAATGAAAAGTGTCTCTTCAATACATAGAAAACAAGGCATTTATTGTTCCATATTATTTAAAAAGGCACACTGTGTTCAGCATTAATGCTGTGGTACTAGCAGTGTGTTATTTCTAAGAGGACGATGACAGACTTGAAAGGAAATAATTACAATGTGAGAACAAGAGACTTCCAACACTAACTGTTTTGTAAATAAATGTCGCTTTGCACTAATTCAACCATTTAGCTCCAATAAAACCCGCAACTGTCAACATTGTTGTCCACCATAAATCACCATTTTAACAAATGTTTAAACAAGCATTAGCTGTCAACTCAAATGCGCTCTGGATTTGACAGATTCTGTGTATGTTAACAAGATGTTTGAGCATCAACGGAGAAACAGTGAAGGGCGAGGTTAGAATAGCCTTCAGCTCTCTCATGCTGGGATGTGAGCTCTTGCCTGACAAACTACAAACCCAGAAGATACACTGTGCTCAGATAAACCACTTTTAACCCGCACTTCTTGGATGGCCTCTTTTCTTCCCTGCCATCTTCGTAAATTCTCCAAGGTGACTTTGTAGATTGCAACCTCAAAATCCCATCATTATTTGTGGAGGCAAACTCACTTCTGCTCAAAATGTATCTGCTGAAAATGATATTTTATACAATTTATTTAAGTTAAAAGGGGGGATAAGTTTTAAGTAGCTTTAAATGACTAAAGATCTTGTGGGATGTCAGAGAGTTACATACTGGCGGGACCTAAAGTGTTCAGAATATTTAAGTAGTCTTCCAAAACCCTTGTTTATTGTATAATTTGGTTCTTTAATTATATTTAACAAATGAGAACCCAACACTGTCAGTTTAAAGCCCTGGACAGCGTCTTAAGAAAGTCTGGTCAATGAAACTTTGAAAGGCGTCCAACTGTCTCTAAAAATAGCAAGTATGGATCCTGAAACCATCGCCTTCTGTTTCCTTCCACTCTCAGTGCCGCAAAGGAGTACAATCCGTCAGGTGATAAACACCGAGTCTGATGTCGCGTTTCTGTCAGCTCCAAATTAGCAGAGACAAAGAAAACCACTATTTCAAAGTGAACCATTTGTGGTTCAATAGGTGTTAAAAGCGGACAAAGTGAGCTACAGAATACGTGGAGAATTTTAGCTACTTCGTCGTAGAGTTATAGAGTGAAAGACTGAACAAGGGTAATTCATCGCTCTTGCCTCTATTCATCGATTAAACAGGTAAGTTAAAATATCTTGTATTTCAGAAACTGTGTCAGGACTATATATAAGACAATGCGAAAGCATGTTGCAACTTTCGCCTCGCCATTATTTAGTCTGGCGACTCTGTGCATTCCTGGAAGCTGCGTTTTCATGGGATCGTATGCAGACTTCAAAACGTGCGCTAAATTATTTTTTTATTGCATGTTAGATACCCATAAACACGGAAGAAATTTTTTCACATTCAAAATGCAAAGTGCATATATTACAAGTATTCTTGTGTAATGTTTTTAATTTTCTTAAACATCTGAATGTGTTTCTCAAGAACTGTCGAAGTAAACTCTTTACTTCATTAGCATCCCTTTGTGAATATTGTTAGGACTGTGCGTTGTCCACTCCGGGGACTTTATTAATGAAGTCTGCAAAGATCCTATGCGCTTCAGAATCTGCAGAAAGAGTATTACCAGTGTATTTGATCAAGGGAATTTGAGGCGGATAGCCTAGACAGGGCTACTTTAATGTTTCATAACTGTGTATTCAGAGGGTTTAGTTATTCACGTTTAAACACATTTAACAGGGTGCCACTTATTCGGGGGTTCAACTGGGGGGCGGAGGTGGAGACGGGGGCGTTTCAAACGGATGCCCCTAGTGGCTATCATTGGTACCACATGTTTAAAAAGCTTGCTTTTCGCTGGTGAGCACAAATAGTTTGCTAGCCTACACATTTGAGAAGAATGTGGAAAACAGACTGAGGAAGACACGCACACTTATTTTAACACCATAGCCTACTTTGGAGAGCTTTCTCCGTAGCCCACAGCATCTCTCTCTTCTGCATCCTGACTTTTTAAGCTCATCCTTGTTCTTTACCTGTACAAAACCACTTTTATTATAAAAAAAAGCCTGCATTTATTTGATCCAAAGTATAGCAAAACAGTTTGAAATATTTTTACTATTTTAAATAACTTTTTTATTTGAATATATTTTAAAGTGTAATTTATTTCTGTGATTTCAAAGCTGAAATTTTAGCATCATTACTTCTGTAACATGATCCTTCAGAGATCGTTTTAATATTCTGATTTGCTTCTCAAAAAAAAACACATTTCTTCTTATTATTATCTTGAAAACAGCTGAGTAGAATGTTTCTTTGATGAAATATAATTATAAATGTGTTTATCATCAATTTAATGCATCCTTGCTAAATAAAAAACATTTATTTCTATAATATGAATATTTCATAATATGAACTCAAATAAATGTTGATCTTTAGATCTTTTTATTCATCAAATAAATACATAATAAAATGTACTCAGCTGTTTTAAATATTGATGATGATAATAATAATAATAATAATGTTTATTGAAGATATTGATGAGTAATGATGCTGAAAATGTAGCTTTGATCATAGGAATACATTACATTTAAAAAAAATATTCAAATAGAAAACAGTTATTTTAAATAGTAAAAATATTTCAGAATTATACTGTTTTTGCTGTACTTTGGATCAAATAATTACAGGTTCTGTTCAAAAACAGCAGCACAAGTTTTCAATTACATTTTATACAATAATAATAGCGGCTTAAGGCTATATTTGGCCTAAAATGAAAGCCAGTAGCCTATATCTACATTTTTAGAGCCTCCAATCTTTCGTTTCGACGTCCGTATGGGTTCGAGCTTTATTAGGGCGATCAGATCAATGCTCGAATAGATTAATGAATATGATACGTTTACAGTTAGGTTCAATATAAACTGCGTATTGGAATTTGGGGATTGTTTAATTTTTTAGCATAGCTAAAATCAACAATAACCCAGCGTAGCCTATCTACTACAGTTTTTCAGCGTAAACCGTCGCTTATTATGGACAGCAGTGGTTTTATTCCCTCTAGGTGCGATCAAGGTGCTATTTTGACTCACAATATCTGTTGCTCACACTACAGCATGGCGTGTTTTACATCAGACCCAGTTTCTGGAAACGCTGGCAACAGGCTACATTTGTGAACATCTCTGTTACAGTATCAAAAGGTGGTTCCTCAGGTTATATCAGCGTTCGCGTCCAGTGTGTCACAGCTGACGTCGACTGACACTCGGTGGAAGCCCCTCTCTCCTTCCCTCGCGCTTTTTGTTCTCCGGTTTGCTTCATTCGCGAGGGTTCGTCTTATTTTCCTCACCTCGAGCTTCACTCGGGAGCCGTCTGTCTATATCAATGTGCATTAATGTAGGAGACACCGTGGAAGAGATAAGGTGAGATAACCTTGTTGATAACAAAGAGCACTACGCGAAGGTCTGCGTTTGATTGTGACATTGGCGGACTTGTTACTACCACGCGTTTTGTAAACTCGACTTCTGTTGTCTGTTATGTTTAACTGCATTGACGGCTGTTAAATAAATGTCGATAGAAGGTACGAGAACCATCACTTTCTCTCTGATGTTTTAAAAAATGCATGCACTTTTGTTTATTTACAATGCGTCTCTTGCAGAGCTCTTATCTCCTCACCTGGCACCTTTGTTTTGGATTTGCCAAGGATTTCCTAAAGCGACAGTGGGTATACACGACTGAAGGATTTCGGGTTTTAATCTAAATCGGGATCTATTCATCCAAACTGGGATCTATGAGCGGAAAAGTGGCTAAGCCTAAAGAAGAAAAGGATGCTTCAAAGGGTAAGAAGAGTCTTGAAACGTCTCGAATGCTCAAAGTACATCACAGGTTTTAAAGCGACCGTGAGCTCATTCATCTCCCACTCGTTGCATTGTTGTTCAATTGTGAAAACGTAAAAGCAGTTATGGAAATTGGCCAAGATAAATGTGAAACGTTTATGAGAATACATTCATCCAACCGCCACCTGATAAAGAGCGAAAATGAGCACAAATTTCATTCAATCTGTTCTGCAGAGATGAATTATCCGGCTGTCGCTTTAACGCAACCTGCAATAAAACCAATGAATGTTCTATTCAGATTCATTTTCCCCTTCCTTGCACATTAAGGTAGGTCTGAGTAACTGTTCAAATATTTATCACATTTGCAACGATCTGCTCTGTGTGATGACGCTTAATCGTTTGTTTGGGTAGCTACTGCGCAAATGACCTATTGCGTAAAACTGAGCTTCTGCATGTCTCTGAAACAGCCGCGCTTTAGCGGGATGTAAACTGGCCGACCATTGCCATGGAGACAAAGGGGCTACAGGGTTGCCAAAGAAACCTCCGCGCGATTAATTGATGTGCATGCTGTCTGCTGAGGGGTTTTCATTTCAGTTTACAACGACATGAATATGCTGTGCTCCTTTGTTCCGACTGATGAAAACCCACAGTGTAGTTTAGCCTGATTACCTGTCAAATAAACCTGGCACTGTGTATTAGGAACATAGTT
This sequence comes from Garra rufa, assembly GCF_049309525.1. Taxonomy (NCBI): domain Eukaryota; kingdom Metazoa; phylum Chordata; class Actinopteri; order Cypriniformes; family Cyprinidae; genus Garra; species Garra rufa. The sequence continues at coordinate 32,701,022 of NC_133376.1, forward strand.
GGCACATTGCTTTTGTTCCTCTTTTGTAAATCGCTTTGGATAAAAGCATCTGCTAAATGCATTAAGGTAAATGCAAAACAATAAAACCAAACTTAGAAGCAAGCAACTTTTAAAATATATGTTTATAGTTACAATAGAAATTATCATAAATAAATTAGTAATATGTGACACTGGACCACAAAACCAGTCTTAAGTAGCACAGGTATATTTGTAGCAATAGCCAACAACCCGTTGTATAGGTCAATTTTTCTGTTATGCCAAAAATCATTAGGATATTAAGTAGGGTCATGTTCCATAAAGAGATTTAATAAATTTTCTAACATAAATAAATCAAAACCTAATTTTTGATTAGTAATATGCATTGCTAAGAATTTAATTTGGACAACTTTAAAAGCGATTTTCTCAATATTTTGATTTTCAGATTCCAGATTTTCAAATAGTTGTATTTCGGTCAAATGTTGTCCTAACAAACCGTACATCAATGGAAAGCTCATTTCCATAACTCTAATGACTGGTTTTGTGGTCCAGGGTCACATACTGTATATTGACTAGAATGACTTGACTTTGATTCTTTTGACTTTGTTTTGTTGAAAATTTTCCGTAGACTCACTAATAGAAATTCAGTGCTGATCAGAAATAAGTATGAGTGATTGCTTTGTTTTATTTTGGAAAACAATTGTTCAGAATTATTAGTAAAAAAAAAAACTCTTCTTCTTAAAAGACCTTGGTCTTGAGGCAAAGAAGAGAAATCCATTTCTCGCCCCTCTTTAGAGCACAGAATGAACAGACAGACAGCTTAGCATTATGTTATATAATTTCAGCATATCTTCATGTATTTTTTATTATTAGTGTTTGTAGTAAACGTACAGCAGACTTTGTTGAATACCGACAGGAGTTCGTTTTTCTTTTTGTTTTAGGCAGCACTTTGTCAAAGCATTGTACGTGACTCATTCACTCAGCATGCTGGCTTTCATCTTATTTGTTTATGAAACACATTGCAGTGGCTGCCTCTACATCATTAAAACTTTCAGGATTCCATTAACTTTGGTATTCTCACCGTCCTTGGTTAGTTACTTTAGATGCGAAAAGTTTTCTGTATAAGCATGAGATCATCTGTTTTTTCATAGAAACTATGCTATGTCATTCACACTTTGGCAACTACATTGTTTTTTTTGATGGGTTATTTCTACTTTATCTAACCAATAAAAATGCCTTTGGCTGGTGTAGCCTAATGATGTCAAGTTGATTCATTTGTATTAAATAATAATCTTGACTTTTTTAAATTTTGAATTTAGTCTGAAATTCACACAGATCACATCGCCATTCTCTCTCTCTCTAATAATATCCTGTTTATCATCACTATCTCCGTAATAAAACAAACTTAACCATGGAAGTTACAGTGGTGACCAAAATTATTAGAACATTGGTATTTTCACCAGCTAAAAATTGTTTTAAGTCTGTTATTTCTATCTTTTGCTGTAGTGTGTCAGTAGAAAATATCAGTTTACTTTTCCGGACATTCATTTTGGCAATAATTGTAATATTCCAGTGAGATTTTTGTTTGCTTTTTGTTTGTTTGCAAGTATTCAGTGATCCATACAGAGATCTGATTCCATCATATTCTAGTCTGTCTGGAAAAATTTAAAGAAACAAAACAAACTGAGACAGACTAAATCCAGAAGAACTGTGGCAAAGTCTCCAAGACGCTTCAAGAAACCTACCAGCAAAGCTACAGTACTGTTAAAAGTTTTAGGCACTTGTGTAAAAATGCTGTCAAATGAGAATGCTGTCAAAAAATAATGTCATAAATAGATTTTCTTTATCAATTAACTTCTGTTAACTCAATTAAATCAACATTTGGTGTGACCGTCCTTTGCATTTAAAGTAGCTTTTGCCCTAGGTGCACTTGCGCATAGTTTTTCTTGTAGTTTTGCAGGTAGGTCTCTTGAAACATCTTGGAGATGTTGCCACAGTTCTTCTGGATTTAGTCTGTCTCAGTTTGTTCTGTTTCTTCATGTCAGTCCAGACAGACTGGATGATGATGAGATCAGATCTTTGTGTTGAGCACTGGCTGTTGTCAGACTCCTTGTGCAAACAAAAATCTTCACCTCACTGGATTATTACAGCTAATGGCAAAATAGATGTTTGGAAATTAAAACTGATATTTCCTACTGACACACAGCAAAGGATATAAATAACTGACATAAAACCATCTTTTAGCTGGTGAAAATACTAGTATTCTAAACATTTTGGCCACCACTGTATATTTTTTGAAAATATATGTATTATGAATTTCTAGCTGTATGGGTTTTATTTAGGGATTGATAAATATCAGTCTACCATTGCACTGCAATTTTGGCCAATGGCGCTGAATGCTCAAGGGTACATGACTACAGTACGGGCTAATTAGCCGGAGGATGAATGCCACAGGCTTTGGACGGTCTGAGCAGGGCTTGCGAGTCTTTCATATTTTCTTGCAGATGAATTCATCTCCAGGCCAGATGCAGTGCCAAATCAATAGGCATCCAGAGCATAATTTACAGAGGCTTCATTAATCACAAAGCAGCAGAAGCTTTTTTTCTTTTTCTTTTTTTTTTGTGCCTGGCTCTGACACCTGCTCTAATCTTCTTGGCATAACGGCACCCTGACTGCTGCAGCATCCAAATCCACTGATGGTGTGACTGGAGGTGGAAAAAAACATGCTGTCTTGATCTGCCGGACCCAAGTAAATTAAATAGCTGAATTTGACTTGTGTATAAAGGGATGTTTTGTACAGTGCAATGTTTCAGTACTGAAGGTTAAATTGTGTCAGTAACATAAAAGAGTTTACACTTGTTGTTTGGATGATGCCAACCGCTCATATAAACGTGAGCATTGACTAAAGTGTCCGCAACTGCAAGCCGTAGACGTGCACCCCAAAACAAAATAATAATAAGTTCCTGAATTAAAGCATTACATAATTAAGCAATATGTGTCAATATGATATTTAGTGCAACAAATACAGTTGCAAGCTAAATTATTCAACCCCCTTGACATGCAAGACATTTTGTTCCAGATAATTTGTTTTTCTAAAAACAAATCTACAAAGGCATTAGGACACTATTAGATAAAGTATTTTAATACACATTTGAGTAATTCTGAGGACATAAATTGATAAATAATGAAAAAAAATCAAATTGGCTCTAAACGTTCATGTTCAAAATTATTCAACCCCCAAAAGTAAAATTTGGTGCAGAATCTTTTATTATTTTAAACCACCAATAAACGCTGTTTGAAAGTGTTTAGAAGCGTTGATCACCTCTCTACTGCAATCTTGGACCATTCCTCGGCTGAAAACGCTTTTAGATCACGGATAATCTTTGGTTTTCACTTTGCCACTGCTTTCTTCAAATTCAACCAAATATTTTCAATGAGAATTAAATCTGGAGACTCAACAGGCCACTCAAGAACATTCTGTGACTGATCCCTGAACCAAGCATAAGCAGATTTGGATGTTTACTTGTGGCATGATTGTCCTGCAGGAAAGTCCATTGATCATCATCTTCGGTCTTTGCACCAAAGGCATCACAATTCTTGTCAAAATGGCCTGATACTTCAAAAAATCCATGGTTTCCTTCATACAGTCATGTTTTCCTCTTCATGCTACAGTAAAACAACCTCATAATTGGATCAGCTCACCTCCATGTTTGACCATGGAGATAGTGTTCTTCTGCTCATTAGTTTTCCCTTTTGGGGTTGAATGATTATGACAGCTGTGTTACTAAAAAAAATCCTAGAACTCAAACACATTACATTATATATTGACATTGTCACTTTTAATATGCCAGTACACTGTTGTAGATGCAATTTTTATAAAGTCCTGAAACTTCAGACACACTTTTATTTGTAAAGTACTGCAGTCTCTGGGGGGTTGAATAATTTTGATTGCAACTGTATATCATATGAGACCCTGGACAACAAAACCAGTCATAAGGTTCAGTTTTCTGAAATTGAGATTTATACATCATCTGAAAGCTGAATAAATTTTCATTGATGTATAGTTTGTTAGGATACGACAATATTTGGCTGAGATACAGCTATTTGAAAATCTGGAATCTGAGGGTGCAAAAAAATCAAAATATAGAGAAAATCACCTTTAAATTGGTCCAAATGAAGTTCTTAGCAATGCATATTACTAATCAAAAATTAGGTTTTTATATATTTATGGTAGGAAATTTTCAAAATGTCTTCATGGAACATGATCTTTACCTAATCCTGATGATTTTTGGCTTAAAAGGTAAAATCAATAATTTTGACACATACAATGTATTGTTGGCTATTGCTACAAATATACCTGTGCTACTTGTGACTGGTTTTGTGGTCCAGGGTCACATATATCAAGTTTAAGGTCAGTAGGATTTTTAAATGTTTTTGAAAGAGGTCTCTTATGCTTACCTAGACTGCATTTATTGTAATCAAAATACAGTAATACTGTGAAAAAGAAAGTAATTTATTTGAAATGGATGTCTTTTGTAACATTCTAAATGTTGTTGTCACTTTTGATCAGTTTAATATGTCTTTGCTGAATAAAAGTATTAATTGCTTTCCAAAAAAAAAAGTAGTTCCATGTTTTCCACTTGTATATTCTAGTCTGGAACACTAAGAGCGTAGACTCGTCATTATAATGAAATGACCCACTGCTGTTATATTAAATAAAATATAATTTAGTAAGAAAATTATGTTGCATAATGCTCTGCCAGAATTCTATTGGTCTTTCAAGGGTCAGATGCTTGTGGTTTGTAAAGGCTGCGTAAGGACAGTGTGATTCAGGACAGTGCTACCGCTTCCTCAGCGCTGACAGAAATCTCAGCATGCAGCCCTAAAGCAAGACTCCATCTGCATTAGAGAGCTGTCACTCTACGTCGCTGCCTTGCTCTCTGAAATGTTTGGGAATGTCGCGGGCCTGTCTCTATTGCTGTTCCCTGCACCTCGTCAATGACGGCCGGGCTGGTGAAAGCAGCACGATTAGTGCTCTCTGATTGGCTGGCCATTTCTCGCTTTAGCTTGATCTCCAGCTCCTCAAAAGACCCCGGCGCTTGTCATAACAGCAGCCTCAAAAACATGCCTGAAAAGAAAGAGCAGAATAATGCAAACCTTGTTTATTTTGTTTTTTTTGAAGGACAGTCATAAAATTTCAAGTGCCTTTCCTCGGTTTGGCAATTTGCCTGAACTGAGCGTAATAGTTACCTGTTAGTTATAGTGGGATAAATATTCATGCTGGAATTAATATTCAAGCAAGTCATGGATATGTCACCTTCAAACATAGAAGAGCACAAAGTAGCCAGGTGATTCATCTTAATTAAATGCTGTGACCTTAAAGTCTTCAAATACCATGGTGAAGTGAGTGAAGCAGTAATCCAGAGTGCTCTGGAAGTGTCTAAGCTAAGATTGTAGTTCCTGTAGAAACTAGCTTTGCTTCAGATGGCAATTTATAAAATTATAGGTCACATTGCTCAGCTCAGAAGGTCACAACCACACAGTTCCCAGTCTCAGCCTCAGATGGTGCATGGGCGCACAATTCACGCGTAGACTGTCTGATGCATATTGCTCACAAAACTAGACAGTGCTCTTTTTATTTTATCTTATTTAGTCTTATCTGATTGGCTGATTTTGTGCAACTTCTGGAAGTAAGGGCGCATAGGATTTTATCAGTCTGCCTTGTAAGTGATGTGTTTTCAAGGATACAACGTTAAGCCCAATTATTACATCCTACCGATTGAAGTGTGGTATTGTGTATTTTAGGATAAATCTTCCCTAAACAACATTTAATACAAACATGTTCTGTGGTTGATGTGGTTTACTCTCTCATTTTGAACTCAAAATGAACAGTGCACATTAAAAGATTAGTTCAATCCAAAATTCAAATGTCCTGATAACCCTGTCATCCAGGATGTTTATGTCTTTCTTCAGTCGAAAAGAAACAAAGGTTTTTGAGGAAAACATTCCAGGACTTTTCTCCATATAGTGGTCTTCAATGGGAGCCAATGGGCTGAAAGTCCAAATTTCAGTTTCAGTGCAGCTTCAAAGGGCTCTGCACGATCCCAGCAGAGGAATAAGGGTCTTATCTAGTAAAATGATCAGTCATTTTCTAAAAAAATGAAAATTATATACTTTTTAATCACAAATGCTCATCTTGCACTAGATTGACCTTGCGCATTACATAGTCACATTGGAAAGGTCACGCACCAACCTATTGTCTACAAATTAAACATCCAAAGAAAGTCAAACGGCCTTTACAAAAAACGATTTTGAAGGACAAGAGTTTTTCGTCCTACACCATCTTTTTGAACCGAAGTACACAGATGAAGAACTAACCGCGTACAAGGCGAGCATTTGTGGTGAAAAAGTGCATAAATTCTTTTTTTTTTTTTGAAAATTACTGATCATTTCACTGGATAAGACCCTTATTCCTCCGCTGGGATCGTGCAGAGCCCTTTGAAGCTGCACTGAAACTGAAATTTGGACTTTCAGCCCATTCCTCAGCTGGGATCATCTTTGAAGCTGCATTAAAACAGCAGTTTGGACCTTCAAACCGTTGGGCATCATTGAAGTCCACTATATGGAGAAAAATCATGGGATGTTTTAGTCAAAAACCTTAATTTCTTTTTGATTAAAGCAAAACATGAACATCTTGGATGGCATGGGGGTGAGTAAAATTATCAGTAAATTTTAACTCTGGAGTGAACTCATCATGTGCATCAGTATAAAATACAAAATGTAAACATTAGGAAACAGTTTTTTTTTTTGCATCTGTAGTTCTCTCCATCAAAATCACATTCTAGGTTGGGGGAGAATGTTTTAACCTGTGGACTAAATAACAACATGCAGCAACAGCATAAAATCCCAATTATGCTGAAAAACTGCAGACTTGGCAACACTTTACTTACTAATGATAGTACATTTACAAATATACAACATTGTGCAACATATTACTTACACATGATTACCAGTCGGGTTTGTCTTAAATAAGCTACTGTTTATTGTGGAAAGTGATAGGCTATTTCAGTAGTCCAACCATTTTCACTCTGAATCTTTGATATCTTTGCCTTTGACTGTTAATTTGCCAATTGAATAATTTAGACACTTTATTATAACGTGTTACGTCAATGCTGAGGTCACAAAGAAGTTCAATTATGAGAGGAAGAACAATTGATGAGAAAGAAATGGCAGAGAGAGAGGGCGAGCGACCCTTAATGGTCCATTGTGCTGGAGTTTTCATATTATGACTGATGACAGCAGTGGCCTAGTGATGGTTGTAATGGGATTTATGCAGCAATGCATTTATGGGGATTAAAACCCAATCAGTCTCACAGTGTTGTGCATGTAGGCCACTACCACACATCCTCTAAATCTGGAATATTCATCATCTCTGCATTCTTCAGCGTGTTCCTTCAGTCCACTTAGTTATAACGAAGCCTTTAATGTTAAGGATATTCCTATCTGTAATGATATTTTCCTATCTGTTGTCATTGTGTTGTAAAACACTTGGAGAATGGTATGTTGGGTATTGTTTTTAGGTGAGTAGTAATCTTTGAACTAATCATGTTCATACCCAGTCTTACTGATCTAGTTATGTGTGTTATTTGGTGGATTCTTTCATTACACTAATGGCTTGATTCAGAGGATGTGTTTTTTGTAGGTGTGGGATTACATGGCAGTTCAGGATTTTGGATTACAGGTCTGAATGCAATTGTTTGAGATTTAGAAATGCATTTTCATGCCATTTGTTGATATCAAGATAAGCTGCTCTGTTTGGTGTCATTTAAGACGGAGGCACTGCTTATGTTGCTTTCTAGGTTTTGGAGTACAGTAGGGCAATTCAGAGAACAGTAACATCGCAAACTGATATCAGTCTGTTGTTTTGTTTAATTTTCAGTGTTTTGTATACACAAACCAGAGATGGAAACTCAGTTCTGAGACTCAAGTCTGAAATTAAAGTAGTAGTTCATCCAAAACAGAATATTGTCATCATTTACTCAACTTAATGTTGTTCCAAACCTATTTGACTGACTTTCTTCTGTGGAATGCAAGATAAGATATTTTTTTAAAATGTCTCAAGTGTTTTTGTCCATGCAATGGAAGTCAGTGGTCACCAAAATGGTTACCAACATTCTGTAAAACATCCTTTGTGTTCCGCAAAAGAAATATAAAGTCATACAGGTTTGAAACGACATGAGGATGAGCAAATTATGATTTTTGGAAGAACTATTCCTATAAGTGACAAAACGTTGCACTCCAAATGAGTTTTGTAAACAGCACATTTTTTTAATCCAATCCTGGAAAAAATTTTCTCTGAATTTTGGCATCTTTTGTGCACTCTTTGGAATATAAAGTAGGTAAAAAAACTTGTCTAAAAGTTTTTATATTTAGATTTCACATTCCCACCGTGGTCAATGTATGAATTAACTATTAAATTTAAAAGTAAATTGATCAAGCAACCCTGTTAAAAACAGCATATTTTATATGTAGGTATGTTTTGAAGCATGGCAGCTGGTTTGAGTTGATTTAAGCTAGTCCTTAGATGGTCCTTAGCTGGTTTAAGATGGTCCTAAGCTGGTTGAGCAACTAGCTCCTGCTCAGGACTTTCTTAAACCAGCTCATGACCAACTAAGGACCAGTTTAAACCAGTTCAAACAAGCTGCCATGCTTCAAAACATACCTAACCAACATATGCTGTATTTTTTTCAACAGGGAAATCTCTTGAAATGTAATGAAAATGCATTTTTACTAAATAATATAAGAGAAGAAATATTTGTTCTTTGTCGTGGTTTATATAGCTAACCCGTGACATGGAAAACAAAAGAGATTTGACTTGTGCTCCTTTCAAAAGCCTTAGATTGTGAACATGTCTGAGACAAACTGTGTAGACACACACACACACACACACACACACACACATACACAGTCCATGTGTCTGTAGGATTGCTTTGAATTGCTTTGCCATGCCTTTCAGCAGTTTGACTCAGCAAATCAAAACCTTGTGACTGAAAAAGAGAATGTTGTTTTTAGTCTGAAAACATATTTGAGTATTTAGACATTAGACAGGCTTCAGCTGCTTCTAACAAGGTCACAGTACATTCATAACACATCTCAGACATGGGGGAGTGAAACCTTCCTCTGACTCCTGCAATTTTGTGTTATTATTGCTCTTCAGAGCAAGTATGAACCTCACAGCTACAGAAACACTACCAAGAGCATAATTATTGCGACGCTGTTGTCCAGTGATCCGTGTCAACTGCACTGACAAATATTTTGCCTCGGTCATGCATGACATTTCAAGTGTAGCGGCAGGAGTCCAGTTCTGAAACCATCACTGCACCTTGTTGATTTATGTACCTGTGTCAATGACACCCTGAGCTGGCTGCTCTGTCCCAGAGCCTGCTGTGGATATTGTGTTTTGTTTAATTACACTTCCCCCGGGCCTGAACGCGGCATCGCTTAATGGGATTTAATTTTCTGCTGCAAAGCCAACAGAAGACAAGTTGTTAGTCAATTAGCGGTCAGGTTTCTTACTTAGAGATTGACAAGTATTTGAGTGTTGTCAGATTGAGAGAATGACCTTGTTTTGGTTCTCTCTGGTAAGAGGTGGTAATGGACGGCCAGGTCTGCAAAAAACACCTGCCCTTTAAATACAAATACAAGCTATTTATCATGCTTGAAGTATACCAAGTAGGGCTGCACAAAATAAAACCGAAATCATGATATGGCTTAGTGCAATTACCTAATCAAAAAGACTGTGGTTTTAATTAAATATATGCGCTGCATGTATTGGACACTGCTGCAAGCGGGACACTGTTCTTTGAACAGGGTTCTTTAAGCAGTACATGATCTGGTGTTTGCAGTGCCTCAGAGCAGCTCGGTTCACAGTAAATCCTGCTCCTTATAAACGTATCTCTGCACATGCTACCAAACTAACGAGAAGCACTTGTAAACTTGTTGTCAACAAAGGAGAAGCTTTCTCTACAAAGGTCTTCTTGCGATTTTCTATCGAAATAAAAGCTTGATGGTTTCATGTTTGAAAATGGAATTTTTTGGGAAGCTATACATATAGTAGGGATTTTAGTAGGGGTGAAATTTGTCAACCGGTAAAGATTTTGGACTATCATCTCTATGACGGTTAGAGGCTCACATGAATGTATTGTTTATACGCATTTTTAAGCATTGCGGTTCTTATTTTTGACGCTTTTTATACTTTAAGCAGTTAAATGCACACACTTGTGTATGTCAAAATGCCCATCTTCGCAAGTATCCTTCTGAACATAGTAACTTAAATCTGTGAAAGCACATTTGAGAAAGAAAACTAATGTGTAACAGTATACTGGATCCGGGCAGCTCTTAAAGTGACAGCAGTCTAATATTCCCGCTGTCTGTCACTCATGTTAATTAAACAATTAATTCGTCCTTTCAAATTAATTTGAATTATCATTGAATTTTATTAGTCTCTTGTTCTTATTTAGTCACTGACTGTTTACTTTTCTTCAGTGAGCTTGAGTTGTTGTTGTTTTTAAGGAAATTTAGAATAATAGAAATAGTACTGAAATAGTGAAATATTGTGATATTTATTAATTTGTTTTATTTAACACCAACAGTATTATTAATAATAATAATAATAATAATAATAATAATAATAATGATGATTATTTTTTATATGAAATTATATCATATCATTTTAGTTTTAGTCATTATATAATTCGTAATCATTATAAGTCATCATATGATCATTATTTATAAGTCAGTATTATTATAAGTCATTAATATAATAGCTCAATACCTTTATTTAATTAATATTTTTAATAATTTTCTAAAAAATTGCATATATATAGTTTTGGTAACATTTTAGTTTAAGGACTAGTTCTCACTACTAACTAGTTGATTATGAGCATGCATAATACCAGCACATTGGCTGTTTATTAGTACTTATGAAGTACATATTCTGCATTCCCATATTCTGCATCCCTAATTCTTTTATAAATAGTTTAGTCTATTTATGAACAGTAATTAATTTTTTGAGTTTATTAAGGCAAAAGTCATAGTTAATTAATAGTGAGAATTGGTCCTTAAAATAAAGCGTGACCATTTCTTCACTAAAATGTGCAGCCCTAATAGTTAGTCAGAATGTAGTATAATTTGTTAATCTGCTAAACCCAGTCATTAAAAGAAGGCAGTGTTGATGTGATGTACGTGGCAAGAAGGTCATTTGAGATGACAAGTCGCTCTTGCATTAGATGGTTGGAATTCCTAAACTACCATCTCAGTCCTCCACTTCTGTCCCTGCTGTCAATTCCAATGGGCGTCTTAACTGCCTGCTCTGCTATAGTTCAATAAAGAGGTTTAATAATTAAACCCTGTGCTTTAAATGGTAATTCCTATTGGCTATTAGGGTCCAGCTGCTTTTTTCCCTTCTCGATCGTTGACAACTTAAGGAATGGCTGAAAGTTTATAGCGTAGGTCTAAAATACACTACAAATAATCAGGTGACCCGGGGGCTCAGACCTGTAGAGGTACATTTGTCCCATTACTACAGTGTGAGGTGTTCAGGAACAGTGTTCCCGTCCAGTCTGTGTAGTCCTGCTATTTAGGTAGTTCAGTAAGATGGTTGTTAAAGCACATAGCTATGATTATGAATGTGTGTGCATATGTGTGTCACAAGTTAATAACCCATTTCCTGGTAGACGGCGTCTACTAGACGCTCTTACTGCACTGTGGGTTAGTCATTGGTATGATCATGAACAAATTAAAGCTGGCCAAATAATGACGGTAGGCTTATAAAGCCTAACCAGGCTTGAGAGGATACACACTGCCCCTTGAAAAGTGCATTATGGATCAGCGGAGGGAGAATAATTGTCTTTAGCTGAAGGTTATCTGTAATATGTGCAGCGCTTTTGTTAGGTACATTTTAGGTCATAAGTGCAATATATAAATGGTTTCTGATTACATAGATGAGGATTTGATTGACAGCCAGCCATTTCTTCACCCCAAGTAGAGTGTGTTGAATCTCCCAGTGCCTTTCCTTACAAATTGTTCAGCAGGAAAGATTAGAAAGGCCTGAGTGCTTCCATAAATACTCCATTAGTCCACAGTTTGACACCGTTCTGGCCAGAGCAAAAATTACCTAAATTTAAACTGTTCGTGTCTGGCACCACTTCCAGCAACTCTTCAAGACGAGCCTAATTAAGCACTTCTGTGGAGGTAAATACTATGCAGTTTTCTGTCTGGAACTTGAAGTCTTAAAGCAGCAGCTTCAAGTAGACGGTAACCTGCAGCGGCATAAATATCAACACAAATTGTGATCCAATTTGAAGCTTTTTTTGGCCAATAACTGCCCACGCAGATAAGACAAATCAGGATCTGATTGAAGTGTAAACAACAAGTCTGTACCATTTTAAAGGTGTGTCTATATAAAACCGATGCCACTATACTGTCTTGGCAGTCAGGTTTAAAGTGGCGATTTCATCCAGTATACATCTGAATATGTGGAAGAATAAGATTGAGATTACTGTAGCTGGTCATGTGTCACAGGATAAATTCATGTACTGTGCACTTTGCATCTTTGATTTTAACACTATTGACCACATTGATCTTTGGGGTCACATGGTCAACATAGCTGTTGCATTTTACATGCAAACCCAGAGTTCTTGCTGTAGAAAGGTGGACTCCTGAAAGCACATGGCTTGAAATCAGATGAATATTATGTAAGGCCAGGGATCCTTCTTTAGGCTAATTGCCAAGTCAGCACTTCTTCTACTTCTCATTTGACTCCTCCTTCTTTCTAGCAGTTTATTTCAGGTTAAACCTGGGAATTTCACCCGTGTGGATTCAATGCATTTCAGCACCTCTCAGAATGATTTAGAGTCCACCTGATTTGAAGAAAATGCAATGAATCTCCATCTACCTCATTATTGTGCTGTAATGACATTTAGATGAGTGATGAGCTCTCAAGTGCTCAGGGGCTGCTGTTTACATCATTTCTCAAATGTCTGAATAATGTCGTAGATGCACAGGATATACATATACCCAAAGTGTTTTGTGTACACTGGAGTTCACTTTTGTGTCTCTGAGCTCAGTCTTATCTATGATAGACTCATGAAGAAGAATGGAAATAAACCGTTGTGAGGATGACAGCTGCTGAAAATAGCTGCGCCCTTGTTCTCTGAAGCCGATTTCACACACTCTGGAGTGACGATTATGAGGTGTGTGTGTGTGTATGCGCTTCAGTGTCAGGAGAAGCACACACACACACACAAATGCAAGAGAAGGAATCATTTACATTAAGAGACAGCCAAGACAACAAATCAGAAATAAGTGGTGAGCAAACAGTCACAGACTCTCTTAGCTGTCTTGCACTGTAACATGAGGAGAGGAAAGGATAGATGTCTAAAGTTATAGTTCACACACCCACAGAATATTTTTAATATTTACTCCCCCTCATGGTGTCCCAAATCAGTACTGTTTTTTCATTGAACACAAAAGAAGATGTTTTGAAGAATGTTCTGGCTGCTCTTTTCCATGCAGTGACAAAGTAAAAGGGAATGGGGTTTGTATATGATTTGCACATGTACACAATATATTCTGTGTCTTATAAAGTCATACATTATATTTGTGTGATGTTTAATCTTTTTGTCAGCCCAGCGTCACATATTGCTTTTAATCTCCTAGTTTCTTATAGAATGAAAATGTATACCTCAATTTAGAAATGATTTTAAAGTAGTTTGAGAAAAGTATCCCATTATAGTGACTTTGTTACCCTTCGCTCCTGTCAGGTGTCAGTTTTAAAGAATCAAAGCTTCATGGGATGAGGGCTGTCACTACACTGAGCAGTGCTGAACATCTGAACTATCGTCTGTTACGGTCTCACCACTGTATACCTAAACTACACCAGTAAATTGAAATTTATCACTCTAAATGTTTCAGAAACTATGTTTGTAATTTTACAAAAATACTCTCAAAATCCTATAGTAAAAAAACTGCTGTTTTTGTTTACTATAGGATTCTGTATTTGTTAATTGTAAGATGTGTTACTATATGCAGTTAAAATTTACCTAATTTAAAATTAGCCTAAATTTAAAAAATACAAAGCAAAACAAAACACAAGCTCACTGAAGTCAAGTAAACAGTACAGTAGAACAAATAAATAAATCAGAAATTCTACATGCATTGTATGAAGTATTTAAATGTATAAAAACACTGCATATTCTTCACTGTGTAAATTAAATATATATATTTCTTATTAAAGTTACAAAAATGTTCATTATTATTCATTAACATGAATGACAGATAGCAGGAATATTAGACTGCTGTCACTTTAAGAGCTGCCTGGATCCAATATACTGTTACACGTGTTTTCTTTCTTGTTTTCTTTCTCAGCTGTTTTCTTTCACTTAAGGATATTTGCAAAGACGAGCATTTTAACACATACAAGTGTGTGTGTATTTCACAGTTTAAGACTTATAAAGTGTCAAAAATAACTCAATACTCCTGCGCTCTATGAACACAGTCTTCACATGCGCTCGTCTCTCTGACAGCGCTCAGAAACAGTCTCAGACTCAGAGACAGCGTGCATATTGCAAAATGAGTTCTATTTCATGGTTGATTGCATTTCAACGATTTAAAATCACTTGTTTTTAAACTGCAATGTTTCAAAATCCTTGTAAATTATAAATTTTTGTGACAATGAAAGACAAAACTGTCACATGAGTGTGTAACCGTGATAGAGAAGATAGTCAAAAATCTCTACCAGTTGCCTTTTTAAGCTGTGGGATTGCGAAAAAGATGCTAACTGAATAGTCTCTCGTTGGAGAGCTGTGATGGTCATGACCGTCAGTAAATACCCAGTGACAGAGACAGAGGCAGCTGATTTCATTAAGTCAGGCCCATTTGCTTGTAATGAAGTGCAGCATTTGAAAGGCTGACAGGCCAGTGCTTTAAGTCAAGCCACCCTACAAGACTGAAGCTTGTTGGCCTTTGATGTTTTAAGTCTCTGAAGAAGCCTGTGACAAGAAGTCTGAGAACATAGCCAATATACACACTCATTGTAGATGCTCTTCCAATGTGAAACATACAATATCTAGATATTCCATGTGTTTTAAATGATTTTGTTTCTCAATGACCTTGACACAAATGGTTTATAGTTTTGTGCACAAACATGGCAAAACATGTAACTGTGTCTTTACATGTGCACGGGCTGGTGAGCTTTAGTCTTGGTGTGCACTTGCCATTCCTGAACGCATCCACATATAAGAAAGTTGGATGGACAGAAACCACAGAGAGTCAGAATGTAGTTCAGATGTTCCTGACAAAGTAAAAGCACTTTAATGCACTAGTATGTCTCTGTGTCAGACTGCAGTTTTGTCCTTTTTTTCTTAAAGTCTTGTCAGCAAACTGAGCATGCCTTTGTTTATGTGTTTCATATAATCCATTACCTCCATCCTTCTGGACTATCAGCTGAATGTCGCAGATGTCTAAAAGCAGTGTCTGGCACCATTCTAGCAGTGTGCCATCACTCTATCTGTCCTTATCTCTTAAAGGAATCATTCACCTGAAAATGAAAATTCATGATGTCATTTTGATGTTGATGTCACCATAATGTCATTTTCTTGTGATTAGTCACTTGGGAATCATAACTCAGAACCAAACAGTGTTGGTGTCCGTTAAGGCAGAGTGAACTACAGTAGTCTATAGTTAGAAGAATGTGTAAAGATGATTTGTGATATAGTCATGTGTACACACTGAGTACTAGAGAGCTAGACAGCTGAGGTCAGAAAAAAAAATGAAGCTTCACAAAGCAATGTGTTAACCTCCCAGGCATCCACATAATTGAGCATTTGCTGTGTTCAGCATCTCTGTCCCTCCTTATTTTCATTCCTGTCTCCTCATCCTGGAGGGTGTGGGATGATTCCTGGTGAGTCCACAGGCAAGATACCTGCATTAGATCAGTCTACCACAGATGCCTACATGTTGTCAAGGTGGAGGCATTGATGAATATTTGTACATAATGTGATTCGCAATAAAACAATATGGCTTTTAGCCAAAACCACAATGTCCAATTCCCTCACGCCTCGTTGTGTTATCTCCATCAGCACCTCTTAGTAATAATGCAGCCTTACACCCTTTTTCTTGTCTGCCATGTTGTGTTCTTGTTAAGAGATTCAGCACATGCTATATAAAGATAATCATTTGTTATTGAATGCTGGAAAAAGTGTTGTTTATGCTATTGCTCCGTATTTAAAATGACGTCTTGGTGGATCTCTGTTTGAAGTTTAATGACTGGAGACCTCATTTAGAGAAAAGACCACACCATAGGACACCGCCTGACACTACTGGAGCTCCTCATTAACTAACACACACACCTACACATGATTATATCCACAAAGCATTCCCTATATTTAAGAAATCCACATACAAATACCTGCATCATCAATATCAACATTTTTGACTGCTGTAAGACTATGTTTCCATCACCCTGTTTTTATGTGCATTTTAAAGTATCGCCTCAGAAACAAGTGATGGAAATGTCCAACAAAAAAAAATCCCTTAATTTGCAAAAAAGTGCACTCGCTTGAGGTGGTTTTTGACTTGAGAAAAAGGGTTAATGCAAATAATGAGAGATGGAAAAACATTTGCGGAATATATTTTTCTATACACATCAAAAATGTCATGCGACTTTGCACTATGGGACAGCATAACCTGACTAACCAGTGGAGCAATCTCGTTGCACAGCATATGAAATGTTGTTATAGTCATTCTTAAATGCCTGAGCAAAGTATTCACATCAGTCATCCCCCTCTGAAAGCAATGACTGCATATTGAGATTCCTCTGCTTGCTCTGAGGCATAATTTATTATATTTTATGTGAAAATGATCATGAAAATGATACATTTTCTTAGTGATATTTAGTGCCAGTTTATCAGGAAGTGATGATTTTGTTCACTTTGACTCGTTGGATGGAACCGGTACTTATTCGGCAATGTTTTAATGCGATATTCTTATTTTTCGCAACTTTGGATGGAAAAGAGGAATTTGTCTGGACATGAGGATACTTACATCTCAGGTACTCTCAGATGCACGCACACACACACACACACACACACACACACACACACACACACACACACACACACACACAGTCACTTGAACATTTAAGCTCTATTTGTTGACATATTTGCATTTTTGAATATCTGTACAGTTGTACAGTTTGAATCAAATCAGTGGTTCTCAAACAAGGTGCACAAAAATAATTGAAAGCCTGATGATTTTTCCAGTTGCTTGTGAATTGATGGAAGGCGATTTAAAGGATTTTTAAAAATATATATTTAAAAAAAAAAAAATTACCCGCTTAAAGGTGACATATCATGAAAATCAGACTTTTTTCCACATTTAAGTGTTATGATCGGGTCCCCAGTGCATCTACCAACCCAGAAAAAGTGCAAAAGGAAAACCCACTAAGTATTTTTTTGGTAAGCCTTCATCTGCAAGCTTGTGAAAAAAACGTATATCAGAAGTTAAACTAATATGGCTTTAAAACGCATGATTTCAGCGTGTAAGACATGATAATCAAAACCAAACAGATGTTTTTGGCAGAGTATCTGGTTTACAAGCTGTAAAATCACAACTTTATTCTGGAAAAGGGGAGGGGGCAGCAGCTCATTTGCATTTAAAGAGTCATACATGAAAACAGCATGTTTCTGCTTCCACTCAAATCAGCCATTTTCAACATGATATAATAAATGATCTGTGGGGTATTTTGAGCTGAAACTTCACAGACACATTCTGGGGACACCTGAGACATATTACATATTGTAAAAAGTGGCATAATAGGTCCTGGAGGAACTAGCTTGTTATGTCTTATTTTACATGATTTTAAAAGGCCCCTTAGTGAATCCTGGTCCATCAGAAGTAATTAAGCAGTTTAATTAAAGCAGTTACTTTTTCACCTATAGGCTGCCAAATGGCATGGCACTGGTGTGTCCCTTGTGTGTGTTTTATTAAATATTCCACAGATTTTCACCTAAATAAGAACAGAAATTGTAGATATAGAAATTGCACTTTAAAGTAGAAGTTCACATCCAGAACAAAAATTTATAGAAAATGTACTCACCCCATTGTCGTCCAAGATGTTCATGCCTTTCTTTCTTCAGTCATAAAGAAATGTTTTTTTGAGGAAAACATTTCAGGTATTATTTCCATATAGTGGACTTCAATGGTGCCTGTGAGTTTAAATGTCCAAAATGCAGTTTAAATGCAGCTTCAAAGAACTCTAAACGATCCCAGCCGAGGAATAAGCGTCTTATCTAGCGGGGATTGGATGGGAGTTTTTCGACATACCCGAAATGTATTGACCCGGATTATACAGAGTATGCATGTGCATTGCAGAACTAGACAAGATGAGCATTTGAGGTTTAAAAGTATATAATTGTTTTTATTTTTAGAAAATGACTGATTGTTTCGCTAGATAAGACCCTTCTTCCTCGGCTGGTATCGTTTGGATCCCTTTAAAGCTGCATTATGGACTTTCAAATTTGCCGGCACCATAGAAGTGCACTATATGGAGATAATTCCTGAAATGTTTTCCTCAAAAAACATAGTTTCTTTACGACTGAAGAAAGAAAGGCATGAACATCATGGATGACAAGGGGGTGAGTACATTATCTGTACATTTTTGTTCTGGAAGTAAACTTTTCCTTTAACAAGAAAGCTGGAAACAACACCTGTGTTTGCAAATAATAATTCAGAAATGACATGGCTATATTGCATCCTACTGTTGCGCGTTGCTAAACTTGCTCATCAGAAGAGCTCTGAATCTGGTTTAAGTAATGTAGCTCAGAGCACTGTTTGCTTTGCTCAAGGGACAGATGGCCCTTCTGCCGGCCTGCTGCTCTCCTGTACCCCATCTCTATGTTCTCATCCTGTCCTGGCACAGAAATTGTAGCACTCTTTGGCCCTGATGCCCCACTCCTATATTTATCACAGTTTCAAGCTCTTCTTTTCGCCTATGGCTTACTACACTGCCTACACGCTGCCTCCAGGGCTCCAGGTGACCTGACCTATATTAGCACACCGGACGCTGCACTAATCGTCCTGACAAGCTGCTATTCTAGCACGTTCTCCACATAATTGTGTTGCGATTTTTGCTGAGCCCGAGAACAGGACTTCAGCTTGACGTGTGACATGTAGATGTAGTGAAGCAATACGGGATCACTTATGCCGAGACGAAGGACTTATGATTTATTCAGAGGCTGAGGTGTGGGACACGAATGTGAAGGAAAGGTTATTTTTCCAGCCTGTGGAGAAACTGATGACTTTCCACACACGCTCACTGCACACTGCAGTCAATGAAACCTCAGGCTCTGAGAGTACCGCGCCGCAGCGCGCCACGTGTGATGGAGAGAGCAGCTAAGAGTGAGAGAGGGTGAAATGAGTGATAGCATGCAGCTCACATCCTCATGTTTCTGTTTCACAACATCTTGCTCTTCCTGTATGTGTGCCTGTAAACAGAGGACATGGCAGCAGTTCAGACTGCATGTGGTGTGGATGTGTCTCTCTTTGCTTCGATCGCGACTTCCTTCACAGGAGCAGCATCCGATCTAAGCTTGTTTTTATCTGTGCATGCCATAGCATAGTATATTTATATCCTCATGCTCTTACACCATCCATATGAAAAATCAACTTTAATATGTCAGTTGTTTTTCCTAGACAGTGATATGATTAAATGGAGTGCAAATGGAAACTTTGTACATATGTGACCCTGGACCACAAAACCAGTCATTATTGTCAATTTATTGAAATTGAGATTTATACATCATCTGAAAGCTGAATAAATAAACTTTTTTTTGGCTGAGATACAACTATTTGAAAATCTGGAACGTGAGGGTGTAAAAAAATCAAAATATTGAAAAAATCACCTTTAAAGTTGTCCAAATGCAAATTCTTAGAAATGCGTATTACTAATCAAAAATTAAGTTTTGACATATATACAGTACGGGATTTAAAAATATCTTTACCTAATATCCTAATGATTTTTGGCATAAAAGAAAAATCTATAATTTTGACCCATGCAATGTATTTTTGGCTATTGCTACAAATATACCCATGCTACTTGGTTTTGTGGTCCAGGGTCACACATACATTTCAGAGAAGGCTGCATTTATTTGATCAAATACAATAAAAACTGCAATATTGTGAAATATTTTTACATTTTAAAATTACAATTTTCTATTTGAATATACTTTAAAATGTAATTTATTCCTGTTATGCAAAACTGGATTTTCAGCACCTTTACTCCAGTCTTCAGCATCACATGATCCTTCAGAAATCATTCTAATGCTGATTTGCTGCTTATGAACATTTCTTTTTATTATCAATGTTGGAAACAGTTAATATTTTGTGTAAAAAATTCTTTGTTAAATAGAAAGTTCAAAAAGTACAGCATTTCTATGAGATATAACAGTTTTGTTATATTATGGAAGTTAATACGGTCACTTTTAATCAATATAATGGATCTTTGGTCAATGGAAGTATTAAAATGCACAACAAGCTTGTTACTATTCTACATCTCCTTTCCTTCATCCTTATTGTAATACTATGTCATTTGCACACAATTTGCTCACAGTGGTTGCCCTTTAGACAGTCCTGATAATCTCATGATGACTTACCAGTAGTGACCACAAGCTTTGTAACCATTTTCGCCTCTAGATTTTTTTTAATAGGAAGTTTAATTATTTCTTCCAGACCAAGCGAGTGTTGAAACGTGAGCAGACCGTAATTACAGGATTGCTGCTATTATGTATTAAGCAGCATTTCTAAACTATTCAGAGATGACGTTAAAGGCTGCTGAAGCTAATTATGTTGTTTGTCTTTTGAAACGCTTTATCTCCACCCACTTCCATGTGTTAATGAGCTGTTGCGCCTTCTCACTGCTGCTCTGGAAGAGCACTAGAGATGGGACTTGAACACGAGCGGTCCGGCTGAGGTCACCTTGTGTGCGGTGGATCTTTGATCTCTTTGTGAAGGAGGTTTAGCACTAGCGGCAAGGGTTAAAGTGTTGTGGGGGAGGAATGTTTGTATGAATGAGTAAAATGTAATGACTGGATGATTCACAGTGCATGAGACTCTAGGCAAAGGAGCAGTGAACACATCGCTGCCTCAGACTGAGGAAAATCTGTCTGTAAAATGTTGAGCATTGTGCTGTTTCTACAACATACTTACTAGATGATGATTAATATCCTTCTAGAGCAACACTATTAAATTACGTAGATTCATTTTGGAGTTGAGTAAACATTAGACAAAACTACAATATAAGTAAATTCATTATGCAAATGTATTTTTAATAAACTAAGATAGTTGTCTATGTGTAGATGTTTAACACCAATAAATGAAAATTTGCCCATGATTTACTCATCCTCAAGCCATCCTATGTGTATATGACTTTCTTCTTTCAGACAAATACAATTGGAGTTCTATTAAAAAGGTCCTGGCTCTTCCAAGCTTTATAATCGCAGTGAATGGGTGTTGAGGTTTTGAAGTACAATAAAGTGCATCCATCTATCATAAAAAGTACTCCACGCAGCTCCAGGGAGTTAATAAAGGCTTTCTGAAGTGAATCGATTCGAGCCAGTTTTTTTTTAAATGTAACTCCAATTGTACTTGTCTGAAAGAAGAAAGTCATATACACATAGGATGGCTTGATGGTGAGTAAATCATGGGGTAATTTTCATTTTTGGGTGAACTATGCCTTTAATACATCATTCTAGTCTTTCTTTTATTTTCATATTCAAATGATTTTTTATTTTCACATTGATAACCTAATATTATGAACTAACTACATTTTTACTCGCTGACTTGAGTGTTTCTGCATGATGTTGCAGTGGTCAAGTGGTACAAGTCAGAGCTCTCAGAAAAATTCAGAGTTCGCAATTTCTTATAACGAGTTAGACGAGGATATGAATGTTTTTTCAAGTCAGAATCTTTTAATTATGGTACCCATCTTCATACAGTTCTGTAATGACATGAGAATGACAGAATTTAAATTAACTATACCTTTAAATAGGTAAATAAAATAATTCCTGACTATTCGTTTTAAAGCTTATATTTCACGACAGTGTAATTTTTATGACTGAACAGAGCTGTCGTTGTGATTGTAATGGAGGCTTTTATGAGGATGCTTGTGATGGATTATATGGAGGGTGTCGTGTCAAAACTAGGAGAGCTTAGTGAAGACATATCCTCAAGTGTTGACCTTAAGCCTCTTCTGCTACTCCTCCTCAGCGTTTCTCAAAACATCAGCATTCAGCTGACTTTGAGTTTTTCTACCTCTGTTGCAGTCTCTGACAAATGCTAAAAAGGTCTATTCACAAAACTGTCATTCTTTGTCCCATAATTTGAGTTTCTCTTTTCTTTGATGTCAATGTCTGGTCTTCTAATGAGAACTGCTGGTGTTAGAGGCCAGTGTTCAGCGCAGGTACCGACCATCTATCCTGTCAGTATTTTGCATAACTGCCTGCGTGAACGTGGCTGAACATGTGTGGGAGCTGTTCTCAGTGTGATTTGTAGACTCTTAATCATTGTTGTGCGCGTGTGTGCGAAAGACAGAAGGAGAGACAGATAGGAGAGAGCACAAGCTGCAGTCCTTGCATCTGCTGTCAGTGTTTTGTAAAAGAGTAGTTCAGCTTCCAGCCCTGTTCTGATGAGTGTGTTTTCTGATAACTCTGTATACACACTGCAGATGCCATGCACACATGCACACTTCAAAACCATTAACTAAATCTTTAAAATGCTCTAGTATGAACCAAAACACAAATTTTCTGTTAAAGAGCAGGTCAAATGGTATTTTAAAGTGTCCTAATATTGTGTTGGACTCCCCTACAACAGGTTTAAATGCATAAATGTTCAGAAAACAATGTATTTTTTTCAGAATGTACATTTTAATGTTAGAATCATTGCAGTTCTGAGCTTAAGGTCTGTAAACTCCTCCCTTTCATACTCTGCTTTGATTGGTCAGCTGGCCAAATCTGTTGTGATCGCTCTTTCTGTATACAATGCAAGCGAATCATGCCCACAGCTAATGTTTAGCTGCTAAACTATAAACACTTAACAAAACAATGATGCTGGATATTTTAGCCGAGTGCTAACGTGATTAACTGATGAAACAATGCAGTTTGTAAACCAAAATATGTCTGCATTCTTTGTTTTAACAAAGTAATTAGAATGACAGTCTACGACACATACTTAGGAAATAATGGGTTCACAGCGAATTATCAGAACAATTTTAGTAAGACAGTAATATTGTGGTTTACCTGGAAATCTAAAGCTGCATTAGGTATACATCACATATTAGCACAAAAAACTTGATATTTTTTGAGCACTCAATTGAAATTACTTTGTACACAAAGTATTAATTGTACTTACGGGTTGTGGTTCAGAGACGCTTGTTGGTCCAAATAAAGAAGGTACAAACTAATCTTTCATGGACAAGCATTTAGCGAATCCTGCATTGACCTTACCAAGATTAGAGAAGCAGTCCTCTGTAAAATGACGAGCTAGCAACAAAAGGTTAGAATTGTATCGCTGTGGTATTGTTGAAAAAAGTAATTTCAACCCCTGATTCTACACATTATCTTCTTTCAGCAATGAAAACAAAACAAACTTGCTTTGACAGCACAGAACACAGCGTTTTTTCGACATGATGTAAACACTAACTAGCAGAAGTGTTTGTGGGTAGGTCAGAGTGTTCGTATTTTGTGGGCAGGCTGGGATTTTGCTAATGTTTTACCTAGTGACGTATACCAATAACAGGCAGAAGATTTGAAAATATGATGACTCGTTAAGACGGTTCAGAGTCGACTCTTTCTTTTGAGAGACAATATCTTTATCATGCACTTTTTTAAATTAACAACTTTGCAGACATTTTACATTGAAGTATAGCTATGTTTCAAACATGTTTTTTGAAAACCCATATGACCTGCGTGTGAAATGCTGGTATTGAAATATTAGGTTTCTCTCATTGGCAGGATTTTATGACAGACCAGTCGAGACCGATATTTGCATTGAAGACCATCAGGTGCATTGACTTGTGAGCAGAAGATTTGAGGTAACGTTAAGGTAACCATTAAAGAGTCATGTCAGTTTATGAGGCAGCAAGCAGTTGATGGGCCGTAATACAGCGGCAGGCCTGAACCTCGAGGTGGCAGACATCACACCTACTCACAGAAACAGAGAGAGAACAAGAGCGAGCTATGATGGCATTCCAACGGAGGAAGATTGGAGTGTGAGAGCATTGCTGATTTACAAAACATGTCTCAACATCTGCGCCAATGTCACTTTCACAAGGTGAATGGAAAAGATAGAAAGTGACAAAAACTCATGCTGACATTTGAACCAAAAACACTCACATATATATGTGACCCTGGATCACAAAACCAGTCTTAAGTAGCAAGGGTATATGTAGCAATAGACAAAAATACATTGTATAGGTCGAAATTATTGTCCCTTCTTGGTAACACTTTACAATAAGGTTCATTAGTTAACATTAGTTAACCACATTAGTTAACATGAACTAATAATGAACTGCACTTATACAGCATTTATTAATCTTTGTTAATGTTAATTTCAACATTTACTAATACATTATTAAAATCTTGTTAACATTAGTTAATGCAGCGTGAACTAACATGAACAAACAATGAACAACTGTATTTCCGTTAACTAACGTTAATGAAGATTAATAAATACAGTAACTAATGTATTGCTCATGGTTAGTTCATGTTAGTTAATACATTAACTAATGTTTAACTAATGAACCTTATTGTAAAGTGTTACCCTTTACAATAAGGTTCATTAGTTAACATTAGTTAACCACATTAGTTAACATGAGCTAATAATGAACTGGACTTATACAGCATTTATTAATCTTTGTTAATGTTAATTTCAACATTTACTAATACATTATTAAAATTTTGTTAAAATTAGTTAATGCAGTGTGAACTAACATGAACAAACAATGAACAACTGTATTTCCGTTAACTAATGTTAATAAAGATTAGTAAATACAGTAACAAATGTATTGCTAATGGTTAATTCATGTTAGTTAATACATTAACTAATGTTTAACTAATGAACCTTATTGTAAAGTGTTACCTTTTTCTTTTATGCCCAAAATCATTAGGATATTAAGTAAAGCTCATGTTCCATGAAGATATTTTGTAAATTCCCTACCCTAACTATATCAAAACTTAAATTTCAATTAGTAATATGAATTGCTAACTTAATTTGGACAACTTTAAAGGCAATTTTCTCAGTATTTAGCTTCCTATCTGGAATATTGGAAAAGTTACTTTTAAAAGTAATAGTGCATTACAAGATTGTGTTACTCCCTAAAAAAGTCACTAATTATGTTACTTAGTTACATTTTATGAAAAGTAATGCATTACGTTACTTTTGCGTTACTTTTTAAATCTAGGCAGGGCATGCCTGTTTGTTTTTAATGTAAAAAGTTCTATTTTTGGCAAATGTAAAAGCTCTTTTACACCAAAATCCTCAGGCTGAAGGAATAGTAAATTTATGTCTGTATAGTAGAAGTTACTATGGTTGAATTGGTTCATCGAAGGTCAGCAGCAAAGACACAGGTTAATAAAATGGCAATAAATGCATAAAGGATATTTGTAATATTTAAAATATTTAATTATTGCAGGTTTGCGTCATATTCTGAATTGCATTTCACTGTTTTTATATATTTTGAGGAATACTGAATCTGTTTTTTGCAAGTGAGACTAATTAATGCATGTTTACATCTCAACATGGGGACAGGAGAGCTTTTAATCAATAAGTGAGAAAAAAAGTAACTGGCGTTACTTATTTGACAAAGTAACATTATTCTCTTGTAAATAGTAATGCGTTACTGTAGTAGTTACTTGAAAAAGTAATCTGATTACGTAACTCACGTTACTTGGAATGCATTACCCCCAACACTGCTTATGACTAGTTTTGTGGTCCAGGGTCACATATACATCTCATCGATTGTTACTCATTTTGAGTATCAATTGTCTACTTTAAAACCACACATATACTGTAGCACCTCAATACCATGGTAAAAATGGAACTATATGGTTTCTTGGAAGATTTTTTTCTCAGACTATTTTAGCATGGTAATGGATATGATTGTTAATGCATTTTGTCTTTCCACTCTGCTGAATTGCTGCTTCTGTTGGCTATTGCTGTTGTTGTAGATTATTGCTGCTGCTGCAAAGCAAGTACAGGAACTTGTCACTGCCAATACATACACAGATACAGTGCTGTGAGTATTACGTGCAAATCGCATGTAAATAATCTGTAGCAGGTCTATACAGGTGGAGCTGGGGAGGTGGAGGGTTTCAGAGGAACTTTGAAAACGTGCTGCGAAATGCTCTAGTAAATGCTAACCAGCCATTTAAATGTAATGCATTAAGCTCATTGGCTTTGTAAGCAAAATGAACCAATCAGCTTGTGCCAAGTTGTTTAACATTGTGAATATCATCAGTTTGCATTAAGGACCCATCAGTCTACGCCGTCTAGAGTTTAATGACAGAACTTGGCATTTGTTCTTTCAATCTGTGTAGCTCAAATGTCTTTTCTCACTTCACTTGTACTCGCTTTGACCTCCAGAGGTTCGCAGACACACTGCGGTGCTCTGCTGTACACAAAAGCTTCTGCAGTTCTTTTGAGGTTGTGTTTGTTGTTGTACCCTGACATCATCTCTCGTCTCATCTCTGAGGAGCCCTAAGTTGATTATTGCAGTTACAAGGTTGTCATGGCTGCTCTAAGAATAACAAAGACCCTGTGGGTATCTCTCTCCACAGCAGGACGGGGCTCTGAAACAGTCTCCCCTGATCCCCTCTACTACCTCCCTCCATTTTGAATCAGCAATTAGGTGATGTTCTTTTCATCAGACCCGTCTAGAGCAAATGGAAGTAATGGCATGAATTGGTGTGGCAAGGATGAATGGGGTGGCAGGATTACTAGAGTTTGATTGGGAATGAATGAACAAACTTCATTAGGGTGAGGCTTTATAAAGCCTGTGCAGCTTTTCCTACAAGACATTATCAATTATCAATACCTAGTTGTTTAGAAAAATTAAAATGTTGAGTGTTTAGTGTCTATTTGATAACCCATTGTCCTGCTAAATGCCTGGCAGGTGACAATGCCATAACACTACATCTCTGTAAGATTGATCATCCTGTCAGACACTAAGTGGCGAACCTTTCTCCAGTGTGCCAGTATGATATTTCGGCCTTAGTGTACAGGAGGTTCATGGACATGCATTATGTTATTCTTCAAGTTTATCATTTTTTTGTGATTTTCTTTGTTTCATGTGTGTCTCGGGTCAATAATAACTCCTATAGTGAATCGTAATATGAATCAATAGCATACTTTCTGGAGGATAGGGCATGATGCAGCCATTTAGATGTTCATATTTTTCAGACTAAATCATTTTGTAAAGCCTGTCTGAAATTACTCTTGAATGGTTTAGCTTGATGTTGTAAAGTATGCGTGTCCATCGTTTTAACATTTCTGTTGACCAGTGGTCAGAGGTATATTGCCGCTGATCAGGGGCGCTTGCAGTCAGCGCAGCTTACTGTGACTTTAATGCAGATGAGCTTGTTTAATCGCACCTGTAATCGCAATGCTGAATTATTCATGAGCTGAAGTCTAAATCTGGAAGCTGACAGAGAGCTAAATTTGAATAACGTCTTAAAAAAAAACAGAAACAAGACATGACGTTTGCATATCTTCTAAGCGTTCTGTCTGCATATTACATCATCACCATTTGTCCTTACCCCGGACGGTGAGAATAAACTCTGTGACAAGCACTGACACTAATTAAACCTGGTGAGCTGCATACCAAGTGCATACTTGACGCAAAGACTACATTAAGTTTGGAATACACTACAGGACTTTTAAAAACCGAACAGATTTTCAAAGACAGGGTATCATGCACTTGCTGAACTTGGAATATGGTTACAGAGGATAAACTGGGAATTATACAGCAAATGACTGAGGTTTGCACACTACCAGACTTTAAAGTCATTCTGAACACAACAAACTCATTAAGAAACGTGCCTCATTGCTATTAGCCTGGAAAACAATGCGTTTTAACATCACCTCAAAATATCAAATGTGTATCCTCCTATCCTCTGTCTTTCAGCAACTGGTGTTGACTCTTCTAGTCAGTAGCTGGGTTTCCAACAAAACTTGCAAATTTATACTTGTCTGCAAAATTGGAGTATTGCATAAAACATTTGCAGATAAGCACCGTTTCCATCCAACGAGTCAAAGGGAACTTCCTGATAAACTGGCACAACAAAAGTAGGAGAAGTCACTAAATATAATAATTTTTATATATAATAAATAACTTGCGCTTCAGAGAGAGCAGACGAAACACAATAAATACAGTCACTGCTTTTGGAGGTGGAAGCCAGCTGTTTGTAAGACAGTTCTGGAAGGCAATTACTGTATACAGAAATACTTTGGCAGACTTTGCTCAGCCATTTCAGAATGACCATAACATTTCAGATTTGAGACTGAGCCACTAGTTAGTCAAGTTATCTCATCTCATAGCACAGTCACATTCGCAAAATGCATTTCCATCTCCCATTATTCACATGAACCCTTTTTTGCACTATTCAATAACCACCTCCAGCAAGCAAAAACTTTTGTGCAAAGTAAGGGATTTTTTTTTCTTCAAATTTTGACGTTTACATCTCTCGTTTTTTAATGTAATACTTCAAAATGTGTATAAAACAAGGTGATGAAAACATACACTCTTAACAATAAAGGTGCTTTAAAAGATTCTTCACAGCGATGTCATAGAAGAACTATTTTTGGTTCCACAAAGAACCATTCAGTCAAAGGTTCACTGAAAGAACCATCTGTTTCTTACCTTTTTTTATCGTTTATAGAACCTTCTGTTGCCACAAAGAACCAGAACCTTTTGTGAAACAGAAAGGTTCTTCATATGTTAAAGGTTCTTTATGGAACCATTTAGACAAAAATGTTCTTCTATGGCATTGTGAAGCACCTTTATTTTTAAGAGTGTAGCTAGTAAATCAGGGCAAAAGTCTAGTAGTGTATTCCAGCCTAGTGTATTTTCTGCTTCTCACAATTTTCGTTTTGACCTAATTCTAAGGCACCACACATGTACCCTGCTCAGAAAACTCTCACAATGCATTCCACGATCAGTGAAAAATAAATCCAAACAAATACATATTTATATTACGAATAAACTTTTTATATAATATAATTTTTAATTTTACCCAATACTTATAGTACTGTATGTGCTCTGTATTTTTATGCTATTAAGAGTTTTAAGGAATTAATTTGGCACCAATAACTGTATTGAAGCCACATGTGAGTTGTATCACTTGTGCAGAGTGCTATTTATATTATGTGACATTTTACCTAAATAGAATGCACCACACTCATACTTTTGAGGTGCTATGATGGTCAGAATGCTGTCTATGTAAGCAGCAAGGTGACTACGTCGGTTTCAGCATCATTACTCCAGTCTTCAGTGTCACATGATCCTTTAGAAATCATTCTTATATGTGACCCTGGACCACAAAACCAGTCTTAAGTCACTGGAGTATATTTGCAGCAATAGCCAAAAATACTTTGTATGGGTCAAAATTATTGATTTTTCTTTTATGCCAAAAATTATTAGGAGATTATGTAAAGATCATGTTCCATGAAGATTTTTTGTAAAATTCCTACTATAAATATATCAAAATGTAATTTTTGATTAGTAATATGCATTGTTAAGAACTTAATTTGGACAACTTTAAAGGTGATTTTCTCAGTATTTTGATTTTTTTGCACCCTCAGATTCCAGAATTTCAAATAGATTTATCTCTGCCAAATATTGTCCTATCCTAACAAACCATACATCAATAGAAAGCTTATTTATTGAGCTTCCATATGATGTATACATCTCAGTTTTGTAAAATTTAACCTTATGACTGGTTTTGTGGTCCAGGGTCACATATGCTGATTTGCTGCTCAAGAAACATTTATTATTATCAGTGTTGAAAACAGTTGTTCTGCTTTAATTTGGTAGAAACTGTAATACTTTTTTTTTTTTTAACATTTATTGATTAATGAAAAGTTCAGAACAGCATTTATTTGAAAAAGAAATCTTTTATAACATTGTAACTGTCTTTACTGTCTCTTTTGGTCAGTTTTACATGTCCTTGCTGTGAAAAAAGTATTAATTTCTTTCCAAAAAAAGTAAAAAATCTCACTGACCCCTAACTTTTGAATGGTAGTGCATCTTTAAAAAGAACAATCAAACTTCATAATATCACCCATCATATCAGCCTTGACATATAAATTTATAAAGCCTGACAGTTTTGTTGGTGAGGTACGCTATACCTCACAAACGGTGAACTACCTTGTCCACCATCCACCATTGCAGATAAACTTGTCTGCCTGTAAATCAAAGACACAGCAGTTTAATAGTGGATGACAGCTGTTAAAGCTGCATGTCATCTGTTGAGATACACCACTCACTGGCATCTTCATTTCAATACTTCTTTTCTTTTTTTCCATGGTGGGCGATTTGCATTTCTCAGTTCTCTGGTATATCTTAAGCACGTAGCTAAAAGATCAAAGACGTAGGAATTGTCATTCCACTTATGTCTGGTAAAGACTGCATGTATGTGCAGACTACAAGCTGTTACGTACAGTGTAAGGTTACACACTTGAAACCATGTTAAAGGTATGTGGCCTTAGGTTGGGTAGGTCAGAGTGTGAAATTATTTAAAGTGTGAACATCGGATTGGCCACTAAACAGCTGTTATCGCAATGAGTTTTGGGTCAACGGGTCTCCAGCAATGTAACACATGTATGTTGCTATGCATGGGGGTCAGAGTTCAAGGTGCGAGAGTTCAGTAGGAATGAGGAGGCAACAGATTTTAGAGTGCTGATAGCTGTTGAGATGGGCGCTTGCTTTTCCCTGCCACCCGTTCCTGCTTTCTGCAGTTGCTGGCTGACAGCTGAGAAATGATGAGACAAACTGAGGTGCCTTATAGCCTGCTGCTGAAGTGATGTGCTCGCTGAAGCCGCACAACCTCAGCTCTCATCCTCCCATCACTCTTTTTAAGGGCCTGTCTGCCTGGCCTGTGGCCATTGATCAGTGCTGACTCGAGACTACGCAGCCCCACAGATACACATGCTACCAATGGACAGTATGAGTAAAAGATCAGATGTGTACTATGAGGCTATGGGGGCAAGTGTGGAGATTTCAGCTTTTTTTTTACTATCTCTTAGAATTCTTTTTTGACTTGTATCTGTCCATTTCTGCATTAGCTGGTGAAGTGGATTTGCTTATTGTTGAGTTAACTAAAGTTATCATGTGCTTTGTAAAGTACAAGCCAGATATCATAACAAATGTCATTACACCGGGAAGATTCTAAAACAAGTTTCATTCA
This sequence comes from Garra rufa, assembly GCF_049309525.1. NCBI lineage: Eukaryota > Metazoa > Chordata > Actinopteri > Cypriniformes > Cyprinidae > Garra > Garra rufa. Next base: position 32,732,512 of record NC_133376.1, read on the forward strand.
TAAATTTTTACGACCTTACCTTCAGGCTGTAGAAATACAAGACAGAAGACAACGAGTGCAGTGCTGAATAGGGACGGAGCTTCATAAAATCTATATGACCATGTTTATTTATTTATTTATTTATTTATTTATTAATAAGTGGTTCTTACTGATGGAACTTTAGTGCCACATAACATGACTCAGGAAGTTTTTGACCATAAAAATATACACCACTGATGATTTTAATTTTTTGAAATTGTTTGATCAAAAATACAGTAAAAAACTGTAATCTTATAAATTATAATTTAAAATGACTGTTATCTATTTAAATATATATTAAAATGTAAATTACTCCTGTGATGCAAAGCTAATTTTTAGCATCATTACTCTAGTCTTCAGTTTCACATGATCCTTCGTACAGTTGAGGTCAAAAGATTATATACACCTTGCAGAATCTGCAAAATGTTAATTATTTAACCAAAATAAGAGGGGTCATACAAAATGCATGTTATTTCCCCACAAATTCTTAGTTTTTTAGCATTTTTGTGGAACCCTTTCCAACAATGACTGTATGATTTTGAGACACTTAGGACAACTAAGGTACTCATATGCAACTATTACAGAAGGTTCAAATGCTCACTGATGGCTCTTAATGCATCGCGTTTCCTTCTGAAGCATCAGTGAGCATTTATTTAGGATTATTTGAATGGAGAAAATACTAAAATTCACAAGCTTGAACGTATGTTAAAAACTAGTTGGCAATTGCTTGTGTTTACAGTAGGTTAAATTGCACTTTTAATTGCTTGTTGAATTGGTGTTTGCAAGAAAACTATGCATTTGCGATTTTCAGTGTCTAAATTTAATTTAATTTTAATATACAAATAAAAACTTTCTAAATTAAATCCATACTAGCTACTTTTGTCATGTATATTCTCTATGTTCTTTTAAAAAGGTTTTTAGGTGGAATCATTTGTTTAAATTATATCATTTCACTATGACCAGCTTCCACGGGAAATGTTTTGATCACTAATATGACAGCTGCTGAACAGATACCATCAGTCTTTGTCCTCAAAAGGTCACTGGTTGAGATTTGTAAGTGTCTCCTCAAGCTGCACTTATCTTCTTTGTGAAAACAGAGACTGCAGATGTCAAACAGAAAACATATGTGTTTTATTTTAATCTCACATGTGTTTTATTTATCTTAGCTGTAACTGCACATCTTTTCAAAAACCTTGAGAAATAGAAATATCTGTTTTTTAGTGTCATTAATTATAAACCAAGATCATAATTAATACCAAAAGGTTTCAGTATCTGGTCAGCTACTAAACAATCACATTGATATATGATACAGCCATAAATAAATCGTGCTTTCCTAGTCTTGATCCCATTACATAACTAGTTTTGTTTACAGATATCAGCTCAGTGAGTTGAAATCCATCAGCAGATTAGGCCATGTATAGCATACACAATAACCTCCACTACTCTCAGAGCGTGTGTCCTCCTCAGGTGACCTCAGGTTCAGATCGCTGACATTAATAAGGGTAGTGATGTAAAACCTTGACATACATCTGGAGGGAGAGGCAGGGAAACAACCGTCTGAAAAACAATTTAATGCTTCCTTGCTCCCGCTGCGCCAGAGGCCGCAGTCAAATGAAAAGAGCTCGCCGTTTTCCTCCTACTTTTCTCGCTTCTCGATCTGGCCAAAACTGTGAGAGACCAGCCACGTGTATCATTCAGGACAGCAGCTGGAGGGGTTTTGATTAATGGCCAAGTGTTTGCTGACCCAACGTTCACACTTGTTTTGACTGGCTTGTTGTTTGGGAGATCAGAGTTAAACTTGTAGAATGTAAGGTCTAGACACAATATACAGTTGTTTTTCTAAAGACAAACTGAGGCTTTTAGAGAAGTTTAGAGCCTAAAGTCAAGTCAAATTTATTTGTCTAGCATTTTTACACTACATATTGTTTCAATGACAGATTTACAGAAAGTCATATTGTTGTCGTGCACACTGTCAGTATACTGAAGTATAATTTGTGCTTGGAAACGAGTAATTGGAAATCCATTACTGGAACTGGTTCTTTTAAACAGTTTGTTTCAATGAGCCTGTTCAAAAAAATGATTTAACACTTAATGTAATCATATCAGTAATATACATTGCTATTTCCCCCGGCGGATAAAAATACATGCTCAGACATATTCAAATAAAACCTTTTTATTCAAATTTTTCCCATCAGTTTTTCGCATTAAAGATTACATTCATTTTTCAACTAAAGCACCCAATGCAGGCAATGATGTGCGAACGCAGATGGTTTACATATTTAGAGAATATAAAGTGAATAAACTAGCCTTAAACAGTGTATCTTTTTTACAGAGACTATGAGAAATCTTATACGTGCAGCAGAGACTGACACTAAAGAGAAGAAATTGTTGAATAAAGTTATTTTCGTGCACAAAAAGTATTCTCATGAAATTGATATTTTGCATAAGACCGTTGCATTGCTGTCTATGCAGAATCAGAAAGCTGTTGGATGTTGTCCAAAATTTCTTAGTGTTTTGAAGATGAACGAAGGTCTTATGGGTTTGGAATGACATGTTGGTGGGTAATTAATGACAGAAATGAACCGTTGAGACAATCCAACGATTCAGTCCAGTTTGGTCAACTATTTTTTTCTAGTTTACTAAAAATTAGCTCAAAGTAGCTATTTTTTCAGTCTGTTTTCTGTCAGTCGTTACTGTTGCATATCTTTTTTCCCACTTAGTAGTGCAGAAATTAAACGACTCACCTTTGAAAAGATCTAATGATCCATTAATTATGTGAATGCAACATGTGTTCTTTGCATTGACATTTGATTCAAAGTTACACTGCTGGCATTTTGCCTCATGCTTCTCTCAGTGCTCTCTACACAAAAGGCCAGAGATATTATCGCAGGAGCGCTGATTCTAATGGCTAACCTGTTTTCTTCTCAAAACAAAACCCTGAACGGTGGGATGTGACTGAAGCTGAATCACTGAGTGATTTCCCCGGTCTCGGTGAGTGATACGGGGGCGGCCGTATGAAAGATGAGCTACTGTATGTGCTTTCCTCTCGATTCAGTTTTCTCCCAGTGCAGCAAGTCATTACTTTGTACCAGTCTGAAACGATAATAGATGTGTCCTCACAGGGGGGCTGTAATGATGCCCACCGCAACCCTTTGATTTAGGAACAATGGGTTACATCTAGGGAAGCAGACCAGAGGTGTTGTGGGTTGAATCAGACAATTGATCATAGAATAACTACTGTAGCTGAGATGCTGTTTTAGTGTCTTTTGTGCTGTAGAAATAACAGGCAGAATTTGCAAGCCCTTATTTAATGGACTACAGCTTCCTGTCCAATTAACAGAACTGTCAGCACCTTTAAAATCTGTGATTATGTGATCATACGGCTTAAGTAAGCAGTATGAGTTTATTTCACTTGAATCCTGGCGTTACTAATCGTTATTTTATATATTAAATGTTGACAGAAGTGGGGTTATGATTCAGAACGGATCTTTAATTGTTTTTCTTTCCTTACCGTTGGCTAGTAATATAAACGTAACCTGCTCGCTGAAGCCTGCTTCATACTTTGCTTCCAGACGCTCTGCCAAATAAAAGTGATGTAGCAATTTATTAAAGAATTAATGTAATTGTTCCCAGTTAAATGGGCATCGACCGCTTGAGTGAGATGGACGAAAGAGTAGCTGCCGTCTGTGATGTCATCATAACACATCGCTCAGTTTCCCCTCAGGCATCCTTGCCTATATATAGTATATATGTGTTGCATTTCCTCTCACAACGTCTAGTAGTCAAACATTTTTAGTGTCATTAACAGCATTAACAAATTATGTAATTGGCCTGAGCACAGGTAAATTGGCTAGAGACAGCAAGTTTTATCTTGTAAATTTGAAAAAAAAAAAAAGAGTAAAGATTTAGCATTAATGACCTCTAGATTTTTACACAGAAGTGTATTTACCAGTATTTACCAGTTACTGGCTATTTATGGAATCCCGTTTCCACCACTAAAATAAAAAAAGGTTATTGCATACAAACTTGCAATTCTGACCTTTTTTGGCAATTGTCAAGTGTTGGACTTTATAACTTACATTTGCGAGTTTATATCTCACAATTCTGAGAAAAAGAAAGTCAGAATTGCAAGTTTATATCTGACTTTTTTTTCTTGCAATTGCGAGTTTATATCCCGCAATTCTGACACTATATCTAGTAATTCTGACTTTATAACTCGCAATTGTGTGTTTATATCTCACAGTTCTGAGGAAAATGTCAGAATTGTGAGATATAAACTCGCAAATGTGAGTTATAAAGTCCAGTTTTATTCAGTGGCGGAAACAGGCTTCCATAGCTATTAGAGTGTGTTTAAGCTAAACTTGAAAAACATTTAATAACACTGTTAAATGTAATCTTTAAAATTAATTTAGTTATGTTTTTTTGTGCTTTTACCTTAAAAAATTACCATGAATTCAACGTTAGACTGTAAAAATGCTACAGTAAAAAACCTGTTAAATGGTTAATGGTAAGTTCCCCTATATATATATATATATAGGGTGAAAAACTGTGACATTGCATGTAATTTAATTTTACTAAGTATACCCTTTTCGGAAGTGAAAAAAAATGTAAAATTTATTGTAAATAACCGTAAATTGACATTCCCAGAATTCCCTGCATTACATTTAATTTTTTGTTGTTGTTGTTGAAATAACTGTTTCTTCTTAGTTTTTTCTTACATCTAATGTTGTTCAATTAATGTTCATTGCATTTTCAGGAATTTCGGTTTCATACGTGCTTCCATGATGGTGTTTAATGTTTGTGTGAATGACAATGTGCACCTTCTATATATGTTAATATTTAAAAGCTGCTTGTGATGGGCTTCAGTTCATCACATGACCACCTGCTTTTGGCAGATATTAGTGTTTTACAAAGGTAAAAAAGAGATTTCAGTAGGTTGGAATGTTAACATTATGTCAGTTAATGAACTTACAGTATTTAAATGTAAATTTAAAACCTAAAACATTGCTACCGTAGTTTTTATGGTCTCATTACTTTTTTTAACCATAAATTTTACAGATTTTTTTGGGTTGAATTAAATCATCAAAGGTCTAACAGAAAAGGTATTGGTTAATAAAATGGGATTAAATACATAACATATATTTGTTATGTGTTATTTAACATTTAACTATTGCAGAGTTGCGTCATATTCGGAGTTTGCATTTCAAAGTTTTTATTCATTTTGAGAAATGCTGAATCTGTTTTTGTGCAAGTGAGATGAGTTAAATGCATGTTCTACAGTAACATTATGTTTACTCAGCGCACACAATGCCTCTGCACTTACTCACGATTTCTCTCAACATGGAACAGGAGCTGTCAGTCAATAGAAGAGAAAACAAAGTAACTGTTATTACTTATTTAAAAAAGGAACTGAGATATTTTAAAGTAAATTTTAAAGTAATGAATTACTTTACTAGTCACTTGCAAAAAATAATCTCATAATGTAACTTGAACAAAACAGAACTCAACAGAAGAAAGACACTCATACAGATGTAGAATGAGTGGAGGGTGACTAAATTATGACAGAATTTTCATTTCAGGGTGAACTGTCACTTTAATGTAGAGCATTATTTGTTGCACTGAGTTGTTGTCCCATATTTCTCTCCCTGAGATGGTCCTCACTGCAGAACACACAATCCTGGGGCGAAGGTTGGATCCAGATCCAAATCATCCTACCTTACATATGCCTAAACCTACCCATCTCCACCCCCTGAATGTGGATGTAACCTCGCCCCCTGGAACTTGTGAAGTGCAGTGAGGGGCTACTGCTCTCCCTGGCTCTTGTGTTGGGTGTTGGACTGTTCTAGAGAGTTCGAGAGTGTTTTGAAGAGTATTGGAGTGAAGTCAGCGGTTATCAGAGACGCAGAGCTCCTGTAGCTTCTGCCAGCAGGTGTTTACTTTCACTTAAACACACACACACACACACACACACACACACACACACACACACACACACACACACACACACACACACACACACACACACAGACAGACTTTCCACTTGACATCTCTGATATCCTTGACATGAATCTTTTGGCCACACAACTTTTTTTGGACGAAATGCAATCTGTCTGCATTAAACTTAGTTTTGGCTTTAAAGCAACAACTGGATTATGTAAAAGGCAGCTGGCTATCTTTGTAGAAGCTTTGAGAAGTGAGTCTTACGGAGTTGTTCTTTATATTCCTGTCAAATATGTCTTGCCAACTGTTCCCATGGTGATGCTTTGAGCACTCAAGGTCGTAAAGTGCAATTTAAGATACTGTAAAGAGCAGTTTATCAAATGAAAGAATGTGCTGCGGTTTGAAATATAACTAAGCTTAGGACTTGAGGTTATTACTTCTAAATGGCAGTTCAGAAAAGATGGAGAATATTATGTTTATTATTAACCATTTGTTTCTGTCTTTGAATTTACGATTAGTATTTTTTTTTCTCTCTTTGTCCTTGCTTGTTCCAGACAGACTGTCAATCTGTATACAGTAACTGGAAATATGACTATTCTATTCTATTCTATTCTATTCCAGGCACAGTATGTTAGTATCTAACAATCGCTTGACACCAGCGAGGAAACAGTTATCACACTCCTAACTCAAATGTGTGATGTTCTCTTATCAGATTATTTCTGTCCTCTAGATAGTGTGTGTGTGTGTGCGTGCGTGTGTGCGTGCGTGTGTGCGTGCGTGTGTGCGTGTGTGTGTGTGTGTGTGTGTGTGTGTTTATAAGAGTTTGAGGCAGATCCCTTCTTCTCAGTGGGATAGTTTTCCTGCAGCACGGATGTGCTCAGCATTCATAACAGAAGACACACATCCTGCGCTATACATGCCTCTCCATAAATGCCTCTTCTCTTTCTTTCTCTCTATGTTGGTCTCAACCTTGCTGACTTGGGAGCCTGTAATCATTATCTCAGTACATTTACATTTACATTTACATTTATTCATTTAGCCGACGCTTTTATCCAAAGCGACTTACAATTGGGAATACAACAAGTGATTCATCCTAAGGAGGCAGATCAACATAGGAAGTGTTCAAAAATACCATATATCAGGCGTTGTTAGAAGAGTGCAGGCTAGAAGGAGAAGATCAAGAAAGAGAGGAAAAACAGGCTAGAAGGGAGGATATTTTTTTTTATTTTTTTTTTTATTTTTTATTTTTTTTATTGAGTCAGATAGTGTCGAAAAAGATGGGTTTTCAGCAGTCGTTTGAAAGCTGTTAAGGAGTCTGCATTCCGGATAGGGGTGGGAAGATCATTCCACCAGGCAGGAACGTTGAACGAGAATGTTCTGGACAGTGATTTCATGCCTCTCTGTGGTGGTACAATGAGGCGTCTTTCACTAGAGGATCTCAGTCTTCTGGAAGGAGTGTAGATGTGTAGTAGTGAATGGAGGTAGGCAGGTGATGATCCGGTGGCTGTCCTATAGGCCAGCATCAGTGTCTTGAATTTGATGCGTGCTGTAACCGGTAGCCAGTGCAGGGATATGAAGAGAGGTGTAACATGGGCCTTTTTGGGCTCGTTGAAGACCAGTCGTGCTGCTGCATTCTGAATCATTTGTAGAGGCTTGATTGTACATGCTGGAAGACCAGCTAAAAGAGCATTGCAGTAGTCCAGCCTGGAAATGACCAGGGCCTGGACGAGGAGTTGTGTAGCATGCTCTGTTAGGAAGGGCCTGATCTTTCTGATGTTGTACAATGCAAACCTGCAAGATCGAGCGGTCTTAGCTATGTGGTCTTTAAAAGTCAGTTGGTTGTCAAAGATAACACCCAGATTTCTGGCTGAAGTTGATGGGGTAATTGTTGATGAACCTAACTGGATGGAGAAGTCATGCTGTAGAGATGGAGTGGCAGGAAAGATAAGGAGTTCCGTCTTTGCTAGATTGAGCTGTAGATGGTGTTCCTTCATCCATGCAGAGATATCCGCTAGGCAACCTGAGATCCGTGCAGCTACCGATGGATCGTCTGGTTTGAAAGAAAGATAGAGCTGTGTGTCATCAGCATAGCAATGGTAGGAGAAGCCATGTGCCTGTATGATGGGGCCCAGAGATGTAGTGTATATGGAGAAGAGGAGAGGTCCAAGAACTGAACCCTGAGGAACCCCAGTGACCAGTTGATGAGTTTTGGATACCTCGCCTCCCCAGGCCACTCTGAAAGACCTACCAGAGAGGTAGGATTTGAACCAGCGAAGTGAAGTCCCTGTAATACCCAGCATTGAGAGGGTGGACAGGAGGATCTGGTGATTCACAGTGTCAAAAGCTGCAGATAGGTCCAGCAAGATGAGTACCGATGATTTGGACTCAGCTTTTGCCGTCCGCAAGGCTTCAGTGACAGACAGTAGCGCAGTCTCAGTTGAATGGCCGCTTCTGAACCCTGATTGGTTAGAGTCCAGTAGATTGTTCTGTGAGAGGAATAAGGATAGCTGGTTGAAAACAGCCCGTTCCAGTGTTTTTGCTATGAATGGAAGGAGGGAGACAGGTCTGTAGTTGTCTATGAGTGAGGAGTTAAGTGTAGGTTTTTTGAGCAGTGGGGTTACCCGGGCCTGCTTAAATGTAGTGGGAAAAGTGCCTGTGAGAAGAGATGTGTTGATGATGTGTGTGAGCGCCGGTAGGATTGTAGGGGAGATTGCTTGGAGAAGGTGTGAGGGGATAGGATCTAAAGGACATGTCGTCGGATGGCTGGAGAGGAAAAGTTTGGTTACTTCTGCCTCCGAGCAAGGACAGAAGGAGAAGTGGGGGGTTCCAGCCGTGATTGTGGTCAATTTTAGTTCCTGTATGTGTGGAGCTGAGAACTTATTATTGATCGATGTAGTTTTGTCTGTAAAAAATGTGGCGAAATCATCAGCTGTTATAGAAGTTGTGGGAGGTGGTGGAGGGGGACAAAGCAGTGTATTAAATGTTTTGAAAAGGTTGCGTGCGTCCGGGGAATTGTTGATCCTGTTGTGGAAGTATGAAGATTTGGCTGTATGTACTTGGGTAGCGAAAGATGAGAGCATAGACCGATACATACTGAGGTCGGATGGATCCTTAGATTTGTGCCATTTTCTCTCAGCTGCCCTAAGTTTGGAACGATGCTCACGAAGAACATCGGATAACCAAGGGGTTGTCGGAGCAGATCGTGCTGGCCTGGAGGAGAGAGGGCATATAGCATCTAGACAGGAGGTAATAGTGGAGCATAAGGTGTCAGTTGCTGCATTAGTGTCCAGGGATGAGAAGTGAGTAGGAGAGGGAAGGGAGGAGGATACTAAAGAAGAAAGATGGGAGTGTGAGAGAGAGCGTAGGTTTCTTCTAAAAGTAACAGGTAGAGGGGTTGGGAGTGCACAAGTAGCAAGATGTAGGTCAAATGTAATGAAGAAGTGGTCAGAGATGTGTAGGGGTTTGACCACAATATTGTCTGAGATACAATTTCGCATGTAAATGAGATCAAGTTGGTTGCCAGATTTATGAGTGCATGTAGTGATAACACGTTGTAGATCAAATGAAGCTAGAAGTGAATTGAAGTCAGTAGTCTTATATTGAAAGGCAGTTGTGTCTAGTAATCTGTGCCACACTGAACCGAAGCTGCGCTCTTCTCCCAGGCCACCTTCTCTGTCAACACAAATTATTCATGAAGCTATTCCAGCCATCAGCCCCCACCGCAACAGAACACAAGCTGACGCTGGACCTGAAGGTCAGATCTGAGGGAGTTAAAGGACATTGGTGGACAAATGTGTCTTTGTCCTTTTGTCTGTACTGCAGTGCTGGAGGTTTTAGAACAATTGTACAGTATGTACTTCTTGTTTAAAGGAATAGTTCACCCTGAAATGAAAATTCAGTCATTGATTACATCCCTCATGTCGTTTCAAACCTGTAAAATCTTAGTTCATCTTTGGAACACAAATTAAGATATTTTTGATGAAATCCAAGTGCTTTGCAACTGACACATTCAATGCCCAGAAAGGTAGGAAGTAGGGCTGTGCAATTAATCAAAATTCATTTTCAATTTTGATTTCGGCTTCAAACGATCATGAAAATACAGTAATCGAGTTGAAACGATTAATGCACCCCATTCCGCCCCCTTTCCAGTGGTGCGCTTTCGCTCCTCCATAAAAGGCTAATTTCACATGTAACGTGACTTTCATAAAACGGGAAGTGCTTGATTTATTAATGTTTCTTTGTCGTGTTTTTAAAAGGGAGAAAGAGAACTTGCGCTGTTCTGTTATCTTTTAGCTCAAGGTGCTAAACGGTCAAATACACGCAAAATATTTTAAAATTAGGCGCTTGGTGATTATTCATGTAAACCCTTGTCAGTCTTAAATGATCATGAACAGTTGAGAATGAAAATATGTGTGTAACAGTATATTGGATTCGTATGGCTCTTAAAGTGGCAACAAATAATATTCCTTCTGCCGTATCTGTGCTTAATATTAATAAAATGTAAATATACAAAGAGATAAGTTACTCACTGCTCTTGAATAAAGGACTTTTAATAAGAAACAAAGCATGTTTAATTCTTACAGTAAAGACGCTGTTTTATTTTACATTCAAATAATTACATTCAATTTCTGTAGTAGGCTGTTGGACTACCTTAGACTTGCATAAAAGTATTCAGAATTTTTTCCCCCAAAAAATTTCATTTGTATTTTTTTTTCTGTTGTATTGCTATCTTTAAATTTATCACTAATATAAAGTTTTGGACCCAGTCATAATCGTGTTAAATATTCGTGATTACAATATTGACCAAAATAATCGTGATTATGATTTTTGCCATAATTGTGCAGCCCTAGTAGTAAGGACATTGATTAAAAAAAACTCCATGTGACATCAGTGGTTCAACCGTAATTTTATGAAGCTATGCGAATACTTTTTGTGTGCAAAGAAAACAAAACAATTTCTTCTCTTCCGAATCAGTTTTGACACGCATCTACAAAAAAGTATAAAATGAATGCGTGTTCTCAAAATGTTTATGTTTTTAAATAGATGTTATTTCGCCAAAGGCACTATTTGTTAGTTTTTATTAGTTTCTAAGATAAACGCCTTTTCAAATTGTTAAATGTCTGATGTTTGTCTGTGTAGAGCTCAGTGCTTTGCAGACAGAGTAAGTGTGCGTGTGTTTGTCTGGGCCACCTCCTTTTATTTTAAAGAAGTAGAGTCTGACAGAATGGGGTTGCTGTGATCAGAGTTTTGTAGATTTATTTTGGGTCATTTCAGGTGTCTTCAAATTACTGCCAAAAATAACTAATTTGGCCTTTTCATCTCTAAAATTAAACTTTAATTGGCTTCACTTATCTTCTGATGTGTCTTCCAAATGGATGAGCGCTTTCGCGGTTATGCAATCTGTTTTGGATTCGGATCTGCGTGATCTTGTTTCTCAACTTCTGAAACTGTTAGGTTGTGAAAGTATAAGACAGGGATCATTATCTCATTTGTTTATTACTCTAGAGCCCCTAGTTGTAATGGGGTTGTTCACCTCAAGAGTTGTATACAAGACAAGGCCGTACGTTTCATTTATATTCCTGTTGTCCTAGATTAATGCCACCCGGACAGCTAATCAATACCTGCTGCAAAACCCATTACCAAATCTTGCAAATGGAAAAAAAAAGTTAGATGGTTGCCATAAGGTGATTTAGAGGCTCAACCCATTTGTCTGGTGCGGGTTGTGCTGTACCGAGGGTTTGAGTTGTTCTAGACCAGCTGGGATGCTGTGTCTAGACGTTATGGATTTGGACTGGCAAGTGTGTTTGATACAATATTCACTCTTCTGTACGTCAGGCACTATTATGCAAAGCTAGGCCAGGCCAGCAGGAAGGCGTTCAGCGATGCCAGTCACGCCGACGGATCCCAGCGGGAAATAAATCAGAGATTCAAGACTATAGTGTAGCTCTGAGAGCTTTGACCACTGGTGCTCCACAGCTGTTTCCTATATGGACACAATATAGATAGTGCTGACAACTACAAAAAAAAAAAAAAAAAACATCAGAGATGGCTGTGAATACAAACACATAAAGAGCACAAATTTACTGTGAGCTCCATTATAGTGCCACTAAGGGAAAAGTTGAATAAAAAGAAAAAAGCACATCTTGTTGCCATCCGAGGCAGACCGAGTGTACCTAGAAAGCTATCTGCACTAATAATTTAATAACACTGTTAAATGTAATATTAAGCAGATCTCTTTATTTTTCATACTGTTTTGAAGCCTAAATTCTTTCCGGTATTTAAAATGATTGATTTACTTGCATACTTTTTTATTTATTTACTTTACACTCTATTTATTCGCTTGCATGCTTTTATTTATTTTATTCATTTATTTATTTACTATGTGTTTTTTTATTTATTTATCACTTATTTACTTGCATAGTTACATTTATCTATTTATTTATTTACTTATTTACATTTATTTTTTTAGTGCTGTGCAATGATTAATCACGATTAATCGCATCCAAAGTAAAAGTTTTTGTTTATATAATGTGTGTGTGTGTACAGTATATATTTATTATGTATATATATAAAGACACACACATACAGTATATATTTTGAAAGTATTTACATTTATTTACATGTATATTATATTGATATAGTTGATATTGATATATTCTACATAAATATATTTAATATATAAACAACATTTTTCTTAAATATATACATGCATGTGTGTGCATTTATGTATACATAATAAATATACCGAGTACATACACACATATTATGGCAAAAACTTATTTTAGATGCGGTTAATCGTTTCCCAGCATTATTATTTATACAAAATAATAATAATAAAAATAATAATGATATAAAGTTAGCCAAACGTAAGCAATCCTTTAAAGGGACAGTCCACCCAAAAATATAATATAATGTATGTATGTATGTATGTATATGTAAGGGATAATCAACGGTTTGTCGTGCATTAAAGGATTTTAAATGCACAACGTGGAAGGGTGGTTGCCTCCGCGAAGTGCATTTTAAATCCTTTAATGCACGGCAAGCCGTTGATTATCCCGCTTATTCCATGGTCATTTGCCAAGTTATAGACAAATTAAAACTAGGATTGATCTTTGCAGCGCAAAATTTGACCGAGTGGATAAAAAGGACAGTGTATATGTATATGTGTGTATATACACCGCGTTCCAAATTATTATGCAAATTGGATGTAAGTGTCATAAACACACAGTTTTTTGTTTTTCAATTAAACTCATGGATGGTATTGTGTCTCATGGCTCTTTGGATCACTGAAATGAATCTCAGACACCTGTGATAAATAGTTTGCCAAATGAGCCCAATTAAAGGAAAAGTACTTAAGAAGGATGTTCCACATTATTAAGCAGGCCACAGGTTTCAAGCAATATGGGAAAGAAAAAGGTCTCTCTGCTGCCGAAAAGCGTCAAATAGTGCAATGCTTTGGACAAGGTATGAAAACATTAGATATTTCACGAAAACGTAAGCGTGATCATTGTACTGTGAAGAGATTTGAGGCTGATTCAGAGCACAGACAGGTTCGTGCAGGTAAAGGCAGAATGAGGAAGGTTTCTGCCAGACAAATTCATCAGATTAAGAGAGCAGCTACTAAAATGCCATTACAAAGTAGCAAACAGGTTTTTGAACCTGCTGGTGCCTCTGGAGTCCCGCGAACATCAAGGTGTAGGATCCTCTAGAGGCTTGCAGTTGTGCATAAACCTACTATTTGGCCACTCCTAACCAATGCTCACAAGCAGAAACGGTTGCAGTGGGCCCAGACATACATGAAGACTCATTTTCAAACAGTCTTGTTTACTGATGAGTGTTGTGCATCTTTGGATGGTCCAGATGGATGGAGTAGTGGATGGAACATGTCCCAACAAGGCTGCGACCACAAAAAGGAGGTGGCGTTTTTGGCCGGAATCATAGGGAGAGAGCTGGTTGGCCCCTTTAGGGTCCCTAAAGGTATGAAAATGACCTCGGCAAAGTATGTCGAGTTTTTGACTGACCACTTTCTTTCATGGTACAAAAAGAAGAACTGTGCCTTCCGTAGCAAAATCATCTTCATGCATGACAATGCACCATCTCATGCTGCAAATAATACCTCTGTGTCATTGGCTGCTATCTGCATAAAAGATGAGAAACTCATGGTGTGGCCACCATCCTCCCCTGACCTCAACCAGATTGAGAACCTTTGGAGCATCCTCAAGCAAAAGATCTATGAGGGTGGGAGGCAGTTCACATCAAAACAGCAGCTCTGTGAGGCTATTCTGGCATCCTGCAAACAAATTCAATCAGAAACTCTCCAAAAACTCACAAGTTCAATGGATGCAAGAATTGTGATAGCGATATCAAAGAAGGGGTCCTATGGTAAGATGTAACTTGCCCAGTTAGGATGTTTTTGATTGAAATAGCTTTTGATTTCAGTAAATATGACCACCTAATGCTGCAAATGCAGCAAATGCCCATTTTCAGTTCTTTACAACCTATACAATGTTTTAACTCTGTTGTGCATAATAATGTGGAACAGTGCATTTTCAGTTTTTTATTTTTGAAATAAATACTGTTATCATTAGGAGGTTTGTTCAATAAAATTCGAATTATACCCTAATGGTTGATGACTTAAAAATTATACTGACTGTCATTTGCATTGACTAATTATGAAAACCAGAGAAAGATATCATTTGCATAATAATTTGGAACGCGGTGTATATTAGTGGTGGGCATAGATTAATTGTTTTAATCTAGATTAATCTCACTGTAATCTTGGAATTAATCTAGATTAATCTAGATTAAAATGGCTAATTTGAATTCTGCCGAAGGCATTCAGAATATGTGTGCTACCCAAATAATGACTAAAAGTAAGTCTTTGAGAACGGGTTTCTCAAGCCAGGTGGCGCATTAGACCAGGGGCTCATCTCCTGTTTCCAAAATGCATCACAAACTGCTCGAGAAAGCTGTTCTACTATGATAATTGGTGATGAAAATAAATTATGTTCAATAAGATGTACTTGTGTTTACTAACAATGAAATAAAATTTTCTACCTATTAGATTGTGTTTTTTTTAACGTCTACACCTACCCAACCCTAAACTTAGCCCTTACTATAATAAAAAAACAGTATTATTGTTGTACAGTGTGATAAAAATATACATCTACGTATATATATCTATGGTAGCCAGTGTTTCCCCTTTGGGGGTGGGGGGGGGGGGGGTGGGGTTAATAATTATTTTTTATCATATATATTGTTTTATGTCAATTATTTAAATAGGAATATGTAAACACCTACATTATACTGTACAAAAGTAATACAGGACTAATGTTCTGTTTCATGTTACACCGTACTTTTATTTTGACAGGTTGCCGTGAAGTTTCTGTGTGTACAGTATGATATGATGCTAGTTTTCTCAAATGAAACGGCAAAAGTGACACTCACAGTAGCTATGGAGATTGAGTTTATCTGTTCATGTGAGATGCAAAGGTCAAAAATTACCGGGAGCGTCACGCGTGCTTCAGTATGCGTGTA